>NC_090929.1:324495639-324798669 GCF_040938575.1 Ambystoma mexicanum
CCATCAGCAGTATCTTGCGGGACAAGTAAAAGTTCAGCCGGATTTAATACACAACACCTCTGAATTTGAATGTGGGGAGCAAACAAGATCAATTCGTATCTTGTCAATCGTGCAGAAGTAAGGTGTTGCGTTTGAGTTCTATTCAATAAAATATCTACAGAGTGAGGTACCGTTAGGGTTAATGCATGACCCAGGACTATTCCCTCGCTCTGTTTTACAGACGCAGCAGCGGCAGCGACAGCTCTCAAACATCTCGGCAAAGCGCATACAAAAGGATTAAGGACGGATGAGAAATAGCCACACGGCCTATTCTTCCCTCATGTTCCTGTGTTAAAACAGCCAAAGCACATCCATCACGTTCATGCACATACAACACGAAGGCCTTTTCATAATTTGGAGTTCCTAAAACCGGCGCAGAACACAGCGCGGTTTTGAGCAAGTCAAATGCTGTCTGGTGTTCCAATGTCCATGGCAATGGCAAAGAAATGCCCTTCTTTGTCAAAGCCAGCATTGGTTAAATCGTTAACCAAAAGTTAGGGATCCACAATCTACAGTAAGAAGCCATACCTATCAGGGCTCTAACTTCCTTCTGCGTATTTGGGACAGACATGCCAGAAATAATTTTTATTCGTTCAGGTGTCAACCTTCTTCCCTTCTTTGACAGGAGATAGCCTAAATAGGCGACCTCCTGACAACAATATTGGAATTTTTTGAGTGAAGCTTTGTGGCCATGTTTTGCTAGATGACAAAGCAACAACATGGTGCCTTCTTTACAGGCACTCTCAGAATCAGCAGCCAAGAGGAGATCATCTACATACTGTAGTAACGTGCAAGTAGTAGGCAACTCGAGAGTATCGAGTTGCTCTTTCAATGCTCTACTATAAATACTTGGACTCTCAGTGTACCCTTGTGGTGCACGAGTGAATGTGAACGAGCGTCCACCTAGGGTAAACGGGAACAAATACCTACTATCCTTGTGTATAGGAATACTGAAAAACGCGTTTTTGAGGTCACCAACGCTAAAGTGAGTTGCAGAAGCCGGAATCATAGTTAGTATCGTTGTAACTTCAGGTACAATAGGAAATTGGGGAGCCACAATTTTGTTAATAGCACGCAAATCAATTATAAACCGAAAAGGAATCGCATTATCACCTTTTTGTATACTGGCAAAATCGGGCTGTTACACAAACTACCTGTAATTTCCTCAATTACTCCACAATGTACAAAATCAGAAACTATACATTTCAGATCTTATATTGTGGAATGCGAGGCAATTTTACTGCATGTTTCAGAATAATTTATCAGGTTCAATTTGAAGAATGCCCACATCATTATCATCAATTGCCCATAAGCATTCCGGAATGTTACTGAATTCTGGTGGTAAAAGTCGAGTCAAAAACTGAGAGGCGAGTGATTGCTGAGGTGAAATTGTTAACCGAACTTCGTCCGGGGAACAATGTATTACTGCATTCAATTCCTTCAACAAATTTAACCCCAGCAAATTCTCCCCAAAGTTCATAGTAAGTAGAAATGGACACTGCTCCATGAAGGGACCCAGTGTTATCGGTACCGGCAAAGAGACTGGACAAACTACAGTTGTGGCTGAAAACCCTACGGAAACGTTGGACTGCCCTGACAGGGGAATATTTGGAACCCGTGAATGGTCAATGGAACATTTTTGTGCTCCCGTATCTACTAAAAACAGATGCTTCCTATTTCCCACCGCCATCTCAACGTAGAGACCTTTCTGATGAACGGAAATAGGCGTTGGTTCCAAATCCTGCTTCGGGCAATCCTAACGAAACAGAATGTCATCAAAAGGAAGCTCTTCAGAGAGGTACGCGGCAGAAGGATGATCAAAAATATTTCTGTTATCCACACTCGAAACATGTTTATCCTGTGAAGAAGGTTGCTGTGATTCTGGTGCAAACTGACCTCTGGCAGGGCTCCCTGCACCTGGGCGACCTCTGATCGTCTACCCATGTTCCCAAATGACCTTTGCTGCAAGGTTGGACATTGGTGGCGCCAGTGATCTTCCTGTCGACAATAGGCACACTGGTTAATGGTAACCGGCGCCAGGGGCGTACTTCCCTGTGGAATGTATTTACCTCTAAAATGATTACCCCCTCTAGGGTTTCTAACGATCTGTTGCAATAGTACTTTTGTTTTCAGGTCACACTTTCTTTTCTCAAGTTTTTCCTTTTCATTATTTACACGATTTTCATAGTACTGAGCCATGTGCATAACTTCTGATTGAGACTTCGCCTGCCAAGCGCTTTCGGAGGACATAATCTGTAACTGGATGTCAGGCAGCAATCCACGTACAAATTTGTCGACAAACAGCCTTTTCCCTGACTCTGTGCCTAAGTCTTGTCCACTGAAATCTGAAAATACCTGTTCGAACCGATTGAAGAACTCGGTAGCACCCTCAGACTTTCCTTGGACACAGGCTGTAAATTTGTCCCAAACAATCCTTTTTTCAGGAACTATAGTTTTTAATTTTACAATAATCCTATCAGGCAAAGTTAATATCACTTGAGGCGGTCGCTCGCCAGCTGGTCTTTCTCCGTCGAGCCTAACCATGTTATCCTATGTATCTCCTAACCCAGGTACATCATCTACAGTCCTAATCTGTTTCCACAAATCAACTGGCAGGAATACGGGAAATAATAAATCAATATCACTTAAGGTGAATACCGATGATTGTAAGACCGACTCTATTTCTTTATAGAACCCTGTCGGATTCTTTCTTATATCAGGAATAGATTGCTTTATGGTGTTCACTTCCTGTCTTGAGAACGGGACGTGAACAAACTGCGATACGTAATGTGCAGGAATGTCCACCGCGACTATTCCTCGTGCAGCATCGGCCGCAATCTCAATATTTGGGATAAATGTCGTGGGACCTCTCTCATAGACAACTGAGAAGTAGGTAGCTCCGAACGCTTACTAAGCAACAGAGCCAAATCAGGCGCTAAGGCAGTCGAAGAAGTATCAATCGAAAAGGCTCTCTTATAAAGACTTAACCATTCTGCGGGACAACAAATCTTTCTTTTTACGCACTCATTCTGCAGGTATTCTACCATAATCTGTATCACTTTCTTTTGCATTTCTAATGTATACTGACCACATGTGTCATATACTTCATCTGGAGTTATCGACATATCCGAAATCCATCTTATCGCATTCTTTGTACAAATTCGCGCTTCCTCACCTTTCAATTCACGGCGAGGAGAAAACCGTTTCTGTAAGAACATAGTACCTAAACTATCACCATCTACTTCTTCATTCTGGAACTCTTCCAACTCCTTCCTATACACAAAAATCCTCTTAACATGCTCATATAGTTTCTCCGCAGTATCTCTGGACAACGCTAAGGCGTTTAAATCCCATAACCCTTGTGCGAGATCTACATCATTTAATCTATTCCACATTATACTCAAAAGAATCCCTAATCCTTCAGTAAAAACATTTTTCTCAGGAATACTTTTTAAATTTTCGAGTGTGGAGAAAACATCAGCTTGTTCACCCTTCTCCATACAATGTTTAGCCCAAGCAATCAATTCATTCTTTTTATCTGGGGACACAGTATTACGAGTCACAACCCTTGATCCCACTCCCTGGTCTACTATAAGTGATGCAGAATCACTTGGAAGAGGAAGAGTAGGCACATTCTGAATATCAACAGGTGGAAGCAAGGGGGCAGGCAAAGGAGCAACGGCTGGAAGAACAGCAGGAAGAACAATAGGAAGGACCGGAGAAACTATAGGAGGAGGAATAACGACAGGAAGGGGCAAAGCACCAGGAGGAGGGACTTACGGGGGTGGCGCAGAGGCATTGGGCCTTCGTTCATGCAAAGTTTGTTAATCAATTAATCTGACGTATGAACATCTTTTGAAGGGTACATTTTCTGAATGCCTAATTGAAATGCTCTGTCTGTGTTCCTAACTGACTCCAATTGTTTATTTTGATCATATAACTGTGCCTTTTCGGCACTCGTCATATGTCGACGCATATGTTTCTCTCTACTCTTTTGTTGCTGCAAAGCTTCTGTTTTCCAACTGTGCAATGCGTCAAATGCTGCAGGTCTAGCCTTTTTCTTTACCAATACAGACTCTAGATATTCTATACGAGGGATTTCAAAGCTACCATTGGTTGGCCACCGAAGATTAGAGTTATGTCTGGTCTGTCTGTGCCAAATATCATTAAATGCTATACTACCAAAGCCTTTCTTACAGTACACAGTACATGCCGGCGACCCCTCCTGTGGTGCGGGACGGCTATCTTCCAAAGATTGTCTGTCGCTGCGGAATAATGCCCTGAAGCAGGCAGACAATTTCCCAGGCACATCAGAGTTCTGGTGTTACCTGGTCAAATAATTGTGCTCGCGAGTACAATGCGCCAAATTCAAATTGTCAGGGTTAAATTAAGAATCGGGTCACGATTCACCTGACCAAAGAACTGGGAGGCCCGATCGGGTTACTAAGGACAATTCTAAGGACCCACGTGTCTGGTGATTTCGGCAAATTTACCCACCTATATATTTTGACCCTCGTCAAGATGTCGTCTCGGGCTACAGCTCACCGTTCAGGGATCAGATCGTGCTGTTCTGTCGAGGAATTCGCTTCTCGTCCAGAGGGGCCTTTTTGTTGGCACTGTCCGATCCCGGTCCGATAGCTGAGCCAACCTTCAACGAGACAAAGTCAATCTTGAGGGTCCCTATTCGGACGCCATCTGTGGAATCAAAAAATACAATATTAAGGCTTTTACAGCATGCAAAGAGAAATACACCGACACAGGCTTGTAAAAATTCCCAGAATCTTTATTGCAATACTGTACTGTTTACAAATCAAAGTACACAAATAGCTATTTGGCCGTCAGTACATCACAGAGACCACCAGAAGGTTCAATGTGAGCAGTGAACAGGAATTGCCAGCTGGACATCAGCGTATTTATACAGTTTCTTCATAACAGTGTCCAGCCTCCTACAAGTTAATCATACACTCGGCTAGGGTCGTGACAGGTTCATTCCTAATTTACATATCTCGTGCATGCGGTTTACTTTTTAATACATTTGCTAACAAACACTATTATTCTCTGGGTTTAACTTTACACTCTTTGCACATTTGTTTTAATACAAATCAAACAGATGTTTTGCATGTCGTGTTCAAATAGCGTTATTGTTCTTATATACTTGTAGGTTAACATCGCTGATTCAAGTAATCCCCTGATCCCGAGGTCAACAAAGGACAAGGTCTACATGACCCTAACATGTAGCCTGCAGGCAGGTTGGACATTAACTCGCCTACAGAGGTTGAAGAGGTTAAAGTAAGAACAAGAGAACACAGGTCGGCCATTTTAGGCCACAGGGTGACATTGCACGACTAACCAAAATGGCGGCTTTAACCTAAAATGGAGACTTGATTAACTTAAGGTCACGACCTTGCAATACAGATTTCCTCGCAAAGCGACTGGGCAGAGGCCAACATATACAATGAAGACGAAATAATATTATATCAGTTTTAACAATAGATACAGTCAATGGTGATGGCAAAAATGAACGCTCAGTCAATGACTACGCAAATGCTTAGAATTCAGAATAAGTTGGGCAACGATGAATCAAGGCACCTGTTCATGCCCCAGGAATCCTGTCAAGGGTCCTGTGATTCCAACCCTATGTTACACAACAACAAAATGTCCCTCACACCAGAGGGACCGGAAGACCCGAAACAGCAGAAGTGTTGGTGCGTGCTGATCAAATCAAGCCACCCTGTGGAGACACTATGCAACACAGTGAAAAGGGGGAAAAATAAGGGAAATGGGGTGGGAGGGTGTGGAGGGGAGCGATAAGGGTCCAAACAGTAACAGAATGGATCTGCCATGGGAACGTTTCAGAACGGTTGGCTCGGGCCCGTGTAACCTTAAGCAAGATTAGGTTTAGCTCAGTGGCAGTGAATCAGAACCACTGGCAATTCTTTTGGTTGTAAATATCCAGCGCTCTGGTTTCTGCAAAACAGAAAGGTGATGGCTGGAAGGTTTTGAATTAATCATAACCACGGGCAAAGCTCTGGGCAACCCTCCAGACCATTGTTTTTCAGCCTGCCAAGCCATTACAGAAGGGGAAAAACCATATGCAAATCAGGCTTGGTCCTACCCCGAAAGGGGCAGTCCAGCCCAAACTGCTAGGTCACATCCCTTCTGCACGAGACCACAAGCATCCCCAGACATGTTTCAGCCTCACTGGGCGTCATCAGTGAGGAGTAGCTTGGGTCTCTAGGCCCGGCAGACTCGGGACCCACGTCTGGGCATACCCGACCCACTCGGGGTGACTTCAGCAAAACAGAAAGGTGATGGCTGGAAGGTTTTGAATTAATCATAGCCGGTTTCTGACCAGCGGTTCTCCTTCATTATCCTAACCTCGCTACACTCCTTTGCTTGATTAGCTTCTGTTCTTTGTTCTCTCGCTGGTACTGGGCTTCTCCTTCGCTTGGTACCATTCAGAAGTGTTCTCCTTCCGTTCAGTGGTGCTAGCTTTTCTCTTCTCTTAGGAAAACACCCTAACTTTAAACGCATGCAATTCTATGTGATAGATACAGTCAATAGTGATGGCAAAAACGAACACCCAGTCAATGACTATGCAAACGCATCTAAAGGCATCTTCGTGGTTTCTGTGTCACTTTGGCTGTCGGGCCGGGCTCCAATCTGCGGCATCGCCTCAATGTTGTGCTTGCTCCTCGGACGGAAGGCTACAGCGCTCTGCTTGTCCAGCCCCGGGCTGAGGAGCCCAGGTGGAGGGCCCCATGATACAGTGGCATAGTCTAGCTCAGGAATGACATTTCTAGTGGGATTTCCCCTCATCTCAAAGATTTCAAGTCTCAGGGCTTATTCTTGGCCTCCCGGTCCTGCATCTGAATTCTTGGAACTATGAAGAACCATCAAATTCAGTTTTCTTTAATCCTTGTTTTCCGATTTCTAATGCTTTTTTTGTTTACTCTTTTCTTTCCCTTTTTTTGCCTCCTACCTGTGCCTTTTTAACCCTTGCACGCAACATCAATGTATGGTTGTTTGGGGCTGGAGCATGTCACACTAATAAAGTTTTGCTCTTATTCCATAATTTGTTTGCAAAAATACAGGGCTATTCGGAATCCTCACTAGTTTCAGTGCAGTCCTTGCTTGAATGCACACCCTGCACTTTGATATTGCAGCGGCCTGCTGGTTTTGGACTAGCCCTGTTTGGTTGCTGTAGCAGTTCCTGCAGTTCATTGCAGTTTCATCCTAGTGAATCAGTTTGTTCAGTTCTCTCGCTTTTCCTTTCTAATTGTATGGCATTTTTCAGTTGTCTTATCGCTTTTTAAGCATTTTCATTAAGAGTTTATCTAAGCATTTCTTGCTCTTTATTTTCCCAGGATATACACCTTCCTGTTTATACCGTGAGTTAAACATGTATCCCTTTCGTCTGTTAAATCAGTTCTCCAAAGTTTCATGGAGATTTTTGGGAGCCTTCAGACAAGAAATTCATATTGGTTAAGCAGACCCATCCCCCAATTCTGAGAATATTTAGGCATGTCATTTGGACAATTTAGAGTGTGTGTGAGCGCCTGCCTGAAACTTGAGCATCCAAAGACATAATCAGTACTTCACTTTCTCATTGGCAGTGCTATAGGGCAATGTATGCAAGTCGTAACAAGATCTGTGCGGGCAAACAGCTACTCGGAGGGGACCCAGCTTTCTAACAACTGATTGCAAAAATTCCCCCCAAAATGTTTGGTGGGTCCAACTCCGGTATTCCGTAGGCATGGAATCGGTATCTCTCATGAGCTAGAAGTTCATGGCGGCTGCATCTCCATGTTTCATACTGGAATAGCAGGCATGGTGTCATTGGGCCCGATCTCCCCGGATCTCAGATCCCCAATCCTAACGAAATCCATGTGCACATGCGTTTGTGTGTTTTAAATTTTGCCACGACTGGGATTTAAACCGTGGTCGCTAGATTCACAGGTGAGACATTTCTCCACAAGACCCACTGGAGGGTCTGAGCAGGAGCTCTGTGAAACCCCTTGTCAATGTTGCACTCTACAGTATAATTGGTTATTTATAACGTGCTTAATACCCAGAAGTTTCTAACCGCGGAACCTGTGCTGCTCTGCATTGTCTTGCTTCCAAGGCGAGTGCGTTGCCCCAGAGCTATCCCCCCGAGACGACAGGACATATTGAGGTACATTTTGTGGGATTAAAAGGTGTGCGCATTTTGTACTTTGTTGAGAACATTATAAGAAATGTGTCTCTTTTCCAAGTGTTCATGATAAATCTTCTGAGGGGCTGAGAGGGAAATGTGTATGCGGTGACTAAACTACCCTCCTTACACCCCGACAAACAATCCGCCCCTCCCCCGGCATGCACCTTTCAGCTCACTCTGCATGCATATTGGTGTAGGTCTCTGAGGAATGCTTTCCTTATGGATCTACCGATGTGTGGCTCTTTGGCCTAATCCTTTCTCCTTATAAATATGGGTTCTTAGCATGGTCAGCAGCCAAGATGGGACTTCGATCTTGGACTTCGAAGGCAAATACTCGCAAATGTAAAAAAAATAGCTTTCAGCTGCTTTATTTTGTATTTATTCTGTATTTGGCATAACCCATTACATGGTATACAGTTGAAATATATGAAAGCGATTACGTTTGAGCACGTTTCATGTGCAAAAGTGAAAACGAGGTTTGCTACCAATTGCTACCCATCGAAGCCGGCCCACTCTCACCAAGGCCCAGTGAAACAAGGCTGACTCCTGTCCTAGCCTGTCCTCAGCCTTACTCGCCGTTCGCCTGGACACTATGCCCTTTTTCACCTCGCACTAATCCCTGCTTGTGGTTACACAGCTGTCTCTCCTCCTCATGAACCTATGGACTAGCGCTCTCATCATCCTGAAAGTAAGACTAGTAACGTTATCAACCATTTCAGCGCTTCCGAATGCTATGCTTATTCCCACGAGCTTGCTACCTAGTATGGCTATATAAGTTGTCCGCTCTGTGCCTACTGCCCTACAAGCATTTATCTTGCCTGTTGAACCAGCTGACATACTATCTATCCTGATGTTGATAATGCCGCCTTTACTATGCTAATATAATCACATACGCCACTTGACAAGCTGTAGCAACGTAGCAACGTGCTCCATGCACACCTCTGTACTAAGTCTGCACATCTATTACGAGCGTCCTGACTTTAATCAACTGAGCCGACCGCATATTTGAGCCCCTAGTCGCTACCTATTCGCGGTTGTTTACCACCAAGTGATCGCACCATTTCAGTGCCTCATTTGCTTGCATTGCCTATGTCTGTTCTCATTGCCGCCCAGCCCATACCTTCCCATTGCATGACCACGGCACCGCTTTCATTTGCGGCTTTGTTCGCCTGTGCTTGCCTTGAAATTAATATGCTGCCAACCCCATGCTCGCTTTTGAAATGATTGAGCTCTTGCTCAGAACCGCAACGTGGACCCACTTGTTAGCTCCATGATATATGCTACTCTGCCTGCCTGATACGCTCATTGTGTATTCCCTAATTTGTTGCGCCACACCTTGATCTATGCCTGCATATGCTGCACCGTTCCGCATAAGACATGTCCACATGATCTAAGCTAACTCCAGGGTACCTGCCTTACTCTGCCGGGCCTTTCAACTTGACATTTACCTGATCTGCCAATACCTGCTGCCAACACTAGAATGTCTTCTCTGCCTGAATTGTTGCACCGTTACAATTAGATCATGCTTCTTGCATGCTGCATTGTTACCTGCCTAACATGCTAATGTATATGCAAGCTTTGGTATTTGCTTTTCCTGTGTACCCTGATCTGATGCACCCCCATTGCTTGACTCTGAATAAGTAGACTTAACCTGTTTCAAACTCATTAGCCTGCATTGCTCGTACAGAGCACGCACTGCCTAGCCAAATAGTGCCTGTAACGCTTACCTATAACTGCCTCACAGACCCGGTGGCCCTTTCCTCTCTAATCTCGGTAACATGTTACCATGTTGGTCCTCCCTAAGGTCACTGCTCTCCTCATTACAAGTACTACTCTCAGTGTGGTCAATTACCAGGTCGTCACACCTACCACCTTCCAACTTAGCTGCACCTAGCTCCTTGCACACCTCATCCATGGCCACCTCTCACAGATCTCCTGATACTTACCAAAGTACTGCATCTCAATACCACAACATCTACCTCAACGATCCGGCCCTATGGCTCGACCATTTCGCCAAAAAACCCTCACCCAACCAACCATGTCTTATCACTCTATACAGGTGAGAAACCTTATGCGTGCACTGAATGTGGGAAAGGGTTTGCTACAAAGGGGGAGCTTGCTATCCACCAAAGAAAACATACAGGTGAGAAACCGTATGAGTGCACAGAGTGTGGGAAAGGGTTTGCTAGAAGGGGAGGTCTTATTATCCACCAGAGATTACATACAGGTGAGAAACCGTATGAGTGCACGGAGCGTGGGAAAGGGTTTGCTAGAAGGGGAGGTCTTATTATCCACCAGAGATTACATACAGGTGAGAAACCTTATGAGTGCACGGAGTGTGGGAAAGGGTTTTCTACAAAGCAAGAGCTTACTAGCCACCGGAGCACACATGCATGCTTTCCGTAAAGCTATGAAAACCATCCTCTTCACATAAGTTTCCTCGCAGCACCATGAATACTAATGAAATGTCCCACTGCATAAGCTGCATTGTAATGATCAAATGCATAAGCTGTAATGACAACTATGTTTGTAGCAATCATAATGTGCCAACGACTGCTACCATTCCTCTACACATGTAACTAAGCTCCTGCAAGTAACAGCGCCTCAATGCCCCTGGGCTGTTTCCGCGCTATATAAATAAAATACATACTCTTAGAAACCGAAGATTAGGATCTAGACTTATGGGTAAGAAGGGACACCCCATGTACCTGAGCCCATACCTCAAAACTCATATGCACAGCCCGCCTCCACAAACGGCCACCTCACCCACGCCCCATCACCCTCAAACCATCACAGCTTCATCAAGCAACGTTGGTATAATTAAAGCCGCCCTGATTAACGCAAGATCTCTAGTTGCGCACGCTCTGGACATTGCTGATCTTATCAAAACTCAGGAACTCGACTTCATCGCCATCTCCGAGACCTGGCTGCACGCGGCTTCCGGCCCGGCACTCTCATTGGCCATCCCCATTGATTACTCCATCATCAGATGTGATCGCACCTTGAGAGGTGGAGGAATTGCTTTCATCGCTAGAAACTCATTAGGACTTAGAACCATCCGAAGCACTAAGGTGGAAACTGCAGAGTTGCTCTCTGTCAAGCTCGGACTCTCAGCTAACCAAACGGCTACCATCCACCTAATATACAGACCCCCTGGTCCACCCACATCCTTTGTGGATGATATCTCTCCGTTAGTACTCAACAATGCTAAATCCAACTCCCAAACCATCATTCTTGGCAACCTCAATCTAGGACACCAAGACCCTAATGATCCTGCAGCCCTTGACCTAGCTAATACCTTAACAGATTTAGGTTTCACTCACCACATACAGGAACCCACCCACATTAAAGGGCGGTCCCTTGACTGGCTTAGTGACACTAATTGCAATATTAGCGTAATCTCCAATGCCCCTTGCTTGTGGTCTGACCACCATGTCATCACTTTCAGCATCGAAGCAGCCCCACCACCCAGGCCTTTGGTCGCACCAACCACCCTCACTAGAAATAAAAAGAACATTACGACAGAAAAACTACTCCCCCTTATCCTTCCCACACTAAATAACGCTCCTGACACTTGCTCAGACCCCAACAACCTAGCCGACATGTATAACCAGTCACTGCTTGCAGCCATCAACTCTATCGCCCCGCTCAAACTGAGGAAACACAAACAACGAGCACACCTTAACTCGTGGTTTACTCCCCAGCTTAGAGTGTTACGCAAAGAGAAACGCACAGCAGAGTCACGCTGGAGAAGTCGCCACTCCGACGCCCACAAGGACAGTCTTCTGATAGCCACCCTTAACTACAAAGAAGCTGTACTCCAGGAAAAAAAAATTCTTATAATAACTGCATTATGTCAGCCCAGTCCAATACTAAGGAACTTTTTAATATCCTTAAAGAACTCGAGACACCTGCAGCCCCCCCTGACTCTTGCTCCAAAGACAGCACTTAATGCACCATTATTCAGTAAGCACTCCTGGGTAAAATTGCTACCCTCCAATTCAAAATCAGGGACAAACACAAATCCCTACAGCTTGACCAACCACCGACCACACCTACACTTAATACACATTTAACCTATCCGCATAAACCTTTCTCCTTCTCCCCACTCACTACTCTCGAAGTAGAAAAGATTATAAACAATTTAAAACCTTCCAATTGCCAAGGCGACCCCTGCACAGCACCTATTATCAAGGAAGCATCTCATGAGCTAGCCCCGTTCATTACAGCATTCATAAATGCCTCTTTCAAGACGGGTATTGTCCCTGACAACCTAAAGGATGCATGGGTTATCCCACTCCTCAAAAAACCCTCCCTTGACCCTAATATCCCAACTAACTTCAGACCTATCACTACAGTCCCATTCCTGCTCAAGCTCCTGGACCGCGCAGCCTACCTGCAGATTCAGGATTACCTCGAACTAAACAATCTCCTGGGCTTAAGACAATCAGGGTTCCGCCCTAAACATGGCACGGAGTCAGCTCTGATCGACCTGAAAACTCAGATGGAGTCACTAAAGGACAATGGGAAGCTAGCTCTTCTCCTTCTCCTCGATCTCTCCGCGGCTTTTGATCTGGTCAACCACCAAATACTCTGCCAGCATCTCAAATCCGCAGCCCACTTCTCCGACTCTGCCAATGCCTGGATCCACTCATTCCTGAGCAATAGATCCATGAGGGTCTTCTCACCGCTGGCATCAGCGGATCCCTCCCCTATTCACTGTGGCGTTCCTCAAGGCTCGTGTGTATCCGCTACGTTGTATAATGTATTCACCAAGCCCCTCTTCGATGTGCTTGACTATCTGGGTGTCTCCTACACTAACTACGCGGACGACACCCAGATACTCATCCCTATCACAGGAGACTAGACAGCTGACACCAAAGCCCTTAACGATGTTTACTCGGTCATCCAGGCCTGGATGGCACAGCACGAACTTTGCCTTAACGATGATTAGACTGAGCTCTTACTTTTAGGATATAATCATCGGCTCAACAAACTAGACCAAACCTACAAGTCCTTCATTATTGACGGCAATGACATTAAAGTCTCCAAAGATACCAAGACGCTAGGGGTCTATCTTGACTCCTCGCTTTCTCTGAGCAGACAAATGCAGTTAGGTCAGCTTCGGCCTATACCTGCAAACTTATCACTGCCTGTAGACCCTTCCTAAACTCCACCAACTGTATCACACTCGCCAGAACTCTTGTTATGGCCAAAATCGACTACTGTAGTGCTCTCTATCTAGGGACCAGTCAGTCTAACCTTAATAAATTGCAAACTGTACAAAATAATGCCTTAAGGGCAGCCTTAAACATCCCGAGATGCTCTCATATCTCCTCCGTCAGATCGGACTTATGCTGGCTCCCGTTAAAATAAAGAATTGCCCTGAAAACCCTAGCTTTGACTCACAAATGTCTGAGCAACAATGCCCCACCTTACCTGTCCGCTCGCTTCTCACACCACACCTCCACTTGACTTACCAGAGCAGCCCAAACTCACAGCCTCATCGTGCCTAGATGCAAACTCCAAAAAGCTGTTTGGGTGAGCTTCCCCGTCCTGGCCTCCAAACTCTGGAACACCTTGCCCACACCTATCAGAATTGATCCATCATTCCACTCCTTCAAGAACAATGCTAAAACATGGCTGCTCTCCCAAGACTCATGAGACCCTGACACAGTCCAGACTCCATGTGGGGTACAGGACTGTATATACATTTTCTCTCTGCTCTGTCCCTGTATTATACGCTGTTAATGCTACCCTTCGGTACATGCATATATGCTGTATATTTTTGTAACTTACTGTAACTACTGCTTTTTGTAACATGTTTAAGAGTATGCGCCCGGTTGCCCCTGGGCTTGGTTTTTTGCACTTTATAAATAAAATCAAATCAAATCAAATGAAATTGCTTGAATTGTAATGCACATATCTCCCAACTTTCCCAGTTCCAAGTGGGTTCTTTGAGCCAGGCCTGTTTTTCTTCTCACACTGCATGCTGGAACTTGAAGCCCCACCCTTCCAATGGGAAAAACGAAACTACAAGTTCCAGCATGCAATTGCAAGCCAAAACCAGGACATTCATGAAGGCACCTGCATTGAACTGGGAAAGTTTGGAGCTATGCATGCATCCTAATCAGAAAAGCCCAGTGCATAAGAAAATACCCACTGGATGAGGTGGTAATTGCTTTTATTTTAATTTTAGTTTATTTGTTTATAGTGCGCCGAAAACCCAGAGGCATCAGGGCGCAACAAAAACATGCGTCGACAAATAATACATGACTATATTTACACAATCAAATAAGTAGATAGAAACGGGACATGACATCCTACAGGAAACTACTGAAAGAACTTAGTGGCGATTACTGAAACAGGGTAGTTTTTAATGCTTTTCGGAACGCCCGTGTGTTTTCTTTTAGTCTGCGCTCCAGAGGCAGGGAGTTCCAAAGCTTTATGGGGGCATGCTAGGAAAGATCTGCCCAGCCCCTGGGAGCTGCCGATGAAAAGGCCTCACTCCAATGGACTCTGGACACCCGATTTGAGAGAAAAGACTGGATCCACCTGATAGCCCCCTTTGAACAATTCCCCAGGTGATTAAGTGTATGTAGCAGGCGATCATGATCTAGCAGATAGAAAGCTGCAGATAGGTCAAGCAGCACTAGGGTCACAGCTTTTCCGTTGTCCATAATTTTTAAAATGTGGGATTGGAGATTGACCAGTGCCATCTCCGTGCTGTAGGAGGGTCTAAATCCCGATTGACTATTGTGGAGAATATGTTTGGCTTCCACATAGGATTGCAGCTGCCCGTAGCAAATTTATCGAGGATTTTTAGGAGAAAGTTACAATTTGTGATTGGCCTGAGGCTACTAGGATCTTTAGGGTCCAATCTGGGGTTTTTAAGAAGAGGAGTGATTGTAACAGCATTAATGGAGGATAGAACAGAACAGTCCCGGAAAGAGTCATTTACCAGCCTGGAAAGAAAAGGAGCAAAATGCTTGTTGTGCTCCATTATGATCTTTGCTGGTAGTATGTTCTCAGGACAGGAGGTCGGTTTCATAAAGGACAACCTATTTTCCATCTCAAGTGTTGATATTGAGGAAAAATAAAAGTTAGGATAGTCACTGGTTGATAGCCAGTCGTTCCTTAGTTTGGCCAGATGTGGTCAGAAGGGTTTTTATTTTGTCTCTAGCCTTTGATACGTTATTCTCAAAAGCCATCCGCACTATTTCACAATCCTGATTTGTGGGCTGGAAGAGTTGTGAAAGTGCCTTGGGCTTTGCTATTGACCTCAGAATTTCAAAGAGTTTACTGGTCCTATTTGTGGCCTCATTAATCTGGGTATTTAGGTAATTCTTTTTTGTCTCCACAATGTTATGTTTATAGGCTGAGCTATTTTCCACGCCGATTTTCTTTTCTTCTGAGGGGCATTTCAGCCAGCGTGTTTCCAGTTTACATTTCTCTATTTTTTGTGTTATGAGTTTGGGGATAAAACACTTTTGGTGCCCACAGCTGGGCCTAACCACTTTAGATATTCATAGGAGCTATCATGTCAAGCAATTTCTCAAACTGACCGGAAAATGTAGTTACCAGGGACTCAGCTGAGTCGGAGGCTGTTTTACACGACAACATTGAATGCAGACATGATTGGAAATCTGCAGTTTGTATCTTATTGTAGCTCCTACTGGTAACCTTTTTGATGTTATTTTGAGTTTCGAAGGGGAGCTTTTCAGTTGGATATGAAAATCAATAATTTGATTATCCGACCATATGCATGGTGAGGCAACTTCAATACACATGGTTAGATTTCTGGCCGTCACCCAGTCAATAATGTTATTTATATTCGTGGCTCTGAATTATAGACTTGGGAATTGATGTTGTTAAGTGCCAATTCCAGGTCTTCAGCTTCCTTGGCTGTCGGATTTCCTCTCCACCATTTTAGATTGTCCAGAAAAAGTGTAGCGCAATTTAGGTCAGAGAAATTACTTAGTAAATGAGAGATGTTGCTGTTGAAATCTTGCATTGCAGATGGGTGGCGATATATCAAGATAAAATTAATGCAGCTCTCAGGATTTGGAGTTATCTTGATGTGTAAGATCTTAGTCATTGCAGTAACGAGGTGAGGTAGCAAATTCCAAGTTACTCATGAAGATGAAAGCTACTCACCCTCCATCACTGTGTTCTCTGTTTTTACCTAGGATTGAGTAGCCCACTGGGACCGCTGAGTCAATGATAGGGTCACTGGCCTCCGTGATCCATGTCTCAGTAAGACACATTAAATCCAGGTTCCTATCCAAGATAAGATTTTGCATGTCCTGCTCATGTTTTTTCAACGACCTAGTATTGAAGAGGGCAATTTTAATGTTTGTGCCAGCCTCCAGGCATTTAGGCAATTGTTTCCTTGGTGTCTTCCTAAGGGGAGAGGACTCCTCGATACATGCTTGACCCGGGTTTCAGTCACCACTAAAGTATGTTCCTGTTCTAAGTGCATGACCGTATTTTTAGCGCTCACAGGCGCATGGCCTTGGACGGCACTCACATCATGAAGCTCAGTTTCCTCTTGTCCATTTTAGTTCATGGCATGGCGCTTCTCTTTGCATTTAATTTGCCATGCGCACCATTTCCAACCAGCAACCTCTTTTTCAAATGTTTGTGCCTCATACACACTTATTAGGGTGACCAGATTTTCAAGGCAAAAACCAGGATGGCCAACAACATAAAAGCAGGACTACGCTGTCACACCTGATTGCACCCCTCCTGCTCCCTCAGTCATCCACTACAACCCCACCCCGCCCTTGACTGACACACCCACCTCCCCTTAACTCACCATTCCACAGTGGTTCCAGCACTGTTCCTACATATAAAATGTGCATTTTCACTGTGGAGTTAAGCACATTAATAAAAATAATGGTCTATTGCTCTGATTGATATTCAATGCTTTGCTATTTACTCATTACTCAGCCAGACTCTGTAGCGCAAGCAGTTAATGCATGTGGCTTGGACTTGATAGGTTGATGGTTCAATGCCACCCCGACAAGGCAAAATTCAGGTAGTGTAATAATGTTAATTTAGTTTATATTTGTTGGGAGATTATGTAGGTACCCTCCCTGTCCCAAAACAAGGACGGGATTTCTAAATTAAAAAAAAAACTCTCATGACTTTTAGGACAGAGGGCCGAATTCTGGGACAGTTCGGGCAAAACAGGGACTTCTGGTCACCCTACACTTACCTTCTTCTCTTCAAGGGTGGGGGTTGTTCCTGGCCAAGACTGTGCGCATCTGAGACCTTACCTCGCCCTGGCCTTAGCTGTTCAACTTGGGCAATTAAACTGATGCCCAATATCTATCACCCCCTTCCTTGGAAACTCATGAAAAAGCTGGTCCTTCCCCCAACTAACCCAACACACTGAATTTGTTGGTTGCCTACGGGACCATCAGTCTGGAACCTGAGCATCCAGAGGCACGGAAACTGCTCTTCTGAACACCTGTGAGGAACTGCTCGCATCTATTGATTCCAACTCTCCAGCTGTTCTCATTCTAGTCAATCTCTTGTCTGCATTTGACACAGTCAACCACTCCATCCTAATGAAACGGCTCCACGATACCCTAGGTATCTCAGTGCGGGCACTGGACTTGTTGACCTCCTTCCTCAGTGACCGTCTTCCCAGGTCATTCTGGGCTCTTTCTCCTTCCCCACCTCTATCTCCACCTGTAACATCCCCATGCCTCCAACCTTTCCCCTTGGCTCTTTAACAACTATCTTGCCCTGCATGCCCACATCATATCCACCTTCTCCCCCAACTTCCAGAGTTTTGCAGATGATACACAACTCTTCTTCAAACTTCCCTCCGATCCTTTTCTCACTTCATGTATCATTCCTGACGGTCTATCCACCATCCAGTCCTGGTGTACTTCAAAGGATCTCTGCCTCAACTCCAGCAAGACTGTGATTCTTCCTAGTGGGACTCCTGCTCCCTTTTTCTCTCCCTCACTCCATCTTCTATGGGCCTTCCCCCCTCTCCTTCAACTGAAGCCAGAAACCTTGGGGTCATCTTCGACTCATCCCGCTCCTTCATCCCACACATTCAGGACCTTGTAAAGAAGTCCCACTTTCAACTCCACCTCCTCAAAGGAATGCTTCCTTTTCTCACTTTCCCCCAGAGGCTCAATGTCTCAGACCTCTGGTTCTTTCTAGGCTAGACTATTGCAATAACCTTATTTGTAATCGACCCTCCTCCTCTCTATAACCCCCCTCCAGCTAGTCCAGAATAGGGCTCCTAAACGTGTCCTTGGCCTTAAGCCCAGGGGCTGCTTCTCTCCAGCGCTAATCACTCTCCACTTGCTCCCGGTTGATGCCAGGATCAAATTCAAATCCCTCTGTATCTTCCATAAGGCTGTCTGGGGCCGGGGATCACACTATCTGCAACTTGCTCCCACTAAATACTCTCCCTCCTGCCGCACCATCTCTGCGTGTGTTAAACGCTTCGCTAAACAGCAAGCTGGTGGCCAATCTCTCTCAGCATGCTCCATCCTATGGAACAGCCTTCCATTTCCTCTTCGTCTTGAGCCTGATCGCCTCAAATTCAGTAAACGCCTTGTGACCTTCCTTTTCACCTCCTCCTTCCCTTCCTCCCTCCTCTGCTAAACCCCACAGCTGCTGAGATTGGTGACCAGGGCCCTTGTGTCCTCCTGGGTCCTGGCCTCTCACACTCAAGTGCCTGCAGCCTCTGTCCTTCTCAGCACTTTGCTTTGGCACCCACTGGCCTACGCCACCACAGGCTTACACTTACCTATTTATTGGTGGTTGACCACTCCACCTAGGCACTAACAGCTGCCCACTCCCTAGCATTTCCCACTTGTTACACCTAGCACTTTCCCCATACTCCCCACCCCTTCTCACTATATGCACTTGCAAGTTCTGAATGCTCACAAGGACTAGTAGGTTCGCCTCTATCTTACAGTGTTCTATCTAATTTTACTCCCATGTTCCTCCCTGTTGCCCTGTGGGCGCTTTGAAATGCAATTCACTTGTTGTATAAGCACCTTACAAATGCACAATACATTATTTTTTTAACAGTTCTGCCATATTGACAACTATGTATGATATCTCCCGTTGCAAGGAATGCCCTATAAATGGCACTTTTAATGATTGTAATGTGTATTTTTAATCATTGGGCATTTATCTTTTGCAGAGCATTCTATTCACGCCACCTCTTTTGGAAGCCCTGACTTGCGACGGGAGCCAAGAGGAACTGAAGCGTATCCTGGTCCTCCCAGAGGACCAGTATTCCCGACTGTCGGCGTACCGCTTGGCCATTTGCAATGGGAGCCTGGACATCCGCAGGGAGCACTTCCGGGAACTGGCAGGGGAGCTCCAAGATCAGCTGGATGTCCAGAAAACAGTCAGTAAGGTGAGCAGGGTGTTCTCCTCGAGTCCGGCGTAAACTAGTCCAGTACTCCTCCTTGAAAATGCAATGAAAGACGCTGGCTGTGAGGGCTCTCCAGGGGCAGAACATCTGACCGCTCGAGGGAGTGCGCAGGTTGGCTTAATGGCCTTTTAATTAGGGCGTGGAGCAGGGTTGGACTTTAAGGGGCCTGTAACAAGTCAAGCAGTGGAAGGGGTGTCTATTAAGGGGACTGTAGCAGGCAATGAAAAGCGTCCTAGTGTAGGTATTAAAGGACTGGTGCAGACAGGGGTGTTGCTAGGTCTGGAAAAGATCCGGGGCAACACTAATATCGGGGTTGTCGGGACTCGGGGCTAGCTAGCCTTTTGGTTTTAGACCCTGAGATTCTATCCGGGGCTAAAACCAAAAGACCCGGGGCTATAGCTCCCTAAATCCCCCCTCTAGCAACACCTTTGGGTGCAGATAATGGAAGGGCCATAATTGGTGTACATCGCGTGTGAGCAGCAGTTAAATGCGGCACGTGAGCGGGCCTTTTAAGGGTCAGTGGACAGCAGTGGAAGCATGAGGGATTGCAGCAGTTGAAGGAAATGTAATGAAGGGTAGAAGGTGGTACGCCAGTAACTTACCATAAATGCTTCTAATGTACTGCAATTTGCTGGCCCGCACAGAGGTAAAGTGATGAGCCCTCAATGACATGATGCTTGAGTGGAAGTTGGACAATTCAGCAGCAGGAAATGCCTTGTGGTACTGAAGTGGATGATGGAAACCCCCCACCCAACGCCAAACCCCCCAAAACCCATATATATATATATATATATATATATATATATATATATATATATATATATATGGTCAATTGTGAAAAGGTCACTTGTGACCCTTTAAATTCAGTCAATTATTAATTCGAACAATTGTAAATGAACAATTTGGTTAATACCTTTTAAACAAGGCCACTTTCCTCGTTTTCACGTTACTCTTGTATTTTTCCTGTGGTGGTTGTTTTGGTGGATTTTATTTTTCTAAAAATTAAAATGGGGGGTCACCCCCAGCCCCCATTTAACCTACACCCACCACCCCTAATCCCTTACCCCCAAACACCCTATACATGTTATATATATCGGAAAATCTGTTTATTCCTGATGCAATTCGACACTGTTCCACCAGGCTGCACCAAATTTTGCACAATTACCTGTTAGTAGCTGCTGGATGTCACTCACTACATTACATGTGGACACCCCACACCATTGCCACACGTGAGATGGTTGCCTGGAAGCCGCTAAACATCAAGTTGGTCGTAGAGGGACCGGGCAGAGCTAATTTCAAGCATCTAGATGCCAGGAACAGGACATTGAAGCTTGATGACCCTGTTTCAAGGCCCTAGGACGCACCGTTTCTGAGCTATCTGCACTGCAACATTCTGCACCACGCCTGGGTGAGGCGACAGGTGGGGAGAGCGCACAGAAGGTCCCATCATGCTGCAGCACGTAAATGATCATCTCCCCTCCACGTCTGCTCCGTGATTGTCGACAGCTGATGAGAGTGTTATCTCCATCTACAGAACCCGTGCGAAGTATGGGCACTTTTTTGCTAGTATAAATCTATTCAATAAAAAAAGCTTTTGTTAATGATCAGTTAAGGTAAAAAAAAGTATTGCAACAAAACCCTGGACATATAGCTATAGCCACCTTAACTTCACGCCCCCTGTTGTGCCCCCTGTTGTGCAGCCTATGGCCATGATGATGACATCACAGATGACTTCACTGATTCCGTCAATGATGACATCAGCTCTCCACTCACCAGAGGTCAGAGTAGAATCCCGGCACCCTGACACAGTTTTCTTCCGTGCGTATATTTATGGGAGCCAGCTTTTGATTTTCGCTATGGGAGCATAAGTACCTGGGCATATGTTATTCTTGCAGCCGGTCATTTTTTTTTCCCTTTTTTGTGCTGCTTAAATGCGGTTAGTTTATTGAATTATTTTAAGCTTGAACATGCAAAAAAGTGTGCCAATGCACTTGCCTCCAGTTTTACCACATATGTTCTACAGAATGGATCCACTGTGTTTTTTTCCAAATCTGTATTATCTTAAGATTTGTGCAATGGTGTGAAATGGTTTTGCCCGTTTTTAATGGGGAAAATATGGGTTGATCCAAATTTATCTAGAAGAATATTGCATGCAATTTTGAACTTTGACAACAAAACTGGGCATGCGGATTGACTTCTATTTGTTTCTTTTTTATAAAGGAACCAAACATACATGGTGCTTAATTGTTTTGTCAGCGCTTTATTTGCTTCAAAGTTCGGGACTGGGTGTCGAACTTGTGTTGCACTGCACGGCATCGTCTTGTGCAGTGCGTTTCACCTCAGGTATTCCGTTTCTCATGTCACACTGTAAACCTGCCGCACACATCCTACTGCTTCATTGTTTCCCTGTTGAAATAATATTTGTGAGGTGCTTTGTGGGACAATCTGCTTACTCCATTCCATATGGCCCAAAGCAGCAAAACGCGAGTGCCTCGCTAATACTTACATATTCTTATGTTTACAGTGTTGAAAATGGAGCAAATGCACTTCTTCACACTAGGATGACCAACTGTCCCGTATTTTGTGGGACTGTCCCGTATTGGGGAATCTGTCCTGCAGTTTCGATAACCTGGGCATTTGTCCAATAGCTATGCCGTTTGTATCCAACCTCACTCATTCTGTCAGCCCCTTCGTTTCCCCTCCAGTAAGGTGCTGCATGAGACATTTCCTTTGGTTTGGCATAACAAGGCCGCAGATTTATTTTTTACATATACATGACCACTGCAAACAGGTAAAAATTAGTTTCAACAGGTGTGGCGACTGCTCCTCGTCCTGCTTCCCCCTTTTTCCTCCATATTGATTGCAGGCACAACTCCCCCAAGGCCCTCGAGTCTGAGAAACCGCCTGCCCATGCAGGTCTTTGCGGACTGGGGGAGCGCCGTTTGTTGGGGGGAAGTTGAGCCCCAATTGCTACCGCCAGACACCCCCGCCGTTTAGGCTCCCAGGGGGCGCTGTCTAGAATGGGCGAAGCCCCTTCCGGTTTAGCAATGGCTCATTCGGAGTCTTTGTCTTATATTAGGTTGCCACAACCCGCCACGCCAAAGGTGGGTTACCGCCCACCGTGGCTCCCCCCTTTCCTAGCTTATAACTCCAGTAGTTTCGTGCAGATGTTCCAGAAAAACAGATCCATTCCCTGCTCCGACAAATGCACCCCGTCCTTCAAGTAGTACTCCTTGTTTTTCAGATTGATCAAACCATGTCTGATATGTTGAAGGCCTCTCCCTTTGCAAAACTTAGCCATGGCCCAGTTCAACTTCCTCCTTGAGTTTTCAACGGCTGCCTGACTCTCGGCGCCCCTCCATTCGCACCTCGAGATGATTTCAGACCACACGATTTCCGTGTCCCCCAATTCAGCCGCTAGATCCTGCAATGAAGACATCATTTCCCTGAGTAAGATCCCCCTCCCCAACTCAGCCAAATCATTGCCGCCGAGATGAACCACCAATACATCAGGCCTCCGGTGGCCCCTCAGGAGACTGCGTATGTGCCCTTGTAACTGTGCCCATTTCATGCCCGGCACTCCGTGCCACTGCACCCGATATTCCCCGGCGGTCAGCACCTCCTGCTTGGCTGACCAGCTTCCCTTGGCCCTTGACACAAACGAATGGCCCACCACCCAGGCAGACCGCCGCCTTCCGTGCCTTGGTGCTACTGCGAGGAAACAGGAGGGAGGAATTGTTAGTCTTACATTTTATCAGGCCTGACATACCGCTTAAAACAACCGGACCTCCAGCCCCCAATCTGTTTGATTGTCTCCGCTCCCAGGCCCATCCCAGCCGCAGTTGTGGCGGCCCCTATCCTGAAGGAATGTGTCCCAAAGACCCCTATTGAGAACCCCGCCTCCCCCAGTGTCCTGTCCAACACCCTTTTAAACTGAAACAGGCTTAGTGCTGACCCGTCGTTGTGTACGAGAAAAGGGGCCTCGTCTCCTGTGTGGCACCTATGACTCACATACCTGCTCACGCATCCTACTGGACAGACCGGACTGTCTTGGATACTCCCTAACGTGATCATTCTGCCTTTCCCCGTCTGATCGGTCTTGGACCTCCTCAGAAATATGCATAACCGCTCCCCTTGTACCCTTATGTCACAGCTCCTCAGGAAACTCAAACCTTTACCCTTCTTGTTGGCTGGCACCAGCTCGCCCCAAAAAATGCCAGAGAGAAGGCTGCTGCGAACAATCCTTTTTCGTACTCGTCCCTGCACACCACCCCCAAGCTCCTGATCAATTTGTGCAACTTCCCCACATCTATGGGCCGTCTCTCGTCGGGTTTCGCCATCACCTGCTTGGCCCAACCCTTCATAGCATGACAATGTAATGCTCCCTAGTGGGGTCAGGCATGCCCCCTAATTTGTAGAATTGCGCAATCGCCGCCAGGTGGTAAGCCACCCACGCCCTGGACCTTCCTTGGCTCCAAGACCATCCCACAAAGGCACGCACAGGCCTGCCCTTTTCGCTCTCGGGCAGGATATTGTTTTGAAAGGCAACGAATCGTTCCCAGCACACCTTGTATCTTCGCATAGTGCCTGGTGCGAGAGCCGTGTCGATCAGTGCGCTCAGATCTCCCCAACCAATCCCCACCACTGTGTCTGGAAGGGTGTCATCCTTGCGCTCGCCTCTGGATGGTTTTCCCGGAACCTTCCCCACTGTAAACGAGAAAGAGCATCAGCGGCCACATTCTTAACCCCAGGTATATGACGTACCCTGACCTCTGCATTCAGCTGCAGCAAGCACTTTGTCAGTTCCCTGAGCAGCCCCAATGCCCTACCATTCTTGCTAGTTCCCTGATTGATAATCTGCACCACCGCTAGGTTGTCCGACCAAACTAGCACTTTTTTGTCTTGCATCTGTTCCGGCCAGAGCTTGAATGCCACCACTATCGGGAACAACTCCAGCACTGTAATGTCCCTGGAGATCCCCTCGGACCGCCATTCGGCCGGCCAGGCCTGCCCGCACCACCTCTTGCCCAGGATGGCCCCAAAACCTAGGGCCCCTGACGAGTCGGTAACCAGATTGGGTCCATCTCCCTTCCCCAGGGGTTCCTTCCACACCAATACCCCGTTAAAATGGTCTAAAAAGGTATTCCACATTTCCAGGTCCTTCTTAACCTCCTTTCCTAGGCGCACGTGTTGACCCGCGTGCTTCAAGCCCACTATTTTCAACTCTATGCTTCTAGCGAATGCTTTACCTGAAGGGATCACTTTGCCTGCAAAATTCAGGCTGCCCGCTAGGGACTGAAGCTCTTTCAAAGTGGCTTTCTCTTTGCCCAACAATCCTGCGATTACTTCCTTCAACTTTAGTACTTTGTCTTCCGGAAGCCTGCACACCCCTGCCACAGAGTCAATTTCAATCCCTAAAAACACCAGTGACGTGACCGGACCCATAGTTTTTTCTTTAGCCAGAGGTACCCCAAACTCTTCCATCAACTCCTGAAATACCGCCATAAGGTTCTTGCAATCATGCGTCCCTTTGCTCCCAATAAACATGAAATCATCGAGGTAATGCACCATCCCCCCGACCTTGCTTCTTTGCCTTACTGCAAACTCGAGGAATCTGCTAAACCTCTCAAAATACGCACATGAAATTGCACACCCCATCGGCAAACATTTGTCGTAGAAGTAATCCTGTAACACCTTGAACCCCAGCAAATGGTGGCTGTCCTTGTGAATTGGTAGCAACCGGAAAGCTGACTCAATGTCCGCCTTCCCCATGAGGGCCCCCACCCCCGCCGCCTTTACCAAATCCACTGCATCTTCAAATGCTGCGTAGTGAACCCTGCATTCCTCTCCCGAAATGCCATCGTTCACTGACTCCCCTTCGGGGAAGGACAAGTGCTGTATAAGTCTGTACTGCCCTTTCTCCTTTTTAGGTACCAAGCCCAACGGGGACACTACCAGGTTTTCCAGTGGAGGTGTGCGAAAGGGGCCAGCCACCCTCCCCAACTGTACCTCTTTCCCCACTTTCTGTGTCAAGACTTCAGGCATTGCTAGCGCAGATTTCAAATTACACGCCTCCTTAAGTCCTATCTGCCCCTGGAAAGGAATCTTAAAACCCCACCTGAAACCCTCCCATAACAATTTTGCATCACCCTTGTCACTATATGTATTCAGGAAAGGCATCATGGCCTGTAAACGTATTGGCGTTGGCAGCTGTGTTTTAATCATGCTTGCTTTTCTCCTTGCCTTTTGCGTTGCCCCTTGCCTTACCCTCTCGGCTGGCGGGGCTGTGCCTCCCTGTGCTTGCAGCCTTTGAGTGTTTGAACCTGCACGCATTACCATAGGAGCACCTCCCTTCTGCAAACAACCAACATTCTGGCAACTCCCCTTGGTAATTGGGCCGGCTGTTCCAAGAGGAGTTCCCACGAAAGGACCCCCTCCCCTTTGAGTAGGACCCCCTGCCCCTGCCCTGGGCTGGTCTTTCGCTTGCCACACTCTCATCTACCGGCCTGGCTGGGACCGTTTTCGTGTCTATGCGCCCCCCCCACATCCACTTCATCCCAGGTCATTGCTGGCCATACCTGCATGTTGAGTCTAAAACCTTTATCGTAGTTGCTCCATGTATCCCCCCCATGCTTCAGGTATTGCTCGTGAATATACTGCTCATACGCCATCAATGCCACGCCATCTTGTGGGAATTTTTCTAACATAATAGTGGCATAAACCCTGAACGCCCTTAACCAGGTATGTATATTGAGCTCTATTTTTGGCCTCTCCCTCTCCTTCTTCTCCCTTTCCCTCTCAGTGGGCTCGCTGAAGCCTTGTCCCGAGGGGACCATCCCAACAACTCCATAATATCCATGAACTCCTTCCTCCATACCCGTTCTTTGTATGCCAGCGGGATGTGCCATGCCAATGCATTAATCGCCACTCTGGCGGGTGCAAACCCCGGCATTGGCCTCCCGTATATTGTGTTATTGCTGGCCAGCTCCTGCCCGTGTACCTGTGAAGGAGCCTGTGCCCCCCACCAAGGTGTCCCCCCAATTTGCGGCGTGTAGGTGGCATTTTCCCCTTGCGTCGCCATCTGCCCCGGGTTCACTCCCGTTACTGGCTGACCTACGCCTACCACGGGCTGACTCGCCCCCGAGCCAAGCTGCTCCGTGGCCCCACTACCCCCTTGCGTTCCTTTACCCGCCATGTTCAAAGCATTATTATTAACAGGCAACTGACAATTTGCACCCGTCACCCAAGCTTCCATACATTCCCTGAACATACCTTTCACCATCTCCAAGGTGGTTGGCACCTCAGCTGCTACCGCCGGTGTGGCTACAGGTGTGCTGCGAGGACCTCCCACTGGTCTTGGAGCCTCAGCAGGGACAGGTGCCGGAATGGCCTCAACCTCCTGCGCCCTCCCCTTTCCCTTGGGGTTGGCTTTCCGCTTCTGTGCTGCCGCCGCTTGCTGCTGGCTGTCCCTCGCTTTCTTGGTCATCACTCTTTTTCTTTTGGCGACTGGCTCTTCCTCCTCCTCGAGCTCCTCGATGTCCAGCTCTTTCCCTTCCTGCGAGTGCACTTCCACCCATGCCTCCTCGATGGGTGTAGGTGGAAACAAGAGTGGTGACTCGGGCCTCTGGTTGCGCCCCGCAACCTCAGCTCCCACCTTTGCTGCCATCAACTGCATCCAGCTGGTGCCGTATTTGTCCCCAGCCCTTCTTGCCATCATCAAAAATGCCTCCAGGTCATCCTTCTGCTGATCCTCCTGGTTTTTTCCTTGCATCTGCATGATTCTCTTTAGGCACTGTCCTCCCAATCAATGTCTTATGTGTCTCCTACTTTCATGTACAGCACATGCAGCCAAAAAGAAAAAATCTGCTTAAATTGCTGTCCTTTCTTTTGCTATAGCCTTGCAATAGTTCGGTAATCACGCCCGGCACTTTTTCGTCCACCCCTCCAATCGAATCGCTCTCTGCAGGCTTCAGCCTTAGGACCGCCCCTTGTCTGTCCTTTGCGCCCGCAGCCGTTCCGCCGCACCGTGCGTCTTACTTTTGAAAAATATCTCCTGCCGAAACCCGGGATCGAACCAGGGACCTTTAGATCTTCAGTCTAAAGCTCTCCCAACTGAGCTATTTCGGGCTGTTCCCAACCTGGGGTAATGGCCGCCTCTCACCTCAGCTTCCTTTGTTGTTAGGCGCCGCCGCGAGCCTGCAGGACCCCGCTGCCTCGCCGACCAGCTGACTGGCGCCTCTTTTGAGGGAAAACTTTGCCTTCCCCCCTTGCTGGCTGCGAGCGTGTAGCTCCCTGCTGCCTCGACGCTCTGCTAGATGGCCTCGCCTGTTTCCGGACCTTCTTTCCCCGTCGCCTGCGACTCCGGTTGCCGACCGCTCGCCACGCCGCAAGAGCCGCCGCTTCCTCACAAAGAAACGAAGTCCCGGGTAGAAACCTGCTTCAGGACCTTCCTTCCCCGTCGCCGGCGCCTCGCGGATGCCGACCGCTCGCCACGCCGCAAGAGCCGCCGCTTCCTCACAACGAAACGAAGTCCTGGGTAGAAACGAAGTCCAGGCAACTGCTCTGCCAACCCAGGAAACCGCTGCAAAACGAAAAGAAGTCCTCCACTCTTGACGGGCGCCCGGCTGCTGGAAGAGCTGCAAGTGCTCCTGTGCCGGGCGCCCGCCGCCTTTATGCCCCAAGCCCCGCCCCCTTCCTTTGTTGCCCTTCGCGGGCTTTCCTGGGCTCTTGGCGCCCTTTTCTCTGGCTCCTTTGCCGCCCTCTCCCCTGCCCCTGTGGGGGAGGGGCAAGAGAGCGTAAAGGAGGAAGGCCCCTGCCCCGGTTATCGGGGTGCCTCCTCCATTCGCCGTGCTCTCCCCTCGTCACCTTCAGAGTGGCTGTGCAAGACTCAGGTTGTCCCGACTTGCTTTGTTCCATGGAGTGTGACTCTCGGGAGACATCAAGTCGGGACAACCTGCGTCCAGGACAGCCACTCTGCAAACGGAAGTGGCGGTCTACACACCACGGCGCTGCCACCTGCTCTGCCTGCAGTTTTCTTTCTCTGGGCAGCTCTGCCGGCCTGGCTCCTTTTTTGAGCCTGCAAGTCGAGTTGCTGCTGCTGTTCCTGTCTTGATTCCAATGCTAAAGCATTGTTCGTGGAGTAGTGATGGTCATGTAAAACGATTAAGCCAGGTGTTAAGAGCCATTACCAAATTGTTTAAACTACAAATGGGGCGGGCCAAACGTGAATGACTCTGTGAGACCATCACCGCCTTGTGGGAAAGTGTCCTGCAAAATGATTTTAAAAATTTGGCCTCCCTACTCCACCCCACTTCACACACCGTGACTCAAAGGGCCCCCACAACTACAGGCCATTTTTGTTTTTGGACCAAAAGGACATCTTTACCGAAGCTCGAGCCCATTGGGGAAAATGCTGTGCAGATGTGTGACTAAGGTTGACTGCTGTGAGCTGTTGCAATGCGAGTGGGATATTGTGGGCTGCAAAAAGTCTAAATGGGAGGAGCTAGGTCGTGCATGCAATGCTGTTCATAGGTCTATTCTCCGAGTTAAATGTGTATAGTTAGTTGATTTTGATGTATTATATAGTGCTAGCACGCCACTTTCCACCTGCTTCATAGCGCTATGCGTCGCTGAGGTATGCTGCAATGGCATAATCAAGGAAGGTTCAGGCAACGACTAAAAACACAGCAAGCATTGTTTTGTGACACTCTATGTTCAGTCTCTGGCCTAAGGCACCCAAGGGGGTCCCAGAAAAGGGCCATCGGCTTGAAATGTCTGCAAACACCCGGCTTTACATGTGGGATAGTAGGGTGGCTCTCAGAAGATTTGCAAGTGAGGGTGGACTTACAAGGCGTAACCAAGTGCACAGCCCTGCAATGGGTAGCACCCTGCCTAAAGCGTTACCCAGACTAGTCTTCATTATTTGAAAGCCCCCTCTTTCTTTGTTTCTACCCCATGGTCTCTCAGTTTAAGACTTCTATGCAATGTGACCTGAACGTTTCTCGATGCTCTGTCAGTCTCTCTCTCGGCTGAAGTTTTTTCCCCGCAGTTTCTCTACCAATTTGGTCTTTCTCCAGTGCATTTTATTTTTGCTGTAGTCTCTTTTGATTCAGGTATCCTCTTATAACGGCAGCGTCCTCCTACCTGAAACCCTTCTTGCATCACCCCTGGCATTGACGTTTATCCTGGAAAGGGAAATGTTCTTTGATGTCTGAGATGTCATTCCCAAACAACATCAGTATGTTAAGGAGGAAACTGGGCTATGGCTCCTATACATGCAAAACCAAGTTCTGGTTGCCTTCTGTCGCGATGGAGATATTCTCCGGGTATTTGCATGTTGGCGTATGCCATTCCCTTTTCTTGTAACTTTATTTTCCCATTAAAAAGTACAATTACCAGAATCCAATGGGCCGCTAAAGGCTAGAGCTTAGACTTGGGATCTTATATTGACATATAAGAGAGAAGCCCGGAAAGAGACAAGTGCGGCCGTAGTGTGTGGCACTGTTTTGCTGTTCTGCTTTGGTGCATGGAGCAGGGGCTTACCCCTAAGACTAACTAGCTGTATTAGCTATTGGAACTCTGCTGCCAAAGTGAAGCAGGGAAAGAACGGTAAAGAAGCTTTGCTCCACTTCTATTTATTAACTTCCGGGGAGCAGTGGCAGACTACTGGAGGCATCTCCTTTGATCCCGCTGCCCATGCAAACTAGGGCTGTACCGAATAGCAATTTTAGTATACCACCGAATACTGAATAGTTTCTCAACTATTCGGCCGAAGCCGAATATGAAACTGAATAGTTGCTTTTTTTAATAAATCATGTTCAAAACTTCAAAAAACACACTTATTAAAAAACAAATAAAGCACCATTTGAAATGCATTCTATACTTTTATTTCTCTTCGTTGTAATTAATGTAGCTTCTTTATTTAAAGCATAAAAGCCAGAAATAAAGCAGATTTAACCAAAATGAAGAGACTGAATGTACAGAAGATTGTTGCATATTCAGTGCCAGTTAAGGTAGGAGGCTTCACAAATGCAAAATGACTGCCTTTGTGAATCAGATGCATTGCATTCTCTATCCAGTTGCAAAGTCGATGCAGTCGAGTTTAGAAACTTCTTTACAGCTCACATAGAAATGTATATAATAGTTCATGCAGGACACAAGTCGAGAGGAAATCTGAAATGCGTGAACTCCATTTCACAACTATTCACCCCACCCAAACAAATGCTGCTCACTTTTCACTTATCTTAGCCACTCTTTCTCGCCAATACACAAACATATGCAACTTGCCATTCCTGATTAAATATTAGATAATATTAAACTCAGGACTCAAGTCCTTAACAAAAGAATAGGGGGGACTATGACATACGCAATGGGAAGTAACATGACAGGAACTGAAAGTATCTATGCACATTTCTTTGCTTGTCTTTTCCAACTGAAAAAAGTGCACATTGCATATAAACATTCGCCAAAAGAAAACATTTTCCTGTATTGTTGCAGGCTAAGTCTAAAAGATGAGCACCTTTTTTGTATAAGAATCTGTAACAAAACATTCCCTAAAGAGTAGATTACAATATGAGATATTTTTCAGCTGTGTGATAGCAATTTGTCTTGTCTAATGCTATTCAGTTTTGCAAACTGAAGTCTATATTTGCCTTTCTGAGTTCAAGTTGCATTGTATTCAAATTGGAATATCAAAGTATTCGGCAAGAGCCGAATAGCAATAAACTATTCGGCTGGAGCCGAATAGCTTTTTATTAGCCGGAATTCGGCAGAATACTTACTTGAAGCTGAAGTTCGTTACACCCTTAATGCAAACAGCCCTGAAGCTACAACATTCCTCCTTATATTTGGGTGTCATTCCCTGTCGAAACTCACACCAAGTAATCTGAGCCATCAGCCACGCTGCAGCGCTGCTTTATTTATTGTACTTTTACGACGGCCCGGTCCCTGCAGTGAAAGGACTATGCTGTTGTTTGTGTACAAGTGGTTTGTAGCTGCTTTCACCCATCTTTGACTGTTTTATTCCTGTTTTGATCTAAAGAGTGTCTACATATCTACATTCTATTATAATTCCGAACATAGGCCCTGTCCTCTCCTCTGTAATTTTTGATACGGGACCCAGGCAGAGGCTGGAGAGACAGATTTGGCTGCATCTTAAGCTACTAGGTGCGCAGCGCCCTGCTTTCTTGTTTTCTGCTATCTTTTGTTTAGGAAGTGGACAGCATTATCTCTGATGTTTGGTATTTTACGTTGAATTTCGTTGTTGGTTTCTAATTGCACTATATTGAAACTTGGGGGCTGTGAGACTTTCTCTCCCCCGTGAATTCTATGATACATGCACATCCCTTTTTTCAGGTTTTCAGGGGCTGCGAATTTCATCTCCCCTGATTAGTTCTGCTGTATTCCAACAATATTATCCAGTCTATACTTATATTTGTTTTGTAGTGCTATTGTGGGAATTCTTATTTCTATTCATGGTGTTTGGAGGGGATCTTTTGGATGAGAGTCATGCAGATACCAAACTCACTCCCAATAGTACTTCTACGGAGAGAATTGGGACTATCTTCCTTGTATTCCCTGATGGTGTGGATATCCCTGTGTCTTTATCGGAAATGTCAGGTTTCTCCCGGGAAATGTGGCTTCACGATGCTTAAGGTCGCAATCAAGGCCAATAGCGGTTCCATCTTTAAACACCTGGCGAGGAACGTGCCTGTCCATACTAAAAAACATCGCACAGTCAGAAGATCTACTATTGGTCAACCTGACTGGGGCCAAGGCTAAATTGTTGGACTTGGACTGGATCCTCATGAAGGACAAATTAATGGCTTATAAAACCGCAGTGCAGGGCCCGGAAGAACATTTTAAAAGAGGAACGGTCCCACCATACGTGGAGAGGTTTCCATCCCAGGTGGAAAGGCAGAACTTTCTGAGATTCCACTTAAATCTGTTCCCTGCAAGGGAGACTGTGGAAAGGCGAAAGAAGGTTCGCGAGGATAGGATCCTCACGTGCCGCTTCTGCAGAAAAGGTGTGGAAAACCTGAAGCACCTAGTCTTGTTCTGTGAGCCACTAACAGATACGAGAGCCAGGTTCCTGGGAAAGTTCTTCGAAGAATCAGCCACCATAACACAGGAAGAATGGTGGCCAATCCTAAGGTAGGGGGGGGGCTGTCTTTGACGTTGGTGCTTTTGAATTTGGTTAAGGTGATCTTTGGCATACTGGAGCAAACGGACACTAAAGACACAAAACACAGCCTCATACTTGACGAACACAGGGGGCCTGGCTCCCTCTGAATCTCTGAATTATTCAACCTTTTGAACAGTGAAATTTGTATTACAACTGAATTTTTTCATCTTTTCTCTTTTAAATATTTCACTGTTTTTTGTGGTCATTTTTAAAAAATGTTTAAAAAATGTTTAGGTATGTGTATCTGCATCTAAGGTTTTGTTTTAAATCAATTGATGCTAATAAAAAATATATATATTCTATTTATATATTTACTATTTTAATTCATTGTATACTTACTTTGTATTTATTTAGGCTTCTGTGAGTCTGGAGACTCCCACTAGCAGGTGTTTCTCTCTCCTCACAACTAAGCAGGGGGACCCTTTTGTGCTTCTTTCCCTTACCCATTGGTCTTTCTTTTCCCCTGAAGTCTTAATTTTTTGGGTGTACTTTAATTTGGGTCTTTTCCCATGGCTCGCAAACGCCTTAGGAGTCAGTCAGCCATGGAGGCTTCAGCCGATCCTCTTAAGTCTGCGGAGGAGTCTATTGTACTTGACCTCAAAGAAGGTACACTGGGCCATTTGCCTAATAATGTTTTGATTGGTAGAGATGAGGCCCAAATGGAAGAGATGACTAGGCAATCAAGTTCATGTTCAATGAATCCTATTAAATCAACAACTATTGTGCAAGCTCAAATACATTTTCAAGATAAGATGGAGGTCTATAATATCTTGGGAATGACTCTCCTGGGGATGAGTGATAACAGCTGTATACATAATGGGAACGATGATATCTCCATTGTTGCCCAGGAAGATCGACTAGCAGCTACCTTAGCTCATAATTTGGGTGAAGGTGGCAGCACGACGAGGGGGGACTCTCCTAATAGGGAAGCTGATAAAGAAGAGGAGATAATCATACAAACTGGGCCAAACTGCCCTCCATCTAAAATTATTCTGTCTACTTTATTGACAGATGACAATGGATATAACTCCAAAAAAGCTTCTGATGTAAAAAGCTGTCTATCACATGTTTTTTCTAATAAGCTTGTATCAAGCATCGGTGGCAATGATAATATTGCTTCTCCTATTAAGTCGTTAATGGAGGACTCTACTTTCAATAACTCAAAAAATAAAAGGTCAGAATTCTTATGAATCTATCCTCTACTAAAGAGGGGACTTTGGATAGCTCCATAGAAGGAGTTCATTTATTTAAAACACCTATGATGAAACCCCCGCTTAGTGCCCCTAAATGCACATTTTCTAAGGATAGATTGGGGGAACCAATTCATGGTAAAAATATATCCAATTACATTGGCAAAAGAACTGCCACTAGCACCCAAATTAAGTCGGCTTCCTCAGCTTTATCAGTTGATAGTTTAGACCACTCGCATTTGGCAGAAGTGGTAAAAACAATAGATACCGAGGAGGCTTCACACAATGATATTGATGATATCAGTATTATTGAGTGTGCTGATAAGGCAATTGCTGAGAGTAATTTGGAACCAAGATATTCGGACATTAAGAGTGTCACCCAACAGACATGTGATGCCTTCTATATGGGTTCTCCATCTGAACTCACAGACTTTATTGATGAATATACAGAGAAGCAAAACTGGCTTAGAGGAAGGAGCCTATTGCCGGAACCTATAAAAGAAAATTCTAGCGATCTAATGCTGCATCATACTCTTAGGGAAGCTGCCGAAAGGATAAGACTTACCCAACCTACAGTTTCTGCATTAAATCTGGTGCAGAGCTCCTTCGTTAGTCTATACGACAACATTTGGGCTGAAGTAAGATCTCATTCTCAACTACTTACAGAAATGTATGCCAGGCTAGATGGACTGGATAGATTTGAAGAATTAGTGAGGATTATTAGGGAGGATAATCCTATTATATCTAAGCCGGTACTGCCTTCCTCCTCTTTACCTCTGCTGCCATTGGTGGAGCAGGAAGGTTGATCTGGTTTGCTTGCCCCAGGACCTGCAGTAAAATAAATGGATTCTAATTTTGCCGTAGATATGACACGTTTAGCCACCTTTTGCCCATCTGCACTTAATTGTGCAGTTGAATCTGTAATATCTAAAGAATCCTTGCTGGGCAAGGGAGATAACCCTGTAACCACATCCAGGGTAAAGGCTATGTCAAACTTAGAGAAGGAGCCTGTAATTATAGATCTAACTAAAGATGATCTCCCATATAAAAGAAAGATTATAGTGGGGAAAAGATATTTACAACAAATTAAGAAAACCAAAAACCAGAATAATATTTAAAAAATGAACTCATTAACAAATGCATTTTTTAAAAATCTGGTTCTACCAAAGTTATCCTTCCCCCCCAAGGGAAGATCGTGCAATCCAAGGGGGCAGTGGTCTCTAATTTGGTGGAGGTGCCTATTCCTGCCGATCAAGGTAATCCTATTGCCTGTTTAGGGACTGAGGAGGAAAAAGAACTGCGGGCAACTCCCAATCTTGGGATTATGGCTGAGGGGAAAAAATCCATTCCTCTGAAAGCTGCTATAGGCATACAGACTGACTCACCTTTAAAAACATCTGGCCTGGGGCACAATAACAGCCATCTTCTATCTGTGCCCGTCACTGAACAGTCAGGTCATCCTGCAACTGAAAACCTTAGTGATAAAATAGAGGTGATCTATAGTGAAGAGGGAGGACAGCCGTCAGGTAATCCTATCCCATCGAACACTCAGATCCTATAAATAGTTATATTCTGATCCTTGTCAATATTGTCTCGGCCAAACAACTCTTACAGGATTTTTATAGGGTGAAGTATATTCCAGTGGAAGGCGCTCCTAATATTTTAGGCGCTAATAAGGTAAATAATGACGACACTCAAAATTTCCAAAAAATTGGTCGGTGAGATATGTCTTGGGGTAACTCGACTATCCCCCAACCTTCCTCAGGGGACCTGCCAACTGGTACCAAGACAGTGGGAGAACTATATGTCCCAAAGATCTTGGATTCTACTCAAATGAGGGCTACTAATTTGGGATCTCTCGGTATCCAGGACAGACAAATTGTAGGCCCACACTCCACACATAGGGGGACAATTTTAAGGGGTGCTAAGGGTCCTAAATTCAAGATGATTCGACAAATCAATTTATTAGAGACAATCCTGATAGTCCCATACAAACCTTGGGTAATAAAGAACCCCTTGAAACTTTACAGTTTACTAGTCTCTGGGGAGGGGGGGCGATATGCCCATATGCCTGAATCGAGGGAATATTTTGAAAATCTTTGGCCAATTACCGGTACTGTTCCTGGTGTCTAGCTATGACTTAGAAAGGATTTATTTCCCAATTAAGGAACAAGTTGATCTGAGCAATATTGTCCTTAAATCAAGAGTGGTTCTTGATTTGGTACTGGGAGAAATTGGTGGTCTGAGAGAATTGGGTTTTCAAAATTAAGTCTGTGAAACCTATTCAAACTTTCATGAAAGTTGAAGGAACTGAGGACTACAGGGGAAATTTGACTATGGTTTATCATCCATAAAGATTTTCCCAACTCCCACTGAGGCATTCTCCAAGAAGGAATTATGGAGATGCACGGGACTGGGCTCAAGTTACCTCAGCCCTGTGGAATTGATCAGTGTAAGGGAAGATTGGTTCCTCTGATGGAGTTATCCTACACTAGCACTTTGAGGTGCCTTTCCTGGAATACTAGGGGGAATTTACATATACTCACAAACATAGATACAGTTTCTATGCTAAAACTTACTGAATGTTTCCTTCTTCCGGAAACTTGGTTGCTTTCGGACCCTTTCATTGATGGTGTTGTAATCTGTTCCCAAATCGCTAAACCTAGCCTGGGGGGTAGAGCTTCTGGGGGATTATTTATTGGTTTGTAGTCTACTCTTGGACTTCTGACTATGGTGATCCCTGATATGCCTTTAGGAATACTGGCGGTTGAGGTCTCCTCAAAGGAGGGCTTGGTGGATATTCTATTGATCAATATTTATTGGCATCAAGGGTTAGCACTTCTAGAGTCCTATCTAGAAAGGATAACGGGAGTGATTTTGACTTGGAAAACTATAAATACAAGTGGGAAAGAGATCCTTGCTGGGGATTTAAATTCAGATTGTTCTACTACATCTGACGATGACTATGGGGATCTGGGCGATGACATGGGGGATCTCTCTTGTAGGGGCAGAAATATCTCTGGGGTAGACTTTGGAACCGCTCCTTGGAATCTGTGGGTCTTGTATGTCTTGATGGAACTTCTGTTCCTGCCCGCATGCTTCTTCCAACTTGGCGGAGGGGTCGATCTACATCAACCATAGATTACTTCATTGTAGATCATTCTTTGGTTCCACTATCCTGTGAAGTTCAGGTGAATTTCAATAATTGGGGTGATCATGGGACCTTGACCTTTCATTTTTCTTTACCGACTAAAAAACTGCTTATAGGGGGATCTTGTAACTTGAGAACTGTGGGGCAAGGTACATGTGTCCGTTGGTCCCCTGCAAATATTAAACTCCTTAACGGTCAATTGATGTCCACCCTTAATAAAACATCCTTTTTATGGAAACAAGAGGTGTTTAATGTACCGCACTAGGATACATTTCTGAGGATCTACATGGTAGCGTCTATGACTGTTTAAGAAAGGGTCCCTCTAAAAGAAAGCACCTGAACATGTTTGATGAAGAAGTGGCTAAGGAAAAGTCCCATATGTTGAAGTTGCTCAGAGAAACCCGTAACCTAAACATGATCATCTAGACAAAAATGCTAGGATTAGATTTAATCGACAGAAATATAAACATTTATGTATTACCAAAAAAGCAGTATGCTTCCAAAAGATGCTGAGCTGATGCTATGTGTCTTGGTGAAAAGAGACCTTGGGGCTTTCTGGGCTCTCCTTACCTCCCAAGATACTCCTTCAGTAATTGATCAATTGAAGGTTTATAGTGATTGCCTCGACAGCCAAACCACCGACAACCATACCCTTGAAAAAAAGCATCAACAAAAAAAACATCGAATGCATTTTTTTAAAAAAATTTTTAATGGGGGGTCCCCCAACCCACCCTTTTTTAACATTTAAAACAAGTTTTTGCTAAACTAAACTCTTTACCATTGAAAAAAATGCATTCAATGTTTTTTTTTCCAATGCATTTTTTTCAAGGGTATGGTTGTCGATGGTTTGGCTGTCGAGGCAATGACTGGATACCCAATTGGTGTATAGTGATTGCCTCGACAGCCAAACCATGTAAATTGAATAGTGTATCAGAGGTACAATGGGTAGAATTTTTCTCTGAGCTATTTGGACAAGGGGCAGAGTGATATCAAGAAACAGCTATTGGGGAGGGTATAATTATTACTCTATGGGACTCGATCATTGATTATGAGGTGGTACTCAATTTAATTGTTAAAGCCAAGAACTCAATGGTTCCCGGTCCAAATGGACTGACAAATAATACATTAAAAGCGTTATCAGAAAGGTGGGCCCAAATACTCACTTTGCTTTTTCGAAATATAGTGAGGAGCGGTACAATACCTTCTAGTTGGCAGACTGCACATATAATCAGAATATTGCTAAAAACTATAGACCGATTGCATTGATTGATTTTAAGTTATTTGCTTCTTTGCTGTTATCATATGTTAATGAGTGGGTAATGAAGAATCATATATTAGATACATATCAGACGGGGTTCAGGGCTGGGCATCCACTAATTTAAATAGTTTCATCTTAACTGCTTCAAGATTCAGCATGGAGTAAATATGGGGCCTCTCTGTATGTTGCCTCTATTGATTTGTCAAATGCGTTTGACTTGGTTATTAAATCCCAACTCTGGGCTAAACTTTCCAAGTGGGGCATCCCAGAAGGCTTACTGAAACTCGTAATGGCTATGTATGAGAATTCGGGGATACATGTACGCCTGAATATGGAGGGGAATCTATCCAGAAGAATAAGAACTCGGATAGGTGTGAGACAGGGTTGCTCCTTGTAACCCTGTCTCTTCATCCTCTATTTGGCAGATGCCAGCAAATTTCTCAGGGATGCTGGGTTGGTGAGTGCTAAACTGGGGGAAATCAGGTTTTCGTGGTTGGCTTATGCCAATGATATCCTCCTGTTTGATCATACCAAGGTCGTACTCTGATTGATCTATATCTTTGAACAATATGCTGAAATCAATGGGTTAAAAATTAACCCAAGTAAAACCCCCATTATGGTGATTTCTAAGGGAAAAAAGGGGAAAAGATTGGATTGGAAAATTGGAGAGGAATCGATTGTAAGAGCGCACAAAATTGTGTATTTGGGATTCTTGATTTTGGCCCAACCATCAGTCTCTGAACTTAGATGGTTCATTAGACCTAAGGCTATCCCACTTATATCCTAGATTCTAACTTGTATGCTGCACCCCCGGAAGATACTACTATAGATAAGCCTGAGCCCCTTCCTAACTTCCATCTAACCTTTGATAAAGATGACATTTTATTGTTCATCAATCAAGCTAGCCAATCTAGAGCACCGGGTCCAAATGGATTGTCAAATGTACAAATGAAGCAATTTCTGGATATTTGGGCTGACATATTATATCTTATCTTTAAGAATATTTTGCTAACCCAAAAAATACCAGCGTCTTGGAAACAATCCATCGTCATCCCCATTTACAAAAAGGATGCACGGGATAACCCGGCTAGTCATAGACCCATTTCCCTGTTAGACGTCCCTGGAAAGATCTTTTCCCGTCTAATTCTAAGGGATTTGAATAACTGGCCAAAAAATTGTTTAAAGAGAGCTCCTTTTCAATCTGGATTTGTGAATGGCCTTGGTACCCTCCCTAATATTATTTCAATTAACATGCTTAAGGCTCAGTACGCTTTTCGGAAACATCCTTTATATTTTGCATTTATTGATTTTAGTACAGCGTTTGATTCTATAAATCAGGATTTATTATTTCAAAAGTTGAGACTGCTTGGCTGTCCATTATCGCTTTTGGACTTAGTGATCCAACTACATACAGAAACCTCTATGCGTGTAAGATTATCATTAGAAGGTCTCTTGTCCGCTTCCTTTTCGACGTACTTGGGCCTTAAGCAGGGTTGTATTTTAGCCTCTATATTGTTTAGTTTATTCATCTTTGACATGGGCAATTCATTTCTTCAAATTGTTTCTGATGCCCCTGAGCTGGGTGGTCAGCGTATAGCTTGGTTGTTGTATGCTGATGACTTAGTACTAATATCACAAATCCCCAAGAGACTTCAGAATCTACTGTCAGCTCTATCCACTTATTTTGAAAATAATCATCTTATAGTCAATTTGAATAAATCCCAAATTATGGTTTGCAGGCCACAAGGAAAATCTAAAGTTAAAAACTGTACCTGGTTTATTCAAAAGGAATCTATGGCAGTTGTTTCGGAATATAAATACTTGGGGCTTGTGGTGCAGAATACGGTCACAGATAACATTTATTTGAGTTTGCTTCAGTCTAAATTAACTAATTCGATCTCACAAGCTCGAATCCTCCTTTATAAATATGGGAAATTCACAATAAAACATCTTTTGTTGTTCTATGAGCAAAAAGTCATTCCCATATTGTTATATGGTGTCCAATCAAAACTGTATATGTGCGATAAAACATGGAACAAACTTGAGGCATGTTTTTGGAAAAGGGTTTTACATCTCCCGAATTGCACACCGTTGCCTATCTTACGATTTGAACTATGCCTAAACTCTTTGGCATGTAGAGTTAAGTGGAGAATGTGCTCCTTTTTTCGAAAGTGTCTGTTGGGCTTGGAAAATGACAACATTTTGAGCATGGTTGCCCATTATCTGGTCACATCAATTCATGCTTTTCCAGCAAAATGGCGCAACCTTGTTCTGAACACACTGGTAGAAGCTGACATATCTTTGTAGCTCCTAATTGAAAATCCTGGCCGTGCTAAAACAAAGTATTACGGTTGGGATTGGATACAAAATCGTGAAGCTTGCTTAAAATATAAAGATTTTAATAGCCACAATTTTGGCAGTAAGAGGCTGGGACAGGCGGCAGGATACCTGCTGAAATGTCCTTCAGGGAGCATACGTAATAAATGTCTTCGTCTTAGACTAAATTTATGGCTTACCAGGGAAATTTTAGTTAGGCGTAACCGCCTACCAAACAATATGGTTTTTTGTCGTTTTTGTGAATCCCCTTCTGCAAGGGAAACATTACAGCACTTGATTGTAACTTGTGTTCATTTGAAATAACAACGAGTTACATTTTTTACAAACTTGTTGAATTTCCAAATGGAAATCAGATATGGAGTATTTTATTTTCTAGTACGAAATTCTCAGTGATAAAGACTTTAGTGCACTTTCTTGAAACTGTTTTGCCATCTGAAATCATTCTGTAAAGAAAAAATGTTGTGAATTTGGCTTGCAACTATTTCACAGATACTTATGCTTTTTAACTGTTGTGCAAATTTAGTTTTCGTACCCAATTTGATTTTTATTTTTTACTGCTTATCTGAACAAGTTTTTATCATGTAATTTTGAGTGTAACTGAAGTGTAATACTTGTTTTTTTGAAAAGTTGATTTATTCAGCTATATCAAAAATAAATAAAAAAAATCTATCCTAGATCATTAAGCTGGATAAAAAATATGGAAGGTTCTCCCTAAAGCCAGCGGTGGATTTCTTTGAAGGGAAGGTTGTGCCAAAGTTGACTTATGGCATGGAGCTTCACTTCATGGATATTCATACCTTCTGGGATACCATATTGGGTATTATCTAGAGAAAAGTGTTGAAATCACCTAATAATATTCCAGCAGTGACTATAAGGTTTGAATTGGGCCTAGTGTCATTAAGAGCTAGGTCCCTTTGGCGGGTTTTGGCCCTATTTCGCTCTCTTCCCTGTCCAAAAGAGGCTTCCCTCTATGTCGATCTAGGGAAAACATTTTTTTTTCCAGGGACGTTCAGTTGGGAATGTATATCTTACTAAGTTCAGAAAACACTGTGAATAAGACATTGATGAATCTGTCTACAGACAGGGTAACATTATCTACTAATCCAGGCAAGGTTAAAAAACTTCTCTGCACTCATGATTGGAATATACAATCGAAAAACTACATTCCTACCCCTCCCTTACAGACATAAAATTTGATCATAGGAAAAGAGTAACACTATCATTCATTATGACACAATTCCCGAATCGCTACTATCATTCTCTTTTTTAATGAATACCCTTTGTAGATTCTGTCATAGGCCAGGGGTCCTAGAAACTGCTTGCCATCTGTTCTTATACTGTGTTGAACTGAAAGGATACAGGGCTTTATACCTGGGGAAATGTGCTTCTCTATGACTTCTGAGGGAAGGTGATTATATCTGGCTAAGATGTGTCTCTATTTCTAATGTCGTGGAGGGTCTGGCGGTTGCAGGCTTTATTAAATCATTAGATCTTTTTGCACCCTTGAATTGACCAGGGACTCCTTTTCCTAAGGGTCCTTTTACTTCTAACTTTCTTGCAACCTCCCTCTTTTTGAAGCTTTTTTATGCATTAGTTCAGATTTAAAAAAATGTTATTGTAGATTGTGTTATAGTAATGAATTCTGTCATGCATGAAATCTGAAATTATTTTTTCTGTAATGAGATACTGAATTTTCCGACTTTGCACAGACTGTATAATGTTATGTATTGTGATGAATTTTATGGATGATGTTATTAAATGTAAATGTAAAGTTTTTGTATGTAAACCATATACAAAATAAAAAGATTTATTGGAAAATGAGACATTTCTGTAAAGTCTCCTGGCTTTTGTTTGTGTGACTTATTGCTGCACTTTTAGTGATTGTTTGAAAGAGGCATGCAGTATTGGAAAATGAGACATTTCTTTAAAGTCTCCTCTGGCTTAGTTTTGTGTGACTTATTGATGCGCTTTTAGTCATTGTTTGAAAGAGGCATGCAGTATTGGAAAATTAGATATTTCTGTAAAGTCTCCTCTGGCTTATGTTTGTGTGACTTATTGCGGCGCTTTTAGTTATTGTTTGATACAGGCATGCAGTTTATTGTTATGCATGAGGAAACTAAAGCATGCAATCCCTCAACAAATATATGGTGGCATCATGTGAAAATAAAGTGGTGGCTTTGAAAAGTTTAATAAAATGGTTTTCCATTTTACTTGATTCCACTAATGACCCAAGCATTCACTGTTTTGGCCACTCTAGTAATTAATAATGGAACACTCAAAGCTGAGGAAGATTAAATATGTAATTGCCAGCCCAACTTAAAATGAGAGGCCGGGCACATGCCCTCTTTTGACCGAGCATAGCCACCACAGGACCACACAAAAAAGCAAGGATTGCTAGTAAAATAACTGCCCCCTTTCTTTACACCCGAAGCAAGCAAGTAGGCAGGCCTGCATGACTTTGAATTTCCAGGTCCCACTTTTCCTAGTGTTTGTAGAAAAACACTACGACCACTGGAGTCTCTGCCAGCTGCCCTTTCTTCTTGACAATTTTAGGGGTTCCAATGTTGTTGTGAATACATGGACCCTCTAAAGCCAGGCCTCTAAACCCAGGGCTGGGCTCTGCTGGGAATTGTCTAAATATACACCCCAACTTTCCACACTTGCTGCGTATGGAGGCGTCACACAGTTGCAGCAGTATGAATCTTCTAACCGGCCCATAGAGCTGGGGTTTGTCCAATAGTACTTTATGATAAGATAGCAGCACCCGTGAGATGGAGGGGGGTGCATATTAATACACCAACACCAAATCAATAATGACAACTCAACGGTTTGGCAAAGGGAGTCTGTTTAATGACAAGTACAAAAAACGTGAGTCTCATGAATATCAGTGGATGTGTGATCTTCTTTCTCGCTTCACAACCCTTAAAAGTTGGCATGCAATTCTATTTGTTCTAGAAAGGTAACTTTAATATAGGTACGATATCTGTATATGGTAACGGAGTAAGGGGATTGGGTAAACACTGTCAGTTGGGGCATCTAAACCCTTCCATCAAAATGGCTACTGTAGATGTCACTAAAAGTACAATGTCCCATTGGTTCTACTAACTATAGGACCCTACATTACTTGGTCCATTGTGATTGGGTTGGAACCAACCCCACTCATACTTTTCCACTTTCCTTCACAGCACGCAGAATGGTCGGCCAGGTGCAGGGTGCCCCCTAGCTCCCCATCCTTCCTCCAATTATTGTTACAATCAATCATCACTTTAGTGGCCATGTGTCAATTATTTCACTGTGGTTGGCGTCGAGACTGCATCTCCTGTCTGTAAAACCTCTGATATCTTCGCCTGGCCCACTGCCATGCATAGGTGTGAAAGTCTCACTTCTTCTCTCTCACGTGATTCAGAGACCGTGAATTTGCCTCTTCTTCATGTCATTTGTGTATTGGATTTTCGTTTCACCCACCACCTGCCTTCAGTTTCTTATCTTGACCTTTCTTAGCAGGATATTCTGTTCTTTGCTTCAATTAATTGTAGCTACTGTTCATCCACTTTAACTGATACTACTTTGGCTTTTTTGGCACGATTTGCCTCTGCTTAGTTTCTTTTCTGCTGCTTATTCTTGATTTTACTAAATATTAAGATCTTCTTGTGTGGCCTTTAGTAACCTTTGGTTGATTCTGCTTCTTATGCATAGTGGAAGTATACTTATATAACGTGCTTCTTTTGAGGTAGATATGTATAGGTGCTGCTTGCCGCAATCTGTCTTCTACAAAGCATAGCAAGCCGCACGATTTTCTTGGCTTTCTTGCGGTTCCAAGCATATGCACATGTGTAAACTGGTTGAATATCTTTCTTATGCTTACAGCTTAAGCTTCTTACATTTGACATCGTCCTTTCACTTTAGGTCCACAATGTCCTTTGTCATTGGCGTTTTGTCTCTTTACGTCTTCTTTGCTCGTCATCTCTTCTATATGTGAGTCAGTCTGGGTGCTTGTGTCGTCACCATTCGTCTTCCATTAAGACCTTTTTGGTTTCTTCAGGGACTGTACTCGGACGATCTTCAGTTCGTTTCATTTGTTGATATGGTTTTCTCAATGGGTACCTTACTGTCCATGGTTTCTTAGGTATAGGTATTTCAATAGGTGCTGCTCTTCTGATGGGTACTGGACAGAGCCCCACTGCGGCTCTCTGCTGGTTTATTTGCTCATCTAAAGTCACATATTTTGGCGTGAACGTTCCTGGTACTGGACAATTGGAGTGCGGGCTGTACTTGGGACCTCCTCCACACGAGTTTTGGGGAAGCTCTGCTCTTAACACAGAAAGATGTGGGGTCATTGAGGATATAAAGTGAGCCGGGAATTTGTAATCCCCAGTCCAGGCAGATCATGGGATGGATTTCTGTCTGCGAGGACATCTGCGGACCCTTCAGGAGCTCAGTGGAATATGTTCGGAATGAAATTCGGGTCTACTAACCCGTCCAACTTTCAGAACGTAGGCAGTGATCTTAACGGCCTCCACCTTGATGGATCTACCAGCCATTATAGTGTTTAACTAGCTAACAGCCATATATAACACACCAATGTATACTTACAGATGTGCATGAGTTATTTGGCATGCCAGCAGCTGTTAGGCGACACAGCTGCCTAACCAGAAACTATAAATGGCGGGGAAATGTGCGCATGGAGCTATGGGATAGGTTGAACATGTTGAATCCCCTCACTGCGGACCTGAAAATGTCAGGTTTTTTTCGTCAGATTTTTGCACGTTTTCTCGCAATTATAGATCGTATGTGGGGTATTAATTGGGCATGGTGGCAAACGAGTGTGGGCCCCCCCACATTTATAAAGTGCAAACATTCAAAGAAAGAAAAGTGACATTTTGGGACTCGCAGCAAAAAATGTGCAGTGATGACCTAGAGCCAGAGGACACCATGTAATAGCTGTGTTTGTAAATTCCCATTCAAAAGCTCATTTTGGGCATGTGAAAAATCTAAACCTGTTTGGCCGGATGACTTCAGTTTTTCAAGGAACTTCCACCTGGTGGCAGAACTGAATAGGTTTGCTACCAAATGGTCGATGCAGTCTATACAAGGAGTGAATGTTCTTGCCAATCTCAGGGACTGCCCATGTAGCCTGCCACGCATTGCCCCACGCCTAGTTACAGCATTGGTCCCCTCATGTAGATGGTGGAAATGCTAAACCCCCCACCCCCAACCCTTTAGGTTCCCACTGCTGCCCCACTGGCTCTTGGCAGGAGGAACTTGGATCCTATCTCCACTATATTGGTTGAGCATCACAAACTCAAATCTTGCTTAAATTAGATTGTACTCTTGCAAAGGTGTGGTTTTTTTGCCAACCCGCTTGCTAAGTTTCTGTAGTGGTCACTTCTTGTGGTACTCGAGCTATGCGGATTAAATATCTCCTTCGGCTGAGCATGCATAAGTTATCCAAACATCATATGCCCGCCTGGCACCTACTTTGCCCTCTTTTTGTAAGAGTTTGAAAATGTTCTTCTTTCTAGTTTTCTTGCTAAATGTGTCTATAGAATTATTAATGGATGTTTTTTATTTTTTCTCTCATTTTGAACTGCTGCCCTCGGCTCCAGTGCCTTCAAGTTATGTTTTTGCTATATAAAAAGATACCAAATAGTAATAAAATATGCTAAAAGCATCTTCCCTCTAGCCTGAATGTAACCCGCTGGCCCAGCTGCCCCCCAGAAAATGCTTGAGCCTCCTGTCGGAATCTCACACCCCACCCATATGTAGAGGGGCTCCTTTCCTGAGCAGAGAGGGGCCATGTGCATTTCAGAAGATCTTGATGGGCAGGGGGTGGGCAGGCTTTGAAGCGACCAGTACACTGGCGGCAAGGGTGGCGGGGATCTGAGTTGTTAGGCCATTCGTTGGCTCGGGGAAGACTAATTCTGCCCCTCCGGTTCTTCTTCAGGCTCGGGACTCTGAGAGAGGACGGTGTGTTACCCGGTCTGTGGTTCCTGGCAAAGGGGTGTGTGAAAATACATAAATCCCCTGTCAGGAGTGGTGAAGCCTCACTCTGTTCAATTTGATTGGACACTGGCCGGGTGAAAGGGCCCTGCCAGGACTTGAGGATGAGCTTTCAAGAGAGGAGGGAAGTCTCCTTTCCTCAGCTGCCTCTGGGAAACACCCTGGCTGCTGTCAAGCGCAGGCTACTATTGGCAAACCTTCCTGCCAGAGGCGTTGGACCCACAAGAGAGCCTAGTTCTTCATGGGAACCGGGCGTGGAGGCCATAGTGTCTTCCCAGGGGGTTTCCTTTGACCTAAGCTGTTGGTCATCATATTCATTTTTCATCCAGGAAGATTAGCCCGACTTGAGAATGGAACGCCATATGTTGACCCTGATTGCCACACCAAGCTACCATCTGAATCAGAGCGCCCTGCCACAACATGCCTGAGCCGACTCTTTTGCTTCTAATGCAAGGAGAAGCACTGAGGCGCCTGCTTGATGACGCTGAGCTTGTCTAATACACGGAGATGATGAACTCGTGGATGTGGTACCCCACAAGGCATTGCTAGGCTCAATGACCACCAGGTTTTTACCTTGGGCCCTAGAGACTTATTAGGTCCCAGGTGTCCTACCTTAATTCATTTTAACAATTTCGTTTTGTGTTGTCAGTTTCTCGTTCATGCCTGCATTTATTTATTTATTTGTTTGGATTTGTAGAGCGCACTACAGCCCAAAGGCATCAAGGCGCTATTGCATGAAGTTGTAAGAAGGTTTGGTACAGGGTTACATTAAGCGTGAACAGTATACTTTTCTTAGTTACAGATTTACAAGTGGTTTTGGTTCCATCCTGCATTAAAATACCAAGAGCGTGCAGTCTGTACCTCACTGGCCTACGTTTTATGTGTACTGGCCTAACGTGGGAACAGGTTTTTAGAACCTTGCTCGGACATTTTTCTTTTTTGGTACTTGCAGAGCGATTCTTGCTTGGATGAGACCGCCGCTAACTCGCATCTCCAAAGAGTAGAGGCGAAGCAGGTATACACTCAGGTGCTACCTGTTTAACTTAAGCAACTGTAAAATTACTGGGCCAAGTTCTTTTGCAAATTCAGGGAATAACTCACTGAAGCCTTTGCTCTCCCTTGTACATCGTCTGGCCAGTATCTGATTTCATCATAGATATTTAATTCATGATGTCAAATGTATGGGCATTTTTCTGTATCTTGCTCAGGAGAGCGGGATGACGTGCCCTTATCAGATTGACTTTAGGGGATTAAACCGTTGGATTAACTGATTTTTCTAAATGTATGCAGCAAACCCCACCTCACTTGTCCTTCAGTACTAGGGTGACCAGATGCCCCGGTTTTCCCAGGGAAATCGCCCTACATCCCTGGGTCCCGAGAGTTTTTTAATTTAAAAAACCCTGTCCTGGGATTGGATAGGCGGGTGTCTGCGGTCCCTTTTTTTGCCAGGAACCGATTCAGAACTCCTTAAATTGGGGCCCCAGCGCGACTCTTCCTGCGTGTGAAGGCTTTTTTTTCGCACCCCCATTTCCTCCCCCTTTTTCTCCCTGGTCACTCGCCTCCAAAGAGAGGAGTGTTCCTGGAACACACCCCACAACAGTCCAACGACATAGAAGTAGGCCTACAGTTGTATCTAAGTCCTGTTTGTGTTTACTGTAGTCCTACTTCTATGTCTATGGCCTGTCCCATTAAAAAATATATATAAATCTGGTCACCCTATCCAGAATACACCGCTACTAAGGCATCATATCAGAAGACGTACCTACACAGAGGATGACAGGTGGTGAATAGAGTAAAGGTCCTTCCTCCGGCATCCCATGGTCCTTTGTGCTCCATGTCTGTCACTCTCCCCCGTGATGAGAATATCCACATCATACAATGGCATTTAAGTGCTAGCATCTCCAGTGGCATGTTCTATTTCTTATTGCAGACCGCGTGCATGGGAGCGACAGAGGATCACACTAGTGCCCACAGGCACTTAATATGAAACCTTTTATTGTAAAACAGTTTGCAATTAACAGTGAACACGTTTGAGCACAATACTGGTTTCCTCTTTTTTTTTAGGGGGCAAGGGTATATGAGGAATAAACCATATACAAAAGCAACAAACACCACTTGCTACCCAACTTCCTCTACACTGTCAACGGGGTGGTAGTTCCTATAAGTGATACTTATTTCACTTAGCTGCAAAGATCACATGAACATGAATGTTAGCAAAAATATAACAACTTTTAATTCATAATCCAATTGTTAAAATAACCATCTGTAAAGCCAATATAACGATGGTGTGACTAAAAAACAAATCACAAATGTACAGACAAGTCGATATTTTCTCAGAGAGCTTCACAGTTTGGATCAAAGCATCATCTTTGTGCATTTTACAAGCATGTTTTAAAAACGTCTCATTTCAAAAAAGATCTTTCCTATCTATTCCAGCAACTGTGATGTTATTATCAAAGTGATTTGAAAACAACATGACATCCTATCTTTTGTTATGACACGTCTACACCAACTTGTGTTTCGGGGGAGAGGCATACACCACAACGGATGTATCTTGATGTAAAGTGTGTAGTTTGTCCCCTTCAGGACGCTGTCAATTTTTCAGTGTATAATCCAATATACATACAAAGGAGCAGTCATGTGACCAGCATCTACTGCCTGCAAATGCAAACAAATAAAAATGGCTTACTATTAAAAACCTCGTATTCATGTGACCATAGTGGTTTCATCTAGCAGCACAGGGGCTAAACACCCCACTGACCTGCTTCTCGCGTAGCTTGTTCGTTCGTGTGGGAGTCAATTTTCATTATTCAGCATCACTATTTTGCCCAGTGAGTTATTCCTTACTGAAAAAACAGCAAAAAGGAGACGTTATGTAGATTCTCTCATTGCTGCTACATAGAAAAATCTATGAGATGTTCTATTTTAAACCATTAACTGTTCGTGGTAAGGTATAAGTACGACATTCTGGTGCATCACCACCTTATCTGGAGTGGGTGAGGAAAAGTCTCCACATCCAGATGTCAGCAGCATCTGTTGTTGTAATGCTGCTGGCATGTGAGAGAAAGGGAGGGGGAGGGGGAGGCAAGGAGACACAGACCAAAAAACTTTTAGCCTACATATTTCCAGTCATGTGTACTGTTACTGAATGTTATCAAGTGTGGAGGTTTACACTTACTTTTACGGCGTTCGCGAGGTAATCAGAACGCTGTGTTTACATTTTGTGAAGCAATAGCGGTTCGCGTGTCAATGATCTGCTGGAGCCTGCCGATTGCAGTATATTTCGACAATGAAAAGCTTCCTAAGATTCAAAAATAGCAGTTTTTAAAAGACCTGCATTAACGGGTCTACTCTACAAGTCCTGCTGTGTTAATTATGTTGCTTCTTCACTTACTATTAAAGGATGGAAATCTTTGTGTGTTCGTCTCGCGGCAACGCTTCCGTGGTGGCTTGTGTGCATCCAGCCGCCACGTTGGATATAGGCGTACTTAAACTGGACCGCTCAATTGTCGTCTGTTTACGCACAACGTGGCGGCCATCTTGGATTGGTGCCGCGGACGCCCACACAAGGGATAGATGTTGTTGATCTATTCTCTACTCGTGTCCAGATATTAAATCTATTAATCCTATACTGGAGACCATGTTTAATAAGGGTGCAGTGACATCTTGATACTAAAAATATACATATGTTATTGCGTTTACCATCGCATTGTAACAATATCTATTCTATGCGCGCACTTGAAAATGTGTGCATGGTAATACACAAGTGGGACCCTGTTCTGGGTCAACCCAGGTATTTGTGAATGGAACAAATGAATGGAATATCTGAACAGGGAGGCCCTTAATGTATATGGGAATACCGTTATGGCCCAATAGAGAAGAGGGGGGGGATTGGGTGTCCTGAGTCAATGATAAAAAAGATTCCACTCCACAGCTAGATTTAAACCAGTTTTTGCTGTGTCCAAGTTGTAAATCCATCTTTGTTCGGTTTTCCTCAGGGTTAAATCCCTATCACCTCCTCGTGGGTGTGCTCGAATTACTTGAATTACAAACCAATACATTTCGTCTTGGGTGTGTTTTGTTGCATCATAATGTGCAACCAGTGGTTTATCTGCAGTGTGGTTTCTTATAGCTGATCTATGCTCACATATGCATGTCTTCACTGTTCTTTTGGTCTTCCCAATGTATAGGAGACCACAAGGGCATCTGATGCCATACACTACCCATTTTGTAAGACAGTTGGAAAAGGTGTTCAATTTCCAATTACGTCCTTTTAAATCGACCTGTTTGATATCACTCATCAGGTGGCATACCGAACAGTGTCCACATTTGAAGTGGCCTACTACTGGGGGTAGGAGCCATAGTTGGGTCTGATCTATAGTTGGGTTTCTGTCAACGGGGTAAGTGTGCACAAGTTTGTCGTGCAAGTTGGGCATACATTTGAATGCAAATCTGGGAGGATTGGGTTTAAAGTCATCTATCTGTTTGTACAATTTTCCAATGTTTGAGGATAATCTTCCTCAGGTCATTACTCAGTGGAGACGCATGTCATTCTGTCTTCTACACATTTTGTTTGTTTAGTTAAACATACCTCTCTATTTTTATTGCATGCTCGCTTCATTGACTGTCTAATCGTTTTGGAAGGATATCCACGATTTTTGAATTTTTTACTGAGTTCACTACTGTTGGATTTGAAATCATCTATGTTACTGCAGTTACGTCTTATCCGGAGAAATTGACCGAATGGGAGATTGTCACGCATACTAAGAGGATGGAAGCTGCTGTACAGTAATAGTGTATTCTTATCTGTGGGTTTTTTGTAAAGCGTGGTCCCCCGAGTGTTATCAGGTCTTTTGAAAATAATCAAATCTAGGAATGGTATCTTTTCTTTATTGGAGGCCATAGTGAATTTAATGGTCGGGGCTTGTTGATTCAACCAAGATAGAAAGTTAGCCAGCTCTTCCTCCTGGCCCCTCCATATCATGAATACGTCGTCTATGTACCAGTGCCACGTAACGATCTTATCCCCAAAGGGGTTGGTGGTCGCATAGACAATGGATTCCTCATATTGATCCATGTACAGATTGGCTAAGTCGGGGGCAAATGTTGCCCCCATACTTGTTCCTTGGATTTGTTGGTAATACGTTTTTTCAAACAAGAAAAAGTTATTTGTTGGGGCCAGTCTAATGCATTCACTAATGAAAGTAGAGGGTACTGTCAGGTCTTCCCTTTTTTCCAGATATGAATACATGACCTTCAAACATTGGTTCTGTGGGATATTAGTATAAAGGGCTTCAACATCAAGTGTGACTAGGATGTCTGTCGTCTCAATGGCAATTTGGTCAATGATATGTATCGTAGCAGTGGTGTCCTGAATGTAGGATTGCATAGATGCTATAAATGGTCTTAAAAAAGAATCAGCATAGATGGAGAGTGGTTCCAGTAGTGACCCAATTGCAGAAACAATAGGTCTACCCGGGGTAACAAGCGCATTTGTATGCACCTTCGGAAGGACGTAGAAGGCTGGAGTTATGGGATTAGGTTTTGTCAAAAATTACCATTCATCTTTGCAGATCCACTCATGGTCTGCCGCATGTTTCATAAGGCTGGCTATCTCCTCCGTAAGTGCCATAGTGGGATTCCCAGGGAGTTTTCTATAACATTTAATGTCTCCCAGTTGTTTATTCACTTCTTGTTCATAGGCTATCGTATCCCAAAGCACAATTCCACCGCCCTTATCTGCGGGTTTGACCTTAAACAGGGGATTATCCTCAAGTTGTTTTAAAGCAGAACGTTCTAGTCTAGACAAATTATCTTTCTGTTGATTTTTTGTTTTGAAAAGATTTTGAATGTCCCGTTGAATCTTATTTTCAAATGTCAGTATTTCAGGTGACACCATCATGGTGGAGGGTAACAAGTGTAAGGGTAATTTGAGGCCTGAAATGTTTTGTTTTTCTGAGTTCCCACTTTTGGCATCTCGGAAGAAATACTTTAGTCTTAGTGTTCTACAGAAATTTTTAATTTCAATTTCAGTATCGAAAGGGTTCGCGCTTTTGTATATAGTTTGCAATTAACTACAAAACCACCAACAAGGTAATATGAACTCATAAATGTGAAATTGGCATTTACGGACTCAAACGTAATGTATGTGTTTCAAATGCATATCTATGTAGGACATGTGTTTTCTCCATGTTTAGGCCAGCATTTGAATCAAATGCATTAATTGAAAAAAGTGTATTTTAAAATCTTTGAAATTCAATGAAACAACTTTAGTTGAAGGGTCATTATGGCTCCTGTGCAAAACCTAAAAAATAATGAAATTCGCAATTTATGGTTGGTTGCTCAATCCTAATGTGCACCTCCACCTTGCACTACACATACCAAGTCACACGACATCACAAAAAGCCTCATCGGGGCCATCGCCACTCAAATCCTATGTACATGCTGGCACATTAAAAATGGTGCCTGAGTGTTTCGTGTTTGGGCGTTTTTGCGTGCAGCAAGCTGTTCAACTGGCCACCGTCAGGCTGACTTGATTCTACAGTCTGTTCTCTGTCTTAACTGAAAAAAAGCAGAGCTTACTCAGTAAAACACCAGCCTCTCACGGTGTGCCTGAGTGTTTAGTGTTTGGTGGCTTGGAGGTGCGGGTGCAAGTACCAACGATCACCTGTTGTGCCTGGACGACACCCCTGCAGCCGCTCTGATGCCTTTGAAAGCAGCCCAGAAAGCACTGACGCATTGCTCCAGAAAGGGTAAGCCCTATACTAAAACTGTCACGCGTGCAGACACGAGAATGAGAAATGTGATGGTTCACCTAGAAACCTCACCAGAACCAATTGAGGAGATTAACATGTCTGCCACTAAAGTGGGGAAAATTACAGATTACTACCAAACAGATAAGGATATGCCAGTGCTTGACCCGATTTAAAACGAATGAGGACAAAAACATTTCCTGGTCAGGCACTTGCACTGATTTCAGCGATATCGAGAACAATTAACTATTCCAGTTAAGTTTTATGTTACTCGCTGCAGGCAGCAGCCGGAGTAAATGGGGAAGCCCCAATAGTCACTCGAGCCGGGAGCAAACCCCCAAGCTGTCCTTGTCTGAGGATCCTATTTCATCACCTTCCCCACACTCCCGTTCTCGAGAGTCTTTGTCTCTCTGCATCTCAAAACCTTTTTCATGCCTCAGCAAGGGAAGAGGTAATTGACAGCCTACCTGGCAGTGGTGAAAACCTGGAACAAACAAACAGGTCGGGAACAGGGGTTGTCCAATTTGCTGTAAAACTTTAGCTCAACCTCTGTGGCCTGATCCTAGACAATCTGCAAGACCCCAGAAAAGCCATAGATCCCTTAGGACGCAAAAATAACAACAAATGATAAAAGAAATCAGAACCACTAAATGCTTCTCCTTGAGAAGACGGCCCATAAATCACCCGTTGGAGTAAAGGACAAAACAAAAAATACTCCCCTTGCAGAAATCTCAATCGATATGGGTGTTATCTCGCACATCATTTCCTCCTACTTAACCAGAAGAGAAAGGAAGATTGCAAAACAGAGAAAGCTCATCTACTGACGACCCAAATCTGTGAGCAGTCAGTGTTGTCCAAACCCCCACAAAAGGAGCCGCTCAATTCCACCATCATTCCTTCGGCTCACGGAACAAAAAATGTGCAAAGAAGAAGCAGGCATGCAAACAAAAACGATTACAGAGCTCTGCAGGAACCCTAACAAGCTGGTTGGTGGGGAGGAAAACCCTCCAAAAAAGCAGGGGGTGGAACTTGGAAACAAGTACCCCCAGGGTAGAACTAAGTAACAATCAGTTAACCACCTCATAACCAGGACCAAAGGTGCCTATGCCAGAATCCTGGCTTCAAAGCCCACAGAGTGGGATCAGTGAGAAGCAGTTAATAGATGCACAGCTCCAAGGAAGGAGCCCCAGTGCCCTTGGAAGACAACATATTTACAATGGGACGTGGCCCACTGACTTTTGCTGGAAATAGAATGAATAGGTTGGACGTTTTGATGGTGTGCAACAAGGTATTGGCTCTTCGTGTGCTGACATCGGCTGATTTTAGCTTTGTGGAACAAATTCTATCAGAGGGAGGAAACTATGTATGAGTCCACTCTACTACATCGGAAGAGCCCACCTTATTTCAAGCACATCAAGAAGGTATTCAAAAGGTGGGCTACCTGATTAATAGTTAATAGCGCAGTTACAATCTTTTGCACACATTCTGAAACTGTTTAACAGAATCTTTTTTTTTAGCCCTATCTCAGACACATATCATGCCCCTTGGATCCCTCTCCCTTGAGCTAACAATGAGCCAAGAACCAGGCTGGTGTACGGAAAATATATTGGTATTTATTTAAATGAAAAGAAATGCAAATTAGCATGAAAATATCAAAAACACCACTTTATCCGTGGCACAACAAAATCAACTTCTCTCAGCATAAATGCATCAAGAAAAGTGAGTTAAAAAGAACACAGACACAATTCTTACATTATGCAAATTTCGCTACAAAATCACTTGTGTAATGTTGTGCGATTTTGATTTTCCTACAGGCTTAAAAGGGTAGCAGTAGGATTTCAAGATTGGTAAAAGTACATATGGCAATTATAATTTCGCCCACACTTTTGGTTTAAAATAAACACAGGGTGATTTATCACTTTGTTTTTCAAACTCCCCCTTGCTTTGGTCTAGGTCATGGCCACGTGGTACCTTACTGCCGTTTCCATAACAAGCACTAAATGAATATGTAGGTTATTAAGCATATCCCTAATTTCAGTTTCCACCCGCTCCCCAACTCTCACATTTGGACCATGTTCAGATCAGCCTGAAACCTAGTTTAACTAGCCATGACAGTTCCCAGAGTCACAGGGCGATGAAATTTGTATCCTCCAAATTGCCTGGAAATTACATTAAAATGGTACAATGATGAAATCCATCTGCCTTATAATGGTTGAGAAAAAGGCCTAAATGATAAAAGTCCTTTAAAATAAATTGTGAAGCTTTGTGTGACTAATGGTCCTGCCGCTTGCCTTCTGACCATTTGTTTTCCCTGGGTCAGCCTGTGCCTCTATCAGTCTCCTTTGTGTTGGAAGCTTGCTTTTTGAAGTGGGTGCCTCACTTTTCAGACATATTAGTTGTTCTTCAGCCAAGGATGACTTTTCTTGAAGTCCCTGCTTTCAGAGCCAGCAGTTCTGGGGAACACTGAATTTCGACGCCTTTAGCAGGACATTTGTATTGGTTGGTCATTAGATGGGAGATGCGACATCCAGGCTGAGAGTGGGAGTTTTCCTCTGTGAAGTTTTGCCCACAGCCAGCAAAAGGGCCTGCCTTGGGCTGACATTTTCCATGAAGACAAAGTGGCTCTTCAAATGCCACTGGAGTTTTGTGGGTGAAACATAATATCAATTGCTCTTTAGGTCAACCCACACATCATGTTTTGTTTTCCTGACCCTTTCCTGTGCCCAGTGATATTTTTTTCACATTTACTTTTTAAAAACGTTTTTATTTGCACACACATGTGCAGGCCGTTTTTGTTTTCAATGTTTAAAAATCCTGTTTTCCATATGACAGGGATTTTTGATTTCTCCTTCTTTTGTAAATTAAAATGCTGCTTGTCCATTGGTAATGACAGGTAGGCCCCTTTCCACATGGCTTGTTAACCTTACTTGAAAAACAAAATAAAATGCCAGGCCGTTTTTGTTTGCGTTTAAAATCTTGCTAATCATGTGAAAGGGACTTCTGTTTGGGGCCTTTTGAGGCACCCCACAGTCCCATGTTCACAAGTATTTGTGAAACATTTCCTGGTCTGTTTTCTGTTTAATTGAATTTGTGTATATTTGTGTAGAATGTTAGCAATCCCAGGTATGCAGCTACAATTTGCCTTTCCCTAAAAAGAGTGTTAGTGTTTCTTTTTTATATCGGGCTTTAACCTGAAATACTGAATCATTTGTTTTAGGCCTCATTTAAAGTGACTCCGAATTTGAAAATTGGATGGCACGGGAGTCCTCTGTAGGTACGGAAAGCATGCAGAAAAGTCGGTTGTCAAACCTATATTAAGCACTCATATTTAAAAAAAAAACAGCTACCACTGAGTATGAGGGGTACATGTTTGTGCCTCGAATATGTGGGAGTGTGCAAGCGTAGCGAGGGAGCACCAACCAAGCTAGTGTTCAAGGGTCGGCAAGGGGAAGGGGCGGTCCCTGCTCCCCCCAGAACATTTTTTAAATAATGGGTTGAAATGGTGCATTTTCATTACACTTTCTGTGAATAATTGGGTAAAAAGCCGCACAGTTTGCAATCAGTTGTGTATTCTAGCACATGAAAAAATCCTATAGATGCAAGTCACCAACAGCATTTTCCAATCCATTTTCATGATTCCTTTGAACACTATGTATGCCATAATAAAATAAAATGTCATTCAGGCTGCACCAATATATGCAATTATTACTATACTAGTGGAAAAGCTTGTGTACACGGACTAATGTGCGTAAAGGAAGCCATTTTCAGAGTATAGATATATGATGTAGTGTATTTTAACATAATTTATGTTAATAGAAAAAAAACTTTTGTATAGGATCTTGCACCTTTTAGGTTGATGAGTAGTAACACAATCTCACATAATCCATTGAAAGTTCACTATAGTACATACGGCCAATTGTATCTGCTCCTCATTGTCTTGGATTCCACTTATGGGTTTTGGACTCAAATATATGTCAGAGTAACACCATTCATGTGAAGCATGATTCAAAGTAGGCATAAAATAAATTGAAGTCAAAGTTTAAAATGCACATGAAGAATATTGATATAATACATGCCAATAAATATTCCAATTTATAATTACATAATACCTAAGTACATTTAAAAAAAAGTAATCTATTGTGTTGGAGAAATAGTGCTTAATCAAATACATTTCTGTTTATATTTTGTTTAATGTATATATTTTCTTAGGGTATGCAACTTGAATTATGCTATTAGTGTCATCTGTCTTGGGCCTTTGCTGCAGCTAATTGTTTGTTATCATTGTTGAAATACACATTTTGTTTGCCTGGAAGATGAACTTGAAGTCTTATTGTTGTATTCATAAGGCAACAGCTCCCTCTATCGGTTATAACAGGCAGAGCCGGCTGGACAGCTTTGGACAAACATACATCTGGCCTTTTATTATATTGTATGATAAGAACTTACTCCGGTTTGCTTTGCCTGTAAACATATATTTTTTTTAATGCCATGACCCAGTACAAAAGAATCCACATCCAAACTGGCCGCACATATCATGTTTACTTTGATGGCCAGTAAAAAATGTCATGCATAAGTAAGAAAGTAGATCCAGGCAGGCTGCACCAACAAAAAGCCAGTCTAGCAACAGATCACTCACCATGCTGGCTTTTACCCTTCATACCAGTAAAACATGTTGTGCCACAATATGAAAACATAACTACACTGGCTGCCCCAAAGTAAGCATGTCTGACTATGTAATAACACTCATGCTTGCTTTATCTTTACTGCCCAGTATAAATAACATGTCACCAGTAGCCCCCAAAATTAGAGGCTCACTCTCCCTTCATACACAGAGTGCAAGCACACACGCATGCTCTCATTTACACAAGATAATCTCTTTCACCCATGCATTCACCCAATATACTCTCTCATTCACCCACGCATGCATACTGCATTTAGACAACTACTTCCATATACTCATTCATGAAATCAAACAAACACGCATTCGCTTGTCGATTTATTCACACATGCAGACTCAGACAACCCTACGTGCATGCATACATGTAAACAATTACACATTTTCATTTCACTTACCTCCTGCTCGCACCTTCAGCACGCCAACGTCATGATCGGGAGACATGACTGGAAGGACTGCCCCACGCAGAGCAAGCTGACTGACAGAAGAAGAGAGGACAACTCTCCTGTCAGTGCTGTCTAGGTTTGGTGCGCAATAATGAGAGGCGGCGGGGCTGCCAGGGTTCCCACACCCTGCCTGTATTTTATTTTTGTGCCCTATGCATTTTGGAACTGGAAACAAAATGTAGTGAGTGGGCACACCCCTGTTCGGAGGCAGGCAGCACAGTCCCCCTGCCAATAATGTACTGTGCTTCCTGCCACTCAAGCGAGGGGGGGTCACGTGTCCGCCATACAAACCAGCCGCCTGTGAATATAACACTTTTAAGATTTTATAAAATAAACTACATGTAGCTGTGTCTGATTGTATGAAGCTATTCAGTAGTTCTTTGAGGTTGGAGGACAGGGCATCAGACCACGAGGCCTTTGGGATTTTGCAGAAGCCAGATAATGTATACAGCCTCCTATGGTACAGTCGCATATCCTGTGTAATATCAGAGACACGCACAGTCCCCCTCCCTTCAGCGATGTTCGTTATGACCAGCAAGGCTGTGCTATTCTAAGCTTCAGTGCATCTGATATCGGACAACCATTGGTTGCGTGTCTGTGGGCCAAGCCCCCCCCCCCCCTTGTACCAGGAAAAATTAGGCTTTTGCTAGACCAGGGAGCAAATGAGGCTCTTTCATTATGAAGAGTTCACCCTTATCTTTGTTTACGTAGCCCACCACCACCAATGCCTTAAGTACATGATCCACCATCACCAGAGTTCACTCACAGTCCACCTCTGTGCTTACTCGTTTTTTTTTTTCTTCATAGCCGGGCACTACCTCTTTATTAACATAACCCACCACCGCCACTTTTACAGCACAACACTACCTGTGTGTTTATTTCTATAAAGCACCACTGCCAGTTCTATAGCACAACACTACCTGTGTGTTTATTTCCATAACCCACCACCCCCAGTTGTATATCCTGACACTACCTATGTATTTATTTACAGAGCCCAACACTGCCAGTTGTATATCCTGACACTATGTATTTATTTACATAGCACACTACTGCCAGTTGTATAGCCCGCCACCACCTGTGTATTTATTTACAGAGCCCAACACTGCCAGTTGTATATCCTGACACTACCTATGTATGGATTTGCATAGCGCACTACTGCCAGTTATATAGCCCGCCACCACCTGTGTATTTATTTACAGAGCCCAACACTGCCAGTTGTATATCCTGACACTACCTATGTATGTAGTTACATAGCGCACTACTGCCAGTTGTATAGCCCGCCACCACCTGTGTATTTATTTCCATAGCCCACCAGCGCCAGTTGTGTACCCTAACACTACCTGTGTAATTATTTCCATAGCTCACCATTGCCAGTTTTCTCTCTGTTCTTTTGTTATAGCCCAGCAATGCATGTGCTTTTATTTACTGTGACGAAGGCTGCCTGAACTCCTTCCAAGGCATGTGGTGTTACTAGGATGCTTGGGACCCTGTAGCCCAGGGAATGCTGCTCCAATAGTGACTTGCTCCCGCAGGTGTGCGGTACCTGGAAATGGTACTGGGTGGGATTTGCAGAATCCCCCTCGTAATCGTTCACACCCTCCCCACCCAATCCGGGAGCCCTAGTTCCCGAAGCGCTAGTCTATGGTGATGCAGCTCTGCCCTGCTCTCAAATACCTGTGTTCAAATTATACACCGTGTCAGAAGAAAGAGGGTTCACATTCCAGCAACATTACTTACCCACTGGGACCAGTCAGGAAAGTCCAGGATCTAAGAGCCCTCCACTGGGACCCATTTGTCAGTGCGAACCCTCATAGACATTGTACCCCAAAGAATCAGACGTGATGTTTAGATACCATATAACGCCCCCTGTGGTGCATAGTGTCCCATGCAGTGGGGGGACTGTTGCGTATGTTTAGGTAGCATATAATGCCCCCTGTGGTGCATAGTGTCCCGTGCAGTAGGGGACTGTTGTGGATGTTTAGATAGCATATAACGCCCCACGTGGTGCATAGTGTCCCGTGCAGTGGGGGACTGTTGTGGATGTTTAGATAGCATATAACGCCCCCTGTGGTGCATAGTGTCCCGTGCAGTAGGGGACTGTTGTGGATGTTTAGATAGCATATAACGCCCCCTGTGGTGCATAGTGTCCTGTGCACTGGGGGACTGTTGCGGATGTTTAGATAGCATATAACGCCCCCATGTGGTGCATAGTGTCCCATGCAGTGGGGGACTGTTGCGGATGTTTAGATAGCATATAACGCCCCCTGTGGTGCATAGTGTCCCGTGCAGTAGGGGACTGTTGTGGATGTTTAGATAGCATATAACGCCCCCTGTGGTGCATAGTGTCCTGTGCACTGGGGGACTGTTGCGGATGTTTAGATAGCATATAACGCCCCCATTTGGTGCATAGTGTCCCGTGCAGTGGGGGACTGTTGCAGATGTTTAGATAGCCGCCCCCTGTGGTGCATAGTGTCCCGTTCAATGAGGGACTGTTGCGGATGTTTAGTTATAACGCCCCTGTGGAGCATAGTGTCCCGTGCAGTGGGGAACTGTTGCGGATGTTTAGATACCATATAACGCCCACTGTGGTGCATAGTGTCTCGTTCAGTGAGGGACTGTTGCAGATGTTTAGTTATAACGCCCCTGTGGAGCATAGTGTTCCGTGCAGTGGGGAACTGTTGCGGATGTTTAGATACCATATAACGCCCCCTGTGGTGCATAGTGTCCCGTGCAGTGGGGGACAGTTGTGGAGAAAGACCCAGTGGATTCAAATCAGAAATCGGGGAAATGAAGTGTGCAAGATAACCGTATGCCAGGAGGGATCCACTTAGGCGGGGGTGGCAGGGGTGGTGGGGGCACTCATCAGACAAAGCAGAGAATCAGAATGTTGTTAAAGCCGCATGGCTGGGGACAGACAGCAAAGGCACAGAAGAGACATGCTGCTTCCAGTCGTTTCTCTGGGCCTTGCCCTCTGGGTTCCAGCCCTGGGTCTGCTCTGGGCAGCTGGCCTTCTTGCTCTGCATGTGCAAGGCTTTCTATGTGGTTTCACTGGGTTGGATCAGCATTCTTGATGGCTCTGGGGTTGGCTCACCATCAGAGCTGGCCTTGGGGGGTGTGGGGGTCGAGCTAGGCGACCGCCCGGGGCGCCACGCCCCACAGGGCGCCTTTTGCCCCTGCCGCGCCAGCTCGGGGGAGTCTTTCAAGGGCTCCCCCGAGCTGGCGTTGTGGGACGAGGCGCAGCAGGTGGCCTTTTAGTGTAAAATGTGCCCGCAGCGGTGGGTGCATTTAAATTTGCCCTTCCACCGTGGACACTTTTCAAAAGAAAAGGCGCCATTAGCCCCCCACCACGCCAGTTCCGGGGAGTCTTTCAAGCGCTCCCCCAAGCTGGCATGGTGGCAGAAGGCGTGGCAGGCGCCTCATTGTCATTGAATGAACCCGTAATGGCGGGCTCATTTAATGACAATGGGGTGCTAACGGCACCTATTTAAACGCCTTGCCGGAGCGAGGAGCTTAAAAAAAAATAATTGCCCATCCTGGCCCTGCCCCCTTCCGCCCCGCCCCCTGTAACCAGGGGGGCGTGGTGGGCGAGGGGGGGGGGCTAGTTCGCCCAGGGCACTGCTGCCCTTAAGGACATCCCTGCTCACCATGTTTCCTCCCAGTGTCGGCCTTTCTGATGGCGGGTCTGGTTGTTTCAGTGAGTAACCATACTCACTTGGGGCTGCGGTGCATTCCCCAGAGGCGTTAAGGCATCCACCAGCCTTTTTTTCACCAGGTCGAAGTTCTAACTGCTCACTGCTATGGCTCTGGATGCTCCTGGCATCACTGGAGGCCTCGTTGCCTCGACCGGCTCCCATGACTCCAGTCTCCCCATATATAGGGGGGCCCCTCATGTGATAGTCAAGCCTCAGTTTCACCCCGACTAGCTCACAATGCTGACCTCTGAGGCAGATATTTGGCCAAGCACTGCACGGTTACACGGCTGCCTGCAGGTGTCAGCATTTCAGATTCTAAAAAAGAAAAAGGCTTCAGTGCTGTGTTAGCTGACTGTCAATGTAAGGAGAATCCATATTCAAGGTTCCAGTGTGTTTGTACTGAGCCCAAGTTCTAGTAAAGTGACATGGGACGCTCAAGACTCCAGCGTGTTTGTACTGAGCCCAAGTTCTAGTAAAGTGACACGGGACGCTGAAGACTCCAGCGTGTTTGTACTGAGACCAAGTTCTACGAAAGTGACACGGGACATTCTTCTCTGACTTCAGCTTGTCATCCACACAGGGCCGGCCTTAGGGTGGGCTGGGCGGGCCATGCGACCGCCCGGGGCGCCATGACCACACAGGGTGCCTTTAGCCCCCCACCATGTCAGCTCGGGGGAGTCTTTCAAGGGCTCCACAGAGCTGGCATAGTGGGAAAAGGTGCGGCAGGTGCCCTTTTGTTATTAAAAGCTCCCGCGGTGGCGGGGTGCATTTAATAACAATATCAGCACCCTATTGGGATGAATACCTCCCCACTCTGATGCAGGAGCAAGGCGGTTTTCATTGGAATAGGGCTCTCGAGCGGCCTATTCCAGTGATTAATTGCCAGGAGCCGCGACTGCTCCCCCCGCCCCACCCCTCCCCCTGTTGACCAGGGGTGTACATCGAGGGGGGGGCACCAATTCGGCCAGAGCGCTGCTGCCACGAAGGCCGGCCCTGCATCCACACTCTGACCCCCTTTTAATACCAGAGGGTGCACATTGATTTTGCACATAACAAGCGACCGGGTTCCCTGGTTATGAAAGGTATGCTGGGTAAGTATAATGTATATCTTGACATCCTCTGGCAGCTAGTACTCTCCTCAAATATGAGAACGCAGCAGGACCTATGCAGGTGCTTTCCTCCCCCGTCTCACACAACACTGGACTCTTGTTAGAGGTATAATGGGGAACTGATGCTGGCCTCAACAAGGACAAGGCTACGTGTCTCCAGGAGAGGGAACAGGAGGACTACCTACCTCTGTTAGAATCTGCAGGACCTAGGATTAGTTAGCTTGGCTTGGGAGGAGTCTGGTGGGGGTGGGGAGGGCTCTCGCCGAATGCCCTGTCGGCTTGACTTTCCTGGTGCACAGAGGCCTCGCCAGGTCTTGTGCAGTGTCAGACATCCGTCCTTGTCACACAGACCAAGTCATAAGACCAACATCAGGGCATCATCGACCTCATTGATGTACATTTCTAACTGCTGCGAAAAATCGATCACAGACCATCAATCTCTCTAGTATGAAATACTTGATTTACTGGTCTATTGGAATTGCGCTTATTTTCTATTTTTTTTAGGTCATGTCCTAATTTGTTGAGGGGGTAATTGGAGTTCTGCTCCGCAGCCAGCGCCTTCTCCGTGGCGGTGGGAATTGCATGTGAGCCCTTATGCATTATTCATAGGGCTTGGCAAGGGGTTTTGCTTGTCTGGACAGTCTTTCCCTTATGCTCGTGTGTCACGTGATTACATCTGCACCATCCTGACCCGAGACGCCACTGCCCTTGCTACAGTGTGTGCTGTGGCAAAAGGGCACTTTCTCCCTGCCTCTGCAATGCTCGTCGGCGCTGTACTCACGAGAGCTGCTATGTCTGTAGAAAAACCTGACGGCCTCCAAGCACCTGCTTTAGATCCCCAGCAGGAGTGTACTGTTTAACTGGGCACTAAAGTCTTTAACGTCAGCTCATTATCTCATGTGAAACTATACGAGACCGGAATAAACTCCACGAATACATAACTAATAGCATGGAAAAAGACCCCAGAGTGGGGTAAGGACAATGGCGCATCCATTCTCCAACCGAAACGTCAGGAGAACACAGCCTGGGCGGAACAGGAAGCGTGGGCTGAGTCTGATGGGAGCAGCTGAGCAGCTGTGTTTTTATTGCCCCTGCAATCGACAACACAAAATGCATTATTTGGCATCACGTGTTTGTCTAACACTCAGCCAGCTCTCGCGGGGAAAATGATTGTAGAGCGTTCAGGGTAAGAAAGGGTTATTGCTGAATGTGAATGCTAAAAAAAAAAAATCCAGAATGCAGTTCGCATTCGCTATATTTTTGTCTTCTATCTAGTTTTTCACACTGTAGTGAGACTTCAGTCCCTGAAACTTTTTTTGGGACGGTGGCAAGGAATACTCTGTTTCAGAGACTGAAAATCGTTGTGGGGTGATGAACGAATCGGGTAGCTCACACTTGCTCTCTGGAATCTTGTGTTTGGGACCTTCATGCTTGACAAGAATGCCGTCTTTTCCAAGATAGTGTCAGGCTGCCTTCCAGGCAGAAGAGGCGCCGGATCCTGGCATTGCTCAGAGTCATTGAGGCAAGCAGTCAGCCCAACAACCTTGCCCAACCGATGTACTTTCCTCGAATTAGCTAATCTTTCACACATCTTCCGGACGGAACTGCTACCAATGTTGATGCACTTTTTTTGTACTTTACATACATAATAGGTTCATTGGGGTGTGGTGAATCATGAGTACGAGTCGGACACAATGTCATGATTTTGTGGTTATAAACTTGTATTATCAGAAGAAAGGTTGGATAAATGCCAATCTTTCCTTACAGCTATGAGGGGTTTCCCTGCAACAATAAAACTAGCAAAGGGAACAGTCAGTATGTCAGAGTAAAAAGTCTTCTGTCACGTGCCCAAAACTCATCTGACCCTCACACTTTAAACATAACAAGACGTTATAACCTTCTTTAGCCACTCTCTTAAAACTTTAGGCTAGTAGATTAAACACAAAGTTCCAAACATGATAAAGCAAAGTGTACATGTTCAACCTTTACCAGAACAATAGGAAGGAAAGACATTTCCCTTCTCCTAGAATATTAGTGTTCCAGCGCTCAGACTTTCTAACAATCCAAGTTGCTTATATGGTTCAACTTCCTTTGAGAAAAAGTGGTGTACCATCCAGTCAGGAATTCCAGTTCTCCTTAAACAGTTACAGGTTCCTTTTAGAATGCCTGGTATACTCTCCTGCCAGGTTTCCTAATATTTCATTAAGCAATTTCACTTTCACAAGACCTGGTATACTCGCCTGCCAGGTGTTCTAACTATTCTCAATGTGCTTGGTATACACTCCTGCCAGGACTTTTCGAGACGGTTTATGGTCTATGCATCGAAAAAGATGCATCGAAAAGACAATTCATTGCAAAAATATGCATCGAAAATAAATGCATCGAAATTCTATGTTTTACATTAAAAGTACATATCCATTCTATGGCATTCCTATTGGCTTTTGACAATTTTTGATCATTCACTCTGTTTCCTATCTTTAAACCTTCAATGTCCTTACTATTGACTTTTGACAATGCGTGTTCATTAATTCATTTGTTTACTTATCTCCATCGTGTGGAGGCTCTCTTCCACAGCTGGTTTGTGGTACACGCACTGAAGCGCCCAGTGCCTTTATGGCTTTCCCCAGGCTCACCCGACCTTCTTGTTGACTTCTGCGTCTGCTGTGTCCTCTGCTGTGTGAGAGCTGTGGCTTGAACCTCTGCGGCGACTGGTCAAGCCCCTGTCGGTCTGCTCACTGCTTCGGTCTTCACTCTGGAGCTTCTGCTTCTCCCAGCCTTGCAACTGTATTCTCTCTGACTCTAACTCTGCATCACATGGTTTCACAGGGTTTTCTCTGGTTCTCTTCCATCTGTCTCACCACACCGCGCAATTGCTACATCCTGAACTGCATTGGGATCCAAGAGACTCCATCTTTTTGGTTCTCTCGCATGTTTAAAGTTCCCAGTATTGATCACATGTTGAAAGCTAGTATGCGTCAGTGGTTTCTCTGAAGGAGTAATCTTCATTACTCAATTATTCTTCTTTGTCTCAGTACATGTTTCTTGACACATGATCACACTCAAGAGATTCCCCTGCATCTTCTATCATACAATATGACATACACACAGGGTCTAGTGTAAGTTACAGTTGTTATTCTGACCTAGAGCAGAATTGTATGTTTCCTTTTCTAATAAAATACTCTCCTCTTCCCACGGTTGGTCTCTCCCGAGGTGGGTGGTCCTCCCACAGATAGCCACTCCCAGGGTTGGTGTCGGGTAGTTTCTGCCCTACCCTGGCCAGCTGGGAACAGACTTTCCCTGTGAAGTTAGTGATGTTACCTTCAGATTCATCACAGGGGCAACATATCTGCTCTGGCCACCATCAGTGAGGAACTGCTTCCATCACCAGAATCGGGGTAACCTGAAGTTTTGATCCTTCTTGACCTGTCTGCTGGTTACGTCATTGAAGGCACAAGATGCGTGTAGACAATCCACCACAGTGCATGGGCATCTTGAGCATGGCCCCGTACTGGATGTGTTTCTATCGTATAAATGAACCAGAGTCTACATATTGGAAGTGGTGCTGTCTACACTTCATCAAACACATCTCATTCTGCTTCCCCTCAAAGGGTCCTGATATCATCAACATTCTTCAATATCTACTTGCAGTCCTCGTGGCGGGGTCATCTGGCTTCACCAACTGCACTCCTAAAAGTATGCAAGTGACTGGCCAGTTCCTGTACAGCAAGAGAACAATGTATGACTATATCCCAATCTCTTAGGACACCTAGATAACCAGATTAGGGACAGTATGTGCCTAGTCTGCAACAATATTGGGATCAAAATTTTCCCAGGCCCACAGCAAATGACAAACCTCAGTGTGTGGTCCAAACCCCTCCATCTGCCACAGTTACAGCCTTCACAAGTGGCAACCTCTTGGAGCACATGATGTTAAGAACACCCACCTGCTCCTCAAATGCAGGGTACTAGGCATGCAAGTGCTCTGTTGGCAAGGCTATGGCAAAGTAGCCTTTCCCAAAGCACTGAAGAAAGAAATGCATAAACACCAGAATATCCAAAATCAACTGGCCTGACCCTGCCTTAACCCAAATAAGTCAGACCACATCCTCCCGACACTGAAAGAGTTCCACTGGCCCCCAGCAGAGCAAATAATTACATTAAACCGATGTGTTGTCTGCATAGAGGGGGATTGGAATGCCCTGGGAAGTGGCTTCCCCATTATAGTTACAGCTGTGGTTCTGAGATTGGGCAATGCTGGATTTGGTGCCCGATCCAGGTATTAAGTTTCTGGACCCACAACTATAGAACATGGTGATCTCGCATCTGAAACTTCTATCCAGCTTGTTTTACTTCTAAGGATCCAGAAAGACAAGTCAACTAAATGATACATTTGAAATGACCTCAGCGATGATCAATAAGCCACCCTCTTCCCAATGAAGTAATGAAGGAGCAAGGCTTAATCAACTCTGCACAGCAACCATCCAATCCACGATCAGCCCAGTCCATATGCAACTGACCTCCAAGGCAATAACCGCTACAGGCACCAGAGAGCCTCTTCCTTGTTGGAGCGGCAAATTCCAGCAACCCTGCAAAATAGCTGCAAGACATGGCTACACAACGTAAAGCAATCCAGTAAATACACAATGCCAAAGAACAGAGCTCCCTTTATCGGCACTGGGATTACGAAGCGCCCTTCTTCATGATGAAGAACCCCAAACATAGGTTGTTACTATCGCAAAAAATGTAGGGCTATCACACAATCATTTTTGCAGATTTGCTCTGTCAATCCAGAGACCCTCTGTGTAGAAAGTGCCTTTTGGGGAAATCACAGCAAAAGAGAGCCTGTAATGTCTTGCCGGCCCTGTGGCCTAAAGCTTTCCGCACAGAACCCTGGAAATAGTTTTATTGTGGCTGAGGTGAGGGTCTTACACCAGTGTTGATCCTGAGGCCCGTGGCAGGCTGAACATTGTGGGTCCTACTGTAAGATCTGTGAAATTATTTGTTTAAAAAGAATATTGTTGTAAATAGGATAACTGAAAGTGTTCTGTTGGAAGCAGTGTTGTGGTCGCTTATTATTACTGAAACTGCAAATAATATATTATAAATAATAATGCATGAAAAAATGTAATGCCAGAAAACAATGCCTCCAAATGAGCTGTCCTATCGCGACACTTAAATTTGTAAAAAAAAGTATTACATTATTTTGCAGTCTTCTCGCGAGGCGACTTATCAAAAGAAATCCACCCAGTGAATTGTTTAACTAAAATCGTGACTTTAATAAATACGACAATTGATTATTTTTTTAGGATTATTTTTGTGTGACCTTTTACCACAATGCTTTGACCTGTTCTCCTTCCCATGGGATCATATGTATTCTGAGTTGATTGGTCCTTTTCCCAGAAACCTTTTTTTTGTTTTGTTTATTATGTTTCAGTTTATTACAAACTTTAAACATACCAAAACAAAACCATTAAAAAGATGAATCACAATTCATCGAGATACAATAAAATCATGTTTTGGCAACTTTATAAAATCCTTACCATCCTACCAGCTCAAGTTACAATAGAATAAAACTCAAAAATTCCTTTAATGCATTTACACACTTGGTATATGTTTTCCAAATATAGAAAGCTGCCATCAATACCACGCAAGACTCACCCGAGAACACTGTACTCGAAATTGGATCCAATTCAACACTCTACCTATGACATACCAAAGATCCATAACCCTTCTCATCAATCTGTGACATCAATGTACATTCTGTCAACATGTGTCGGATCGATCCCACCTTGGATTCATATAATCTGCAGAGACTTTCTTCCCTAGCTAAACCTCCCCAAGCTCCGTAATCTCTTTTGTGGGCAGTTGATTTCGTCTCAGGGCGAAATCTCTTACAACTTTACTTTTGGAATAAACCAAATATTTCTTAAAAATCACACGATTAAAAGCTTGCCCACAGTATTCTTTATACTTGCTTTTCATTGATAGAATATCAATTGTTACAAATGTATCTCAACCTAATGCCCTATGGTTAAATTCTCTGAGTGACACCCCTAATTCCAGTGGCTCTACAACCTTAAAATGTATATCCTTAAAGTCCAAAACTTCCTTTTCAAATCTAATAAAAACTTCTGTTTTATTTGTCATTCTGAGCCATTGCAGCAAAATCGGATAGAACACATTTTTCTTCCCTCTTCATATTTAGCCATTTTAAATAAAAGTTGCCTCTCAATATTTTCCATCTTGTCATTAGGGAGAATAGTCCCAATTTGTATCGTATTGCTTCAATGGGAACGTACTGAAGAAGTCACAGATACCAATGAAGCACACCAAAATGGCTCACTTAGTGACACATAACATGCATACAACTCCGAAAACCATAAACTTCACATAGACTGTCTACCCCAGACAAATACAACTACACAAACCTATGCACTGTGCAAATGTAGGAGTTCTCCATCACCAAAGAGTCCACCGTTGAAGTCTCTGTTCACCACACACAACGGAGGGCCCAGTCTTGGACACTTCTGTTGGTCCCACCAAAGAGTAACATCAGGAAAGTCAGGCTAACCCTCACCACTTCTCACATGTTGTTGGGCTCCTGGACTCTTAAACAGTGTGGAAGGAGGCATGCTTCTTTACAGGATCTCACATTGTGCCTCGAGGGATATTGCGGTGGATGCAGGTGCACCAGTGCCCCTTCAGGTCTTTTCGTGCTGACGCAGGCCTCTTTGGGAACTTTGTTGCCAGATACCATGCTTCCTCAGTCAGATCTTTCTTTCAATGCTCATTTTGCTCAGCCCCACTAGCACAAGCTAGACACATGCCCTCACTGTGGTATCACTCTATTGCTCGGCAAACGATCATCGCCCTTCATATCCAGTGAGTTCCCCCTTCACACACACACAGTGCCTTAAGTGGCACTGGAAAATGACCCGGGTCTCATCAAGGTGGCATGCCCTAATGGGGGGGGGGGATCGACTGCCGGCTCATCAGCACATGCACCCTTGATGAGCCCTGACTCAATGGGCTACAGGCACCCCCGCCAGACATCCTTTTATAGATAACAGCACACTCTCCCCCATGGAGGACAGGGTGCTGATCACTGCACTGATTTGCTAAAGGCTTATCTGGCAGGGGACAGCGTCTCACCCTTTCAGCCTTAATGGTGGTTCTGCCCCTTCCAGGGCTCATGCCTGGGGAGGGGCAGCGTCACCATTAAGGCTGGAAAGGTGAGGCTGATGGAAGCCAAGGCCTTTTTCCCTAAAACCTGAAACTCACCAAATGAGCGGGAGCTTCAGGCTTTGGAAAATGAAAGGTCTCTGCTTCCAGCAACCTCACTTTTCTTCCATAATGGAGGCACCAGCATCTCTTGCTTGAAGGGATGCCTCGCAGGTGCGGCACCAACAGTATGGATTAAAGGCATTTTTTTCAGAATCCTTAAGATCTCGCATATGAGCGAGAGCTTCAGGTTCTAGAAAAAAAAACAGGATACAGACCCCACTAACTGAACTCAAATCTCTGCATACCCAACCCACCCAAAACTCACACAACCATCTCTCACCCAGCAATCTGCATCAACAACATACAAACAGCACATAAAATGCACCTACAGCACACAAGGTCTCGCTCGGTCCGATACTCGCACCAAATCTCAGTGCACGGTGTATACAGAACTAAAGCCGCCCACAGTACACCACTTCTCCTTCTTGCCCTCCACCTTACTAGCCCTACCCGCCCTCCTTCTTGTTTACAGATCTGCCAGAGCGCCTGGGGAACAATTCTGTTGGTGATGGTGCGCTATATAAGTACCTTTAAAATAACATAACATAAAAGCCAATCTTTGGACCTGCCAGCTAGTGCCTTTCTCCGCTGCCTCTGCCTCAAAGTTCTCAGCCTGCCCTCGGACTCCTGCCGCCTTTCCAGTTTACGCCCACCACCCCATCGTCCTGCTCAAATGTTCCAATACTCCTTTCCTTCTCTCTGCCGTCACTGCTCACAGCTGATCCTCATCTGGCTTCGTTCCTCTTCTTTGCCCCCCACCCCCAACCTCACACACTTCATGGAAATGGAAAAGGGACACTGTTAGATGCCCCAACTTTAATTTCCAAGGCAGCCATGTTTTATTACTTTAAAATCTGAGAGGTTGTCACATCCTTTTGTTTACATTAATGCTGCATGGGTTTGTGCCTGGGTGCTACTAGCAATAAGTCGCCTTTCTTCATGACGTTACCATGTAGTATGCTCCTCAGTATGGAGGTATCATTGCTTGCATGTTCACCATCTCATAAGCAGAAACTAGGTAACCTGTCTGAATTGTATATATTCTTCTGTATGATGTTGGTTATGGTAAAACATTGCCTAAATACATCAAATATATCGTATGTATAAAAAGGAATTCTGCATCTCCCTCTTAACGCAATTGAGGGGTTTTTTGAAATGTAAAAACATGTCATGTAAGTCATCACAACCTTGAGCGGGCATGATCATATCACAAAACACATCACCTCTTGTGTTATTTGTATTACATGTTAAACGTATTTACGTGTTACAGTTGTTGCAATCCTTAATTTAGGGAAAGGTTTTGCAAAAGAAGCATTGTAAGCCTATCAATACGTATCATTTGTAATGTTTGGCTGGCCACTCCCATTTGTCATTCACAAGTGCTTAATAAATATTTGTTTGAGCTTCTGGATTAGTTTGATTTAGTAGGCATTAAAAAGGATATTTTTTACAATGGGAAAATATGTGTAGCAAGCAAGAATTTGAACACTGATGCATTCTAGTTGGTACACAAAAGCACAATAAAAATATAAACTCTGCTTCATTAATGTAATCCTATAAGTGTTGATTTGCTGGAGATTATTTTCAGGTTCCAAATTTCCAATTTTGAAAGAATGTATTAAGTGGAAGTTTGCAAAGCTGCCCTCTGTTCTGTGCAACGAACAATGGAAGTCCTGAATGTGTGTGCTTAACAGTGGTGGGTTTCAATTTCTTGTGAAGACACCTGATGATTAAACAAAGTGGGTTGATCAAGTTGGTTCACAGCTGGTCCCTTGCAATGGCCAGATCACAATGGGTAGCTGTTTGCACACACACCTAATCAGATCCTGTGCTTTGATTATTTAAAGTGATTGGCATGACTATCAAACAATGAGTATAAAGGACCAGTTTGATCTTCTGGACTTCCAATTGATTGAAATGCATTATTCACAGAACAATGTCATTCCTAAGAATTGTGGGAGATAATTAATATGTATGGCAGCATCCATTATGGGCTTCGAAACCTCTACTGTTTGTGCAATAAATGTAGCCAAACCTGCAACCTACATCTTAAAGTCCCATATCACATGCAAGGTATTTCTTACAGGGTTATTTTCCCATTTCACCACCTCCTGCTAATAGCAGCCCAACAATATGCCGGGCAACATTGCCAACAGATTCTACTGCTTCTTCCCTAACTGGCCCTTTATATGCAGTCCTGTAAAGCTGCTGCCACACGGCCTCGTGCCATCCACAAAGAGCTCAAACACAAATCTTCGAAAAAACGGCTTTAGCAAACGGAAAATAACTTTTCCTCGGGCAAAACTCAAGAAAAGAGAAATTCCAGGACGATCTTTCCTCAGCGACTAGGTTTCCCCAAGTTCCCAGGATTGTGTGATATCTCCCCAGCAGTCACGCTCGGGTGTTCAGTCTCCCTAAAGTCTGCCTGCTTGTCTCCTTGCAGATTCTTCCTGCAGATTCTGTAGATGTTGCTGAGTCTCTGCCAAGAGCCGTAGATATAGCTAGAGATTCATTTGTTATGGTAGATGGAGCTAACTGGGTTTGCTGGTCCCAATTTCCAAAGAGGGGCTTATGAGAGCCGTAACACCTCTTTGGGTCCTGATATTTACCCTTCATACCTCCTCTTGGCACCTATTCTCCTACTGCCCCTGCGTGACACCCTGTCAACTGCCCATTCCTCCTCCCACCATCACCTAAACCACTTCAGATCAATGAAGTATCGCCTTGGGCTATGCTTCGCCTTTCGTTCCTTCCTGCTGTCACAATCGATCTCACTAGTGCAGGATACCTCATCCTGCTTCTCAGCCTCCCGTGGCTGTTTCCCTCTTGCCACTTCCTGATGTTCTCCTCACACCACCTCCTGATATTCTCCTCCCTCCTGTGATGAATCAACTTCCAGGGCACTAGTGGTCCAGGGATAAATATCGGGTTCTAAACCATCAATCAGCCCACACCTTTAGTACACCAGAAGGGATACAAACAGATTGCAAGCAAAAATGATAAACCCCCTTGTCCAATTTTGGTAACGTGGACGGAACTGCAGGCTTATCTCCGCAAGGTCATGGATCGTTGGATAGTTGCAACACAGCGAAAATACAATTATTACCCAATGATAAAAGGTACTGTCCAGTCAAGGTTGTATAAAAATATCTACTTTATTATTATCACAACACAGTTCTAGCACACTACAAAATACAACCCACCCTGTAAAGGAATGCAGATAACAGACCGTTTCAAAGAAGGAAAAGGTATGCACTCTGGATACTGAGAGGAGGGTAGTCGGTAAAGTAATTAATCGCAATGGTTCAAGGATACTTAATTTCAGCATAAAGAGCAATGGGTCATAAACTGTCACTAGGGGCCTTTGGCGAAGGACAAGGGGGACAGAACCACAATGTAACTTGTGCTTGTATATGTTTTTGGTGCTAGACAGGGTCGAGTCATTTTCAGGGCACTTTGCAGCTCCTGCGACAGTGTTCAGGATGGGAGACAGCTGCGGGTATCAGGCGGCAGGCAGTTCGGTGAGCAAGGCCGCAACGGACGGTTGCAGGCTGGCCAAGACGGTGGCTCAGGGTCAGGAATCGTGTCTCTGTGCTGGTTGGCGGATCTGAAGCACTGGTCGAGGCGTTTCAGATGACGTTAGTGAGTGCGGCATGACAACAGTCACTGGTTAAGTCTGGCTCGAAAATGTCCTTTAAGGCGGACACTGGTTGATGCTTGTCGATGTACTCCTCCTAGCATCTTCGCTGGGCTTTTGTCATCCTTTAAGGCGGACGGGCCGAAGCTGAGGAGAGTGTTGCAGTCACTGGCCTTGTCCTTGGTTTGGTTCAGAGACTCTCTGGCACTACCCATCTAGGAAGCTTGCTTGCAGAGCCTTGCAGGGCACGTTGTGCGCTGGCTGGGTATCGGTTCTGGAGCTGCTTGGTGGGTCCTCTGGATTCAGTATTCCTCCGTTCCCTGGGAGATGTTTAGGGGAGGGATCCTGCTTCCCTCTTGGATGCCCAAGTCTTCCTTCACTGGCGGAATCTGTAAGGCAGACTGTACCTTCAGACAGGGTCCAAATTAGTTATTATTGTTATTATTGTTACTCCTTGCAAGGTCTCCAGATGATCTGCCCAAAAGAGAGGCTCAACCCTCTTTTAAAGCCAAAGGGGCCACAGACATTGGTGTAGGCTAAGTCTACTTTAATGAACCAATCCTGGGTCCCCACCAACAATCTCCTGTATGCCTGAGTTCATAACCAGAGTGATTTGCAACAGAAAAGGTAAAGGGGTGAAAACATGTAATGCTAAGTCCCACCCAACTTCTTGTCTGTTGTGGATCAAAGGGTCTCTCTAGTTAATTGAATTCTCTGTGTTTCCTGATTAAAGTGGCAGGTCTCCCATGAAGCTGCGAAGAGAACAGACTTTCTGTCTCCTGGAAACCACATTCTCGTGAGTTCCGAATGGGGTCCCCCTGTGGGGATAACTACTGTAAATACATTGGTCCAGACATGACAGGGCACTGCCATTGATACTGAGAGGCGGGAGCTGGCTTCCGGTTGACACAGTGCATATCAAAGGTGGTTGGGGTTTTCCTGTCTTTTGTTAACCCGTGGAGCCAGGCCCCATTTGGGCCTGTTTGAAGTATACTATTAGTATGCTATGGTAATTGTGGCCACCATCTGCAGAGGGTAAGCAGACAGGTTGGATCTATGGAGCCTTTGATAGTTAGGCTAGCAATGGCAAGAGGAAGGTTTTGACACTCCCCCTTCTGAGATGCATCATGTATTCCCTGTGTCAGATACCAATAAATAGGACAGGGAGGACTGCACCTTTAGGCTGTGTCCACCCAGAGTACATGTGTGTATGTCGTGCGGTGAGCATAGGAAAATGTTTGATCACCATCATTCAATTTCATTTAAAATTTCAAAAAAGACCCGGTGAGCGCACACTCACTGTGCGGATGGTCGAGTTCCTCACACCTCCACCTCCTGATGTTCTCCTCCTACCACCTACGGATGTTGTTCTCCCACTACCTCGTGATGCTCTCCTCCCTCCACCTCGTCATGTTCTCTTTCCTCCACCTTGTGATATGCTCCTCTCTCCACCTCCTGAACTGATGTCAACTTGCTCTCCACTCTATCCACAACCTTCTGGAAACACCAGCACTGCTACCCCTATATGCAAGACTTATAGACCCTAGTTTCCCTCCCTTTGGACCTCGCTTTGCCAAAAGGCCTGCACCTGTGCAGGGAAATCCGTGTTGGTTTGCTATTGGGCTGCTCATATTGGTGTTCGTATTTCGGGTGTGCAGAAGCTGTGTCAGGGATTTAGTGTTAGTTCACGGACCAAGGTTCTCATGCAGGTTGTGCCATCTTGGAATTCTAGTTTCCCTCTGTGTCCATCTGCATCTGTGCTCAGGGCTTTGAGTGGCAACGCAGCTATACCCGATCTTGCAGCAGCATGCCCCATTGTGTCCTTGTGCATCTTGGTGAGCTTGTGCTCGCATGGTGTGTTCACTGTGGTAGCAGAATGTCTTTTTGGTGCGCATATCCTCTGGCAGCAAGGAGTTTAACATCTATGGTCTCACTATTACTAATCTCTGGTGCCCTTTTTACACAGTCTTTCTTACTAAGCATTCTCATTCAAAGAGCCAGTAGTGGTTTTGGTTGTGCATATGGCTGGCCCCTGCTCAGTGGTGGGGACTAATTGGGGGTAACTCCCTATACCACCCCCGGCCGATCACACATTAGTTCAGGGAGGAGGTACCTGGTGTCTTTGATCACCCAAGTAGATGTTATGTTATTTTAAAGGATATTTACACTGTGCACTGTCACCACTGGAGGGGTCCCCTGGCGCTCAGGCTGATCTGAAAAGCAAGAGGGTAGGGTATGGAATGAGCAGTAAAAAGTGCAAGAGAGCTTTGATATGCTGTTGGCAGCTTCAGTTCAGTTTACACCGTTCGCTGAGCGTAGGTGTGATTTTTCGATCTGTAGTTATCGTGTGCTGTTGTGTGAAGCTGTGTGGTTTGTTTCATTGATATGGTGCAATGAAGTGCATGCTGTTTGTTGTGCAATCTAGGTATGGTTGTGTTTTGTTTAGAGTTTGAGCGTTGTAAGCAGAGGGATGAGTTTTTTAGTGTGTTGATTAGTGGTGGCGCTCAATCGTACCTCCTCCGCTTTGGCCACCTGTGGTACATGTCCCTGCCAGTGTTGCGTATTGTGGTGTGCTGTATAAAAAAATAAATTACTATTTTTATGTAAGTCAGTGCTAGTGTGTCAGTGTTTCCTTGAACCAATTATATGGTCACAGTTCTGAAGCTCTGTGTGCCTCACTACTACCCTTCTCTCTCCTAGACTAAGCCTGGCTGCTCAGCCATTGCTACCAAACCTTTGGGTAGTTCATGCAAAACCTAAGGGGTACAACCCTGTCACCTAAGGTGGGCTTTTACAAATTCTGTCACAGACGGCGACTTGTGTAAAACCTTTTAACATGTGTAAAAATCCCCAGCACATTTTATGGGCAGGTTTCGCGCTCTGAAACCCTTGTGTACGAGAGCGATACAAATAAAACATCAATATCAGGTGGGAACCATGGAGCCCAGACTGTGCCTTGCTGCTGCTGTTCAGTAGTACTTCAAGTGACTTAAGTTTGGGGAGAAAGAGGGATAGGGTATGGAGGCAATTAGTGTTGAATACCATGTTGGCCTTGGTCCTAACGGCTCTCTGCTGGGTGTGGGGGATGCCCCGGTCTGTCACTGTTTATGGGATGGATTGATTTTAGCACCCAAAAGCAGAAGACAGGCAGCTTTTGACCATGACACATAATGCAGTTTGGGATTGCATACCATGGGGAAGGCAGAACCGTTTTACCACACCTTCATAAGAATATGAAAACTCAAATACACTATGCAAGCATGCTTAATCTTAAAATAAATTTATTTATTGGGTGGGTGGTTGCAGATGATAGCTGCATCTTCTCAAATGGTAGGGGGAAAAGGGTTTTATTTTTGTATCCAATGTTAGGAAAGATTTTCTTTTTGCAACTTTCCCTACCGGCATAGGTTTCTACGGGATACCCTCTCTTTTTGCTTGTATTGAACATGGCCCTCAAAATACGTCAGTGGGCTTTCCCACAGTGCACATGCCATCCCTTTCTCAGATTACCAGAGATATTGATTCTAAAGAGGGCTCGCGGTAAAGTATTGCCTCCATTTTTGTAATGCTCTCGTGAAGGATGTTGTACTGCGTGGCGTGAACCTCAAAACCACTGTACCTTTGTCTGCTAAGGGTGTGTTTGGGTGCATACTGCCTCACACTGTCTTCTGCGTTTCAGGAGAATGTGGTAAATGCAGCTTACAATATTTGATAGAAGGTCTTTTCCTCTATGATCAGGCATAAATAGGTACGCAGTAAATGCAGCGTCCCCCGTGATGAAACTGTGTGCCGTTTCCTTCCCACCCACTTACTATCCTCCTCCCCCCCCACTCTACCATGCTCCTAGCGCTCCCACTAGTTATCCTCACTGTAATATGTTTAATCTCTCTTGGAGGGTCGTGGGGGTCTGCCCACTTCCATGCTCTATCCCTCTGCTCTCCCGGTCACAACCACACTCTCTCCCCATCCATACCCTTTGCTCTCCCTCCACACAGCACTGCACCCACAGTCCTCCCTGACAACCTACCCACTCTGGTCTCATCTATCAGGTCAGCCATTTTCTAGCCACTCTGCTGCCTGTCCCTTCAGCCCCTTCTCCAACTGGTCACACTCCAATCCTGTAGAATGCCATATCTGTCTGCAATAAAACATCTTCCCCCACTGACAACTTCAACTCACATTGCCCCAAAATCTTTGTGATGGGTATCACTTAAATCTAGATCCCCCAACCACATTCCTGCATCTTGTGCTGGTCTCCCCACGGATGTGCCCAGCTTTTCTCACTCTCCTGAGAACTTACAAAAACTGATGGTGTAAGTCTAATGATCATTAAAGACACACCATTAGCCTCACCCTCCCACCCTGGCTCCTTCCTCATTCGATTACATCACTGCCCGATTGTTTTCTTCCACCCATATAACAATCCACATCAGGGATCAAGTCCTAAAAATGAAAGTGGGGGTCTTATCAACAAAGGCAATGGGATGTGACGTGGCCAGAAATTAGCATATCAAGGTGAAATATTCACATTTCATTAAATTGGCTGTGCATAACCACCCACAGTCTTTTTGACTGCTACTCTCGGTTCTCTCCTCCTCTCCCTTTTTCTATCTCCTCCCCTCCTCCCCTTACTTTCTTCTATGCACTTATTCTATCAGAAGTTTGCCTGGACCTAGTATGATAGCAACCTTGTCTGTCTCCTCCCCCTCCCCTTAATTGTTCCACCCCACCCCCTGCAGCACTATCTGAAATGTCGTCCGGCATAGTACGATAGTTGATTGTTTTGTTTCTCCCCTCCCTTTCTGCACCCCTCTCCCTCACCTTTTGTTTTCTACGGCTCCACCAGAAATGCCGTCAGGCCTAGTACGGTAGTTGCCTGTCTGTTTCCATTTCTTCCACCCTCTCCCCCTCCCTTCCTTATCTATGTCTTAGCTCTTGCACCATCTGAAATGTCGTCAGGCTGAGTAAGATAGTTCATTTCACAACCTTACTGTTCATGACCTGTAAGAATGTAATTGTATTTTCCCTTGTTCCCTCCCTTGCCTTGAAGCGCTTTAAAACACATTGTGTATAGGCGCTATATAAATAAACTATCATATCATATCATGTCATATCACATTGCACAGGACGAATGGCATTTGCCTTTCATAAAATCAACACACACACACACACAAAAGCAAGAGACGTTATTTTCTTCTAATAGTGTTTTTGAAAACGTTGAAAGGTGTGCATGTTTTAAACTCCAAGTACCAATAGAAATGTTTCCCCTGGAACTTGCAGTACCGAAGTGGGATATTTCACCTTTAGTTGTTTATTTTTCATCAGGTTACATAGTGCAATGGTGAAGTGTCTGGCCTGCAAACCTGACGACCGCAGTTAGATCTCGAGCGCAGCTTTAATTCAAAGAGGACATTCAATGTATCTCATTTTAGCTGGGGAGGACTGAGTCCACCCTCTGAAAAAAGTAGGTAGACTGCGTCCACCCACGTGTACCCTCGACTTGAGCCCTGATCCACATCTACCACCCACATGGCCCCCTCTGTCTCTTCTTCTCTGATCTTGACTTGCTACTTGAAATGCTCCCAACTCATTGCCGTCATAATAGTCAGCCTTAGCCTCTCCAAAATGTAAAGGTCCATCAATTACAGCCGGACTCTATCTGATCACTCCCTGCTGAACCTGCATAACCTTCTTATACACACCCAAGGGAGCACCCCGGATCTCTTCATCCTGTCCTCCAGTCTTAACTCATCTGGTATCTGTCCACCACTCTCCCTCTGGCTATTCTATTTTCATCTTCACCATCCATTTCCCCCCTCCCTTTCACTTCCTCCCTTTCCTCAATTACAGGGCGAACATTCAAACCAGCCTCTCTGGTTCCCTACCTGAAACAATTAATGCCCTCTATCTCCAGTTGCCCACTCCCCTTTGACGATTTGAACAGCACACTGGCTGGCTCCTTTTATCGTCACTATACTGCTCATTCCTTCAAGCCCTCTCACCACCACCACTCTCAACCATGGATCTCCTTGCCCATCCAAGAGCTGAGGACAATCATGCACCTCCATCTTCATCATTGGTTTAAAAATTGCTCCCCTCTTGCCCGCACTGTTGACAAAGACCGCTATCAAGTAACACTATGTTACTTGACTCGGCCAGATCCCCTTACTATATTGACTTTATATCATCTTCCCACACTCACCCCTGAATGAAACTAGCCATGACCAGCTTGCTCCATAAAGACAGCATTCTCTCCTCCTCTCCCTCTGCTGATGGCTTTGCATCTTATTTCTCCCCCAATAGCTTTAGGATATCGAACACCATCCCAGATCTCCCATCCCTCCCCTTTTTCTTCCCACCTCCTGATAACCCATTCCTTGCCCACCTATTCCACTTCTTTCCCACCTCTCCTACTGAACATTTGCTACCTTTGCTCAGCCAACTTATACTGTGCTCCCTGTTGAGCCTTAAATAATTAAAGAACGTGCACCCATAACTTGTAATCTCAACTCCTTCAATCTATTCCACTTTCCTCGCTATATAATCGCTGCAGTTATTGCCATACTGCAGAAAGCCAGCGCAGACCCTAGTTGCCCCTCTTTTTTATAGACTTTTCTCTCTCATGCCGCACCACTCAAATTTCTGTGCGAGTTAACTTCAACTGCAGGTTCATGCACTCTACTAAAACCTTTCTCATCCATGTCTCCAACTTTCTGACCACCACTCGCCACTTTTAACTTTCCTTCGTCCTAATCCTACTTGATATCTCTGTGGGCTTTGACATGGTAGATCAGTACTCCCTCCCACAAACCCTCATCCCTTGGCTTTAAGTACACCATACTCGACGGGGTGCTATCCTACCTTTCTAACCATTCCTTCACCATTTCATGGAACCCTTAACTCCCCCCTATACCTCTTCCAGCAGTTGTCCCCCCAAGGATCAGTTCTTGGCCCATTCTTCTTTACGGAATCGTACTAAAATGTCACCATCATTTGTGCACCCCCGCAGTCACTGCAACTTTGGGGGTGCACACAATACTGACTCCCATCACTTCAACCAAGCAGAGCGGGGATTGCAGGGGAGTCCCCCCCTTTCCTTGGGTGCAGTAATGTGAGTCGGGGGTGGCAGGGGTGTCCCCCCTTACCATTGTGGTAAGCGGGGGACAAGAACGTTTAAAAAAAAAAAGCACCCTGCTCCGTCGGCTCCGACCACCGTAAGTGGGAGGAACCGACGCTGCAGGGATATCGGGGAGTCGGCGGCACACACAAGTGTGCGCCGCAAAGGTAAGTGGGTTGGGGGGGATCAGGTAAGGGAATGCGGGCCGGGGACACAGAAAGTGATCGATTTGATCACTGCACCACGCCGTAATTGGCATCAACATTTTCTTCAGGGCAGTTACGGGAGACGCAGTGATCACATAGATTCCTCTTTACCCAGTGAAGGCATCATGAAGCAGACAGACAACTGAATTCAAGTGTTCTCTTTTTACTTTTATTATATAAAGAGGGATGGAAAAAGGACTAACTTGCTCTAAACTAAAGTGCGATTTCCCTACCTAAAGGAAACTAAGGATAGTCTATGTCAGGATATCCAAAGTACAAATCTGTCTGTGTCAAAACCTATACTTGCCCTCACTTCTATTTGTATACAATGTGTATGAGGTCAGCATCAACATCATAAGTGTTCACATAATAGTTCCAAGCTGCTTCCAGCTCTGGGTTGGAAAGGGTCTCCCTTCCCCACGATTCAAGATAGTTCACAAGACACCAAGGGGGTTTCCCTTTCCCAAGACTTCAAGTCTTTCAACAATTTCACAAAGTTCACAAAGCGCTTATCCTCAATTCCAGGTCACACTGGCTGTTCTTCAGATTCACCCACAAGCTCCGTTGCAGGTATTACCATTGGTTTTCCATTGGTGGCTGTCCTCCGTCTAGGCACAGTTGTTGGACCACACGGTCCTACCATTACAGGTCATGCAACCAATACACCCATCTGGTTTCTCCTTCACTTGCACGTTGCCACTGTTTTAGCTTCACATTGGGATTTGGATCAGGCTCATTTCACATCCTCTTGATGCTTTACTTTAACTTGTTGGCCATTATGCAAATGGTACACTTTCCCATTCTCTTGTGGCACTTTACAATACCTGTTTCGCTTCTCTCACAGGAAGGAATGGTATGAAATAGTAAGACAGACACAAGTGATCACAGTTCAAGGGTGTTTCTTGAACTTCAATTGGGTTTGAAAAACGTCTATCTAATCCTAAATCTAAAGATGGGAGCAAGCTACAACCATCAAATAATAACGTAGTCCTAGTCGAGTCTGTCAAAATAAAAGGGCCTATACTAGTAAACCTATTGCCAATCCTTACTTTCGAAATACAAATAGTGTGGGAATCAATGTTATGCAAAAGAAAAGTGTTCAAGAAATGATATATCAGGATATTCAAGCCGTTGTCTTCCCTTCCCCATGTTTTCAGCACGGGACAAGGTGGCACAATCTCTGAGCAGAATCTCTGGCTTCTCCAGCATGAGGATGTAGTTCAAAACTTCAACATCATGGCCTTCTTTGCCAAAGTCTTTTTCATTCAAAGTCTCTTATTTTGGAGGGCCTGATGCAATATGACAAACATTAAAGTTCCTTTCTTCTTAGGATTTCACATATGAAACTTCTCAGGTGATTTACTGTTCCCGAGGTCTCTTTGACGGGCTCAGACCCACTTTAACACAAAACCTTAAATTGGTCTCCCTCTGCCGGGCTCGGACGAAATCTACTTATTCAAACTTTCTCTACTTCATCAAAATCGAAGACTTTCTACAGTGTGCAGGAGTTTGCTTGACCCTTCGCAGGAACACTTCGATTCACAATGATTTGTTCTCTTCTCGATCTAACCTTTTCTCACTTTCACTTTTGCCACTTCTCAGCTGTATACTTTACAGAGACCTTTGATTGAGCACCCATGCAGTGCCTGACCACTCCATAAAAGGTATTCTATCTTGCATTAAAGTTCAGTCACTCATCAGCAGTTCAACTTTACTTGCGTCTCTTATCACACGCGTTTTAACAATGTTCGTTCCAGCGCTTGCCATGCAATGTTGCTGCTTGCAACCTTGGCTTCAACACAGACTGGTCTTGAATCGGTCTCCTCAACTCACCGGCTGTGTTGATTTCACTGATGCTGATCTGTTCTTGGAGCCAAGGACTGTACCACAGCGGCTTGTGATTCTCCCCACCTTGATTATTGATGCAGGAGGGCCCCGGGTATCTCCGAAACACAATGCAGGATTTTCCAGCCTGGTTTCCTGGTCTTATGCTTTCTATTCTGAAGGTTTCGGGAAAGTAAAGTTTCCTTGTCTAAAAGATCAAAGGAACTACCCTCCTTGCGATCCCCTTCTGTTTTGCCGTCTTTCCTCTCTCGTTCAGCTGCCATCTTAACACTGCTGTTTCCTCGTGTGCTTTGCCTCGCTCAGAGTGTGCTCTTGTGCTCTGCCTTTTATCCGTGTGGGGAAGCTTAATGGAAGCCAGGTGTGTGTGATGGTCAGAAATTGCCTGACCTTGCCTGATCATTGTATTAGGACACGTCAGTTATACTGTCTGCTCGGGTGTTAGTCTATTTTCTCTCATAGAGGGCTGTCCATTAGAAAGTGTTTGTATTGTAAAAGGAGGGTGGGTAGAGTTCCTAAATATCCTACATGGTAGGATGGGGTAAAGGTGTTACAGGGAAGGGGATACCCCGTCTCACCATCCGGTGTCCCACTCCCACTCCCTGAAGACCCCTCACCCAGGTGATCCTCCCACACTGGTCCACCCCCAGGAACTGGATCCAAAAGTGATGGCCGTGTCCTGGCCACCTGGATGACAGATCCCCATGGACTAGTGGGTGAGACACCTTCTGGTTTCTCACACAACACACGTTTGCCATTAATCATATGTTGCACTTTCCCAGATTCGTGTGGCTCTTGCCAATACTTGTTTCTCTCCAAGTTACACAGTTCTGTAATATAGTTCATATGGCTCTGGGCAATGTGTATTCTTTGAAAATTCACAGTTCCTTAAGTTTCATTTGTTTTCACACAAAACTGCATTAATACCAATCAGTATTCAAAATGCTTACTTTCTTCAGTATTCAAAAGTGCTTATTTTCATTCAGTTCAGTATTCAAAAGTGCTTATTTTTACGTGGAATTTCAATTGCATCTTTACTTTGCTTTAGCTTATCAGGATATGGCTTTTCCTGAGTAACCTGGTTGTTTTCCCTGCCAGGTTAAGCAAGTCTTTCAACTTTCTGCAATTTGTTCGCACAGGCCGCCTTCAATATGCGCCGGTGTGCTTTTCCCACCTCATGGGAATCCACGGTCTCCGCATGCGCTTTTGGCTTCTCTCGCGGTCTATTGTCGCTCCTGCTATGGTGAAGTATGCTCTGCTTTCGCTTCCTTTGGCTCTGTCTGGTTTCTGCGGTCTCGACTTCTCCCAGCCTCTCGGATAAGAGCTCCGGTAAGCCCCGTCCAGCTTGCCCACACATGTGAATGCCCCAGAGCTTCTCCCCTGCTCTTGGCGTCCCCGCAGCCTGCTGCTTTCTTGCCGCGTTTCACGTCGGTGAGCCTCCTTACTCCACCACACTGGCACTCCCTCTTCCCTCTGTATAGCTTCCCAGGGAGATTGGGTCTGTTTGCATTCACAGCCATAGCCAACACCGTTCTATTCCTTCTACCTGTATTGCAGGTATTTAAACACCCCACCGAGATAATTGGTTCTTTGATGACTAGACCACACATTGTGGGTTCTAGAGTCTTGTCTTGTTGCGATACCATGTCTCATCTAAGGGTACCTCATCACCTCCCTCCAAGTCTCCTCCAACCAGGTGATCCTCCCTCGCATACTCCCAGCGTTAGGATCCGACGCGACAGCGTTTCCCTGGCCACCTGGGGGGAGAATATATTATGGAAAAAGTGAGGATGCCTAAAAAGTCATCAATCAATGCAAGATGAGTGACTATAGCCAAATCATAGCTCTCTCAGAATCATGGGTCCATCTCGTTTGAACAGATTTAAGGCTGCCACATGTTTTTTTGGCTTCTCAAGTCAAGCTCATGATAACCAATCCATACAAGGCCTAGGTGAACATTTCTGAAAGCCTCTAAAGAGTTTTTGCTTTCAATTCTAATGCCGAAGAGAAGGGCTGAAATTGGCTCCAATTCCCAAAGTTGAGACCAATCCTCTCTCATATGTATGATGCTCTTTCAAATTATTTCATTTTTTCGAAAATTCTTAATGAAAACAACCTACCATTTCTGGGTATCGGCATGGATTCAGATTTTTCTTTCAGTTTCCCCATCGTTCCCTCTGCACAGTCAGCCAGGTTAAGCAGAGCTTTATTTTGGAGTCCAGAAACGTCTGTAATTGGGGATATGGATGGGCTCCCTAGAAGACTTTAAGCAGGGTTTAAAGCCTTGTTATTTGCTGTCCACAAGAGGGCCACCATATAAACTATGCTGGAATTACACATGTGTTTTTCAACGAATAATCCTTCGAAGTGGAGACCTTGGTTTTAATTATTTTGGTCTTTCGAGAGTAGGCTTTTTGCCCTTGACCAGAAGGAGGGTTATATTGCTACATTTCTATATGGCAAATGTTTTAGAGGTTGCTAAAATATATGGTGGGGAGGAATTGTTTCCATTTCAAGCTCCTACCTTTCAGTGTATTGGCTGCTCCAGAGCTTTTACTGAGATGATGACAGTGATTGCAGCTTTCCCAAGGATCCTGGTCCCAGCATCCACCCTTTCCTGGATGATTGGCTCAGACCTGCATCCCCTCGTGGCACATCGGAACATGTCCTTCTGCCCATCTTGTGTCCTCCCTCTTCTACGACTTGGTCTTTCAGCAAATGTAACATCTTTCCTGGTCTGATGCAATCAAACTATTTGCAGTGCCTGGCACATCTGTTGGGACAGCGGTCCTCCACTCAAAATGATTCCTCTTTCTGAAAACGTGGTTTGGAGTTTCCAGCGAGCTATCTTACATCTGACTTCTGTTGGTCGATTCAGGCATCCATTTAGTCAGACACTTCCTCTTCTCAGAACAGTCGAGTCACCAACACATTTAAAGAAAAACGACACATTTATTTTCCACCAGAGCTCATTGTCCGAACCTCAACCCTGTGTTATTGCATACACTGTTTGCATGTAAAATGTTTCACGCTGCCCTCAAAATGTCAACATTCTGCACAGTGTACCAAATAATGACATGCTAGCTCATCCATCATCATCATCAGGTGCAAAGTTCAAAGATGGAAGGGATGGCCAGATTAGGGGCAAAACTAGAGCAAAATAATGGACATTAAAATATAAATAGCATGAATTAAGAAATAGATCCACTCCTATATAGAGAGCTTGGCCCCATCGGCCTGTTCTGCAATTTGTGAAATCGTATTGGGGACAGGAAGCAGAGCAACAACAGCATCAAAGAATTGCAGGGCACAGATGATGAGATGGGTGTCCACCAGCAACCCTGGTCACTTGCTCATCCAAAAACCAAATCTATTAAATGTTGCATCGCAATCAGAGTAAAAAAGATGCACACATGTGTTCTCCACCTTCGGATGACTGTCACATTGATGCAAGGCACAGACAAGCCCGGTTTCAAAGTAGCACAACCAGTTAGATTAACTGGGGTGAACCCGTCCTCCCCGTTTCTAGACCTGAATCAGTGCTGTGGATCTGTCTGGGTGAACCAGGTCAGGGATGGTCAATCAACTTCAAGATTAGGAAACTTGCCTTCTGCTGTACTCTTTCAGTTCCAGGTAATGGAAATATAATTATCCAGGATCCTGGCACTTTCTCTGACCACCGGGTTCTCCTCCTCAGACCACCAAACCAGGCTCATCGTCAGCAGTTTTGATACTGAACCAGTAGAGCCTGTTCTTTCTTTTGTGCTCATCCTGGCTAAAAGCGGTAGGTAGGTGAATTCTTGTCTGTCCACAGTGCCAAAATGGACCCCAGTGGGAAGGATTTCTCTCGTACCTCAGGTCCAGAAGATCCTTTCTTTGTGGGATCCAGATCTTTTGGCTGGGTTGGCTGAACGTCCAGCGTCCAATGATTTGCAATGGTCTTGAAAGACGGTGTTTCTTACTGCAATGACTTGAGCATGGAGAGCGAGAGAATTTCTGATCCCCTCTTCACAAGTCTACCGGAATGCACACCTTTTTACTTGCTTACATTCTAATGTCTAGCATATTAATCTGGAGGTTTTCCTTCTTACATTTTCTGTTCTTATTCAGCCAAAGCAGATAGTATTGGCCATTCTTTAGATGTTTCTAGAGCGGCCACTCTATGCAATCCCTCTCCAGCAGTGAGGTGGGTTTTAAACACGTATACGGCCTGTGCGGTTATCATCCCTTTGGGTTAATTCACTGTCTAATGGTGTTGGGCCTTACTATGAATTTGGTCATAGATCTGCAGAATTGCCGTCTTACTCGCTTACCATTACTGACATTCGGTCGAGGGGGCTTGCCGGGGGATGCTAAGTGTGGGAAGGGTGGTGTACATCTCAATTTTCGGAGTCCATAGGACTCCTTGGGGATTTTGGTGGAAATACAGCAAGCAGTAATTCTGTGGCAGTAATTCTGCCAATCTAGGTTTTAAAATGGAGGATTTACCGCAAGCATGATGCTGGAGGTAATTCCTCCACTTCAACGGCAAACGTCGAATTTGGCAGTGTGGTCGAAACTGCAGTAATTTCAGTAACTGCTAAAAAAAAAGTCCTGGTAATGGAATTACTGCCACTTGTTTACAGCTCTACCAAACACTGAATTGTGTTTTGTGTTTTAGTATTTAACAATGGTGTCATTTCAGACAGAAAATACTTACAAAGTAGGTAATAACAGAGAGCCGAGGCTGTGCTAGAGTAAGGTGCTTTTACATGAGGTTATTGTTGGATTCAATGACGTAAAGCAGTGGTGAAGGGGTACACGTTGAAACATATGCCAGGGCTGGGAGGGAGGGGGGAGGACATAACAATATTATAAACATTATTATAATTGTTCTTTTATAACATTGACAATGTTGCACAGAGTAGCCGGGTTGAGTAATTCATTTGGATAGGATTTGATGGGGCTCAATCTTTTGTTAGGAGGTGGAGCTTGGCCTCATTTTGAAGAGTTCCACTTAAGAGAAGACTTTGATGACATGTGGGGGAGAGCATTCCAGTTGAGTGGGGCAAGTAGCGGAAAGGAGTGAAAGTAGGTAACTAGTAAATTGTGAAGAAACCAGGATTGAAGTGTTTGAGTGGAAGAGCACAGTCTGTCCTCTAATGGGGGGTCTCTGTCTCCCATGAACGCCTCTCCTTCCCTCTACCGGCCCCATACTCTCAAAGCTTCTTTGTGCATCCTCCCCCTGCCTGCATCTCCTACCCGCCTCCTACTGCACCTTGTATCCCTCTGGGGTCTCTCCTCTGGGTTTGTGTCTTCGTCTCATCTCACGTCCTCCTCAGCTGCACATTTGTGAACACCCTCTGTGGCCGACTGGAGACATAGAAAGTGAACCATTTGGGCTGGAGTGGTGTCGGTAGGTGTTGTTGGCTGCGACCCACGTTCGAAGACACAGGATTTGGTGTGGCAGTCCGGCCAGGGTGGCGCCCTAGCAGTCTCCAAAAATTGCATGCAGGCCGAGGCTCCCTCAGTTTCCCACTAATGAGCACCCCCAACCAGCCATCAATTTACAAGTGAGAAAATGAAAAGTCGTCCCCTGCTCAGGTACAACAGCCCAAGCCTAATGCTGACGCTGTCCGAATGAGCACATGCAAATCGTGCCTTGCAGACATTTTACTCTTATGGTGAGTGTTCCAAATGAGCGAGTGCCGAAAAGCCAGTGTGCGTTACATCCATTCTTTAATCGCTAATAGAAATATGTTTCAAATTGAAAACTATGTGCTCTTTCTTGTCTTTTCAAATCGTTCTTTGATTTTATGCAAAGTATCCAGGAGCCCAAATTGGTGATATTTGTCCCCCACACCTTTTCCAAAAGGGGTAAGCATCACGTACTAGCAGTGAATCAAGCCCCGCAGTTGCATCCATCCTGCCTGATTTGTTCATATTCGCCAGGGGCAGGTCTAGAGCGACATAGCCTTACAATAGTATGATCCATTTGAATGAAACTGCACGCTTTGTATGGGGTTGGAATGAGCATGGGGCATTGCTGATGAAACTAAGATCTTCAGTAACTGTCAAGAGCAAATTAAAAAGTAGCACTGGCGTAATTTACGGGATCAATGCAGGCCACCCATCGGCATGAAAAAACACTGGCACAACCTGCGCTCCTGGTGCCGGGATGAGGAGGCGGTCTTTGCCCCGCGCACCAATCAATCCCTCAATTACTCAACAAATGATCCAACACGGAATTGCAGAAAGAAAAAAATAATCAATTTCTGGAAAAGGACTTGGATTAAATGCGCACAATTAATCCTCACTTTCAGAAATGCGGCAAAGCCACAGAGAGCCTGAAAACAAGCATTGGGATGAAATATTTATAGCTTGTTAAATAAAATAAGACAATGTATTTGTGCCTGTTTTAAAGCGCTGATCCACTCGCCCCCGAGATCACGCCAAATCCCCTGATTGAATGTTTTAACGATAGTACACACCAAGCCTTTTTGAAAATGAATTCTCAATATGCTGGGACTTTGCCAGCATTCTTGGGGGCAGCTTGTGTCAGGACTGGTAAGCTAGGGTGAGGGGGTGGGAGGGATTGTCCTAGCATGCCTGCGACTGGGGTGAGGGGGCACTAAGTGAATTACTTTTTGCAATAGTGCATTTTCATTTGGAAGCAATCAAGGGCAGGATTTTAGGCCAGTGCTTTGATTTAAAGCATGTCTTTAAAGGTCTTACAGTGAGCGCGTGAATCCGCGTGCTGGCGATCTCTGCTGCCATGGTTTAATGCTTCTCTAGCTACTGCTCGACCTTCTGCTTTCAATACCGTTTTTAATAGAAATGACGTTGATGGCTTTCATTTTAATGTATGCCCTGTCAAATACCCCTTGGGATATTTATTAGGGCCCGATGGTGTGAAAGATATAGCTCTATGCATGTCACTTGTGGCATGTGTGACCTGGATCAAATGGACTTTCCTACATTCACCTCTCAGGTGAAAGGGTTGTTCCCCCCCAAGCCTTTGTAAACCCATCATAACATTACAGGTGTTATTTTAACATGGTAAAAAGCACACTTTTAGAAAGAGACTTTTCCCTGCACACATGTGAAAACACAGAATCCGTGAAAAAATCCAGACGCTGTGAATATAATATTGCATTAATTGCTGAACTGTTTTTATTCATGGTGTGCTATGATTTTGAACTGATTCTGTGTTTTCACATGCAAGTGTGGGGGTGCAGTCTGTGGGCCTCATTACAAGTAGGGCGGTAAGGGTTAACGGTCTCCGGTAACGAGACCGGTGCCGTTAAACCCCTACCGCCCTACTACGAGTTCCCTTTGCGGGTCCCGTCCTTAACGCCTGCCTTAAGCAGCCTCGCGGAAGACTGCCTTAAGCAGGCGTTAAGGACGAGATCCGCAAAGGGACTCTAGAGCTAATAACGGTAGCGCAATTTGCGGTGCCGTTATTAGCACCTTCCCCATTCCTTCCCCATTCCCATTGAGCCCTATGGGGGCTCAAATGGGAATGGGGAAGGGCCTGGTGAATGGGGAATTCCCGGTCCCGCCAACCTTGGAATGGACCGGTAATTGCTCCATTCACCAGGGCGGAGTGGGAATGAGTTTGGAGGCAGCCATGGCGCTAATAGCTCCATGGCTACCTCCAACCTCGTAATGAGGCCCTGTGTCTTAATTGCTGGATAACTCAGGGGCAATGTGATCGTCTTGGAAGCAAGAACACGCAGAGCAACATCGATGCTTAGAAACCGCTTTGGTATTAAGCGCGTTATAAAAACCAATTACAATTACTTGTTTCATGTTAAAATTGTCTCAAAGAAGTTTTTCTTGGTCTGCTGAAATCATGAATTCAGCTTGAAATGGATTCCCGTCCCACCTACTACAGTGTAGCTGTTTCCGGGTGGTGTAAGCTGGCTGTTTGTGATTGATTGAAGCAAGGGCTTCCAAGTCCCTTCCTCAAGACCCCTAACCATGCCAGGGCTTGGGGATAACCACTATGTAAATAACTAACCTTTTAGATTTGCTGTGGAGTGAACTTGGCACTTAAGGACTAGACTTGGAAACCCCTGGATTGGAAGCCGACTGCAATGTTAACGTATTGCTCAGTCACATGGCACAACATGGGGCTGAACGACCACTGCAGCCCTTGGAAAGTGAAACAGGAGAAAGCCGCATGAAGACAGAACTAAAAGGACCATGGAAAGCAAATCCAGGCCGTGCTCTGCCCGACATCCAGCTGCTGCTTGCCCAGAAGTCCTGAGGGAGCAGTCGCCCAGTTGCTGTATGAGTGCTTGACCAAAGCATACCCTGTACCCACAAACCATGGAAGTGTGTGTATAATAAAACAAACACTGATCCCAGGGGTCCCCGAGTGAGAAGCCTCTGCTGTTTCGGTACCCACTCTGCATAGGTTCAGACAATGCAAGTTAGCATTTTCAAAGCGGGTGGCATTTGCAGATGTGCCGGAGTTTAAGGTCCCTCCAGTGTCCATTCTCTGAAACCTCCATTGCTTTCAGCATCAACCTTGTGACGTTTCCTCAAAGAACAATATCTTGTACCCAAGATGGCTGCATGTTTAAAGAGAAAGCTGGAGACCCGACAGTGCAGACACTAAGCTGAAAAGGTTCGGTGGGAAGAGATTCAGGAAGACACGTCTGCGTGTGTATGTGGCCTTTTCGTACACATACGTGTGAAGAGACGGTGCTTCCCTATAGTCCGAGGTGCACACTCCTCTCATAATAAGCACAGGTGCAGCATAAATCAGTGTCCCTGTACCCTGCCAGAGGACCAGAGTCTCTTCTCCCCGTGTAAGGGAGGGATCCTTGATCGGTTTGTTGGGGCCCGGGAGCAATTGCAAGATTTCCAGGATGCAAAAAAATAAAGATAGCTCCCTAAACATTTTGATAGACCCAGGGAGACAATGTGAGGGTGTAAGAATACCAGAAAATTCTGAGCCAATTTACTTGCAAAAAGAATGTGCACAGATTGTGACAAAATTAAATGCCCTTAAGCGAGAGCATGCAGAATGTTCACCACAAAAGCATGAACTTCAAAGTACAGCGATACGAAATAGAGTCCTCTTTACATCAGATTATTGAATTAGGACACAAGGTGTATGAGCCAGACCTTATATAAAGGGAGTTTTGAACAGAAAGAAATGACTGGTCACAGAAATAACAAGGAGAATTTATTAATCAGGTACAACGCAGGATTCCAAATTGAGGGGAGCTGGGAATTCTTCAGCTCCTGCTTCTAGCCGAGAAGTGCCTGGTTTGCTGTACAGCAACAATACATTTCATGGGTGCCGTGGTACACCTTTGCAACATTTCTGACCTCACGGAATCCACTGAACATTGAATCCTTTCCCATTGCACGAGTGAAAGCCACCCCCCGCCCCCCGTGCAGACTCGCCTGCCAATGGAGATCAATGGAGTCCTCCCCATATTTGCATTGTTGGCAATCCTACAATTCAAGGGAGACCCACTGTTTTTCTTAAAATGTACATCACAGCCATGGAGCCTCAGTTGTGTTCCACATCATAGGCGTCATGAGTTCAGTAGAGTCCCAGCTCTTGGCTGCGTTCATGGCATGTGTCTCCTTCTAGCCCCATACAGTGGCATTGATTCTCTGTGGTGTGGCTTCTCGTGGTCTCTCGTGGATGGTCCCATCTTATTTCACCATTTCCCTGTACGTACGAACATCAATAATGGTCCATAATCTCCTAGTTCCCTTTTGCTATTTGTTTTATAATGGCCCTTGGATGAAGTGTTAAATTGCTGGCTTCGGACTGAGCTCGGTCCTTCCTCGCATTATTGCTGCTATAGCTTTTTTTTTTTTTTACCTCCTCCCCAACCATTCAGTGGCATTGGAGTCCAACATACCATATCTGTCATCACCCTCTACAAATGCCTTCTGCAACACCAAGGGCACGTTCATCTGATCTGGTTCTAGTGCAGACTAGCTGGCCCCTGATGCATGCAGGGACTTTGAGCAAGTATTTAGTGATTGGCTCAATCACATGAATGGTGGGCACACGCACACGCACATGCGCGCACACGCGCACACACGTGTCCCACTGCCCTATTGGGGCCTGTCTGGCCCCTGAAGGGAAGTGGGACACGTACATTCGTTTTTATTTCCAGTTTCGTAGCAAAAAACAATATTCTTGGGGTGCTGTGGTGGGGCGAGAGGCCATGGAGAGGGTGCCCAGTTATTTCATGACTGAAAATTAATCGCCAAGAAATTCACCTACAATATATCATTTACTAAAGAGGTACAGATGGTAAGTTTGGGAAAGATGACAATGTTTTTTCAGGCATGAGGTGTGGGATTCCTGGTTAATGAGGCAGTTCTGGGGGTTTCCCCTCGCGTTTAGTGCTTCTCTGAATTCAAAAACCATGAACATTCAAAAATGAAAACTTGTGGGAATGAAACTTTCAGGGGTAATGCATGGAACCATGGGAGCTGCGGGGATAGCTGCAAGGAGACATAGGAGTGTTTTTAGGAGGTGCAGAGCGTCTGGTATGCACCCTCAAAGGTTGCCTGGCAAGGATGTACTAGAAATAAAACCTGATGTTGGTACAGCCTAAGTACAGACTTGCTGCCCCTGATAGACTAGCATGCCCGATGTTAGGCCACATCTCGGTTATAGCCTAGGGAATGGTCATTAGTTGCATCTGGAAAAGGAGGTACGGCACTGAGCTCCCGGTGGCACGGGAAGACTATTGGTGGTCAGAGGCACAGTTCAGATCTGTGCCTGTTTGCATTATTTGGAGATGCCTGAAGGTCTCCGGTCTCGAAGTAGATGTATACTTGCAAAAGAGTTAATGGATGTTGGATTAAAGTGAGACGAACCCCACTACGTGTCTTGAATTGAAGGGCTGCTCACCGATCTCATGTGTGGTGACAAGCATCCGTCCTCATCAAAGGCAGAAGTTGGGTAGCCGTGGTCTCTCATAGACAAACCACCACATGGTGATTTGCGATTGCAAGTGGTTGATATTGTCATGCTGGAATTGAGAGTTGTTAATGTTGTGAAGAGGGGTGGGACAAAGTAAAGCACTTGGGAGATGAGGTGGGCTTGAAAAGCAAGAGAACCTCTTGAGTAGGCATCTTGATTGCACAGGTGACTCCAGCATTTTTAGGCTGGTGATGGATGCCGCATCGTTGATGACTTAAATGATTGACATTACACTGTTGCGATCATTTCCTTCCCAGAGGGATGTGTGTTTGGCTGCTGCTTAGTTTGAGCAAGCTGGGTTTGGAGCATGTCTTTCTGTCTGAAACACTGTGGAAGGATTGTCATATTGTTCTAACTGGTTTACTGTGGTTCCTACTGCTTCTGCTTGCCCCTGTCCTAGCAGTTGAAGAATTGCCAAAGGACCAATAACCGCTATATACTCTTGCATGGGCAAAGAAGGATGGCCAGAAGACCTGGTGACCAGGAATCTCGCAGGCACCTTTCTGAGCTATCCCTATCCGCAAGGGCGCTACCCTAAACGGCATTCTTTCTAGAGATCTGCATGAATGAATGAATGTGTCGATGTAGGGCTGGGTCATGCCTCGTCTGTGTTCCTCGCTCAGGGGCTGCATCCTTTCTTGCATTCAAATGATTGTGAGGAAGGGATGTTTTCATTTTTGTGCTTCAGTTCAGTATGTACAAGAAAGATCTTGAATCGTTCTAAGAAACCCTTTTGAATGAGCTGGTGGAAGCATGTTTGAAAGAACATGTGAGCACTGTTATCTGGTGGAAAAGACGTTACAGCTTGTGGCTGCAGTAACCGCCATGAAACAAATGTTCTTTGAAAAACTCAAGAAAAACAACTTTAACATTGGAATTGACGGGGTGAAGGGAAAATACCTCCTCGGGGGATTCTGGGCAAATTGCCATGTGACACAATATCACTAAAGTATAAGTGATAGATTCAGAATACTCTGGTAGAGGTCTTGCAGCCAATTAACATAACCTTTTCTTCTGCCTACCTGTCAGCACAACGTTTTTTTTCTCCCCTTGGGTTTACGTGCGTTCAGTGAGAAACAACTTCCCAGTCATGTCCGCAATGTTCTCTTTGTTGGTTAAATTCTCAGTAAAAACCTGGATCTTATAGCCCTGTGATTGCAACTTTTGAGGAAAATCCTTTATATTTTTTTTTTTTAGAGTAGCGGTGCTGTTATTGGATAGCTCCCTGTGTCACGTCTGCTCTTTGCATAATAATAAAGGCCCACTATTGGCCAGAAACTGACAAATCTCAGCAGATGAACTTGGAGCTGTTGACCTCCACTTTCTACCATTCAATGCTGATTTGGCCATCATCCTGGTGGGAGGGGCAGGGATACACCTATCCTCGTGGCTATTTATCCTTGAAGCCATCCCAATGTCTGAATCCTCCTCCTTATAGAAGGATGCGGCCTTGCCTTCAGAAGTCATCTGGGTTTGGGATGTTTGTGTACTACTCTGGATGAGGAGTGTCCTCATGGCACCGCCTTGAAGTGCCCTCCTATCGGTGCATTTTCCCAAAAATGGGGAGCCTGCAAACTTCTCTGTGCAAGCGCATGCAGGGTGGAACACTCACCCTTACACATTTTTAGGTATCTGGTGTTGACTGAAACATAGTGTTGGAAAAACCCAATCGCATTAGGTGGTATCAATGTGATGAAGACAGCCCTGCTGCCCGGGTGCAATCAAGCTGGCGCAGTGTTGGTGACGCAGAGTGTCTGCTGCTGTCCCAGAGCATGTAGGTCGCCGAGTGAATCACAGCCTTTCCCAAGGCTGAAGATCTGCAACTCGCCCTGTTTGATTTGAACCGCAAGGTTTTACACCTTTATGGTTTGTGTCCTGAGGGTGGCTAGTGATGCAACCGAACACCCAGCTTTGCCCATGACTGTGCTGCAGTGTGGACCCTTAGCTTCTGGGCCACTAGCTTAACATGCCTGGGTATGGCACCACTTCAACTCACTGCAAGAGGTCTCACCAATGAACCTGAATTGCTGCAGAGATCACAACAAGAAACTCTTCTGAGAGTAATCGCTGCCTATGGTGTTTTGGGGATTACATTTCCAACCCTGGTTTGAGCATAAATCAGACGTAATGCTTTGCTTTAAACCTTTGTATTCAATAGTTCGAGAATGTGTGCAGTTGTTATAGTGTGGTGATGTTTATTAGCTGTTTTCTTGATAGGATATTATTGTGAGACATTCCTGTTTGTATAGAGGTGGATTGTTGTAATCTTCTGTTGCGATTGAAACCGTGTTCTCTGCTATATTTTTGGCTTGTCTAACCATCTTGGTCAGCCTGCACATTCAGTCTGGCTACTTAGAGGTGAGTTAGATATTTTAGAAAACCCTTGTATGAATTTACAATTCTGTTGTATGTACGGGGGTACCTGGAAGCTTTGGAAGGACCACCAAGGGCCACAAGAAAACTCTACGGGAAGGGAGCCTATAGGCCAAATTCCCTGTCTGTCACTCAGTGGTACCCAGCAGGTGGTGGTGGCATAAAGTTCTCAACTGATTAGTCTCTTTACTTTGATTCATTGCAGCCAGTTTGTGGTTCTCTCATGGGCTTATAGCCGTAACAAATTGTCTCTTATTTGAATTGCAGCTCCGCCTGGATGAGGTGAACAGCACCGCGGCCCAACACCGGCTTCATGCTCTTCTTGAGGATCTTATGGAGGTGGAGAAGGTCCTCAAAGACGTAGATATCCTCTCGGCTCTGGCAAAGCTGCTGCCAAAAGGCGCTTGTGCCAGCAAAGTCCCTCCTCCATCCTCCAACACGACCAGCTATAGTGGAAACTTCACCGCCAGCAATGCTACGAGCGAGGAAGGGGACGAGGATCAGGCCGGCGAAAACCCACAAAGCCAATTCTCAGCCTTTGTCCAGCTCTGGGCTGGACTGCAGCCCATTCTGTGTGGCAATAACAGGTATACAACACTTGTCTTATATATAGAACATTACCCTCACTGAGTATGTCTTTTTTTCCCCATTGTTTTTTGGGGTTGTTTTTTGGGCTATAAAGATGGGCTTTATTGGACCTGACCCACATGCTGGTGGCTCTAAACGGGGTACAGCTCTGTAGAGTTAGTGCCACCCACACGCGTCACAGATGAGATGTTTGCACCAGTCCCAGCTTCCATATAATGTTCACAATCGACATGTTAGTAAAGAAGATTCAATGGCATTCCAATTTGTGAAGATCTCAGATGCATTCCTGAAGTTTCATGTTTGTGGCAATTCAGTCTGCTTCACTTTCTAATCCCAAAACCAGATTTTACCTTTGATTTGGATGTCGATTACACTTTAAAGACAGGGGTCTGCAAACTTTGGCTGGCCAGATGTTTTGGACTGCATCTCCAGTGTTATCTAGCATACTCTAGCTGTAGTCAAAGATATCTGTTAGTGCCAACATTTCAAACCCCTGATTAAGGATTTTGACAGGCCCCCAAAATGATCACTGCTTTGAAAATGTAATCACAGCCATCAAGAAGAGCAAATAAGGGGGATAATCCATTGTGCTGCCTTAATGGCTAAACCACTTGCCGCCTGGCAGTCTTGCATCAATGGAGTTCATTATTGGGCACTGCTGCTTTAGCCGTGATGCGAGACTGCCCAGGTTAATGCCAGATTGCGCCAAGTCAGTGAGGTGGCTTGCGTGCTGCAATGTGCCACTGATTTGCCCGATCGAGTTTACAACTCAACCGCGCCCTTTAAGTAGCCTCAGTCATCCCTCCCGGATAACAGTCCAGCGTGTGTACTGTGCACTACAGCAATGTATGCACATGCGATTACATGTACAGTTACTATTCGGAATGGGTGTGTTTAACTGATGTGGGGCGTGGTGTCCTGTGGCCCCACTGTTGCCTTGGGAAATAAAACCCCCGCACTGCCTTATATGGTCTTCTATGTAGGCTCAGTAGCCCCCTTTTGCATGTCATTGACTGGGTTGTGGTTTAGAGATGATTGCCATTACTTCTGTATAGGGACCAAGTCTTGAGTATGTGACCTCTGCCTGCTTATTGCGCTAGCACTTCCCCATCAGAATGAACTTGGTATGAGTCCTAGAGATGTCACAATGTGTGCCAGTCCATTACATGTCTGTGTTTAATTATGATTGCCCTATGGGCCTGTGCCAATCTCCATACGTTGTGTCCCAGTGCCAGCCCCATGAGCCATCCATTGGGAGCAGTCACTGGCACTGCAGACCTTTGTTCCTTTCATACGCCAGCCCGTATTGGATAAGCTCTGTGACAGTCTAAGGAGTCCTCCTGTGCCAGTAGTCGAAGACCCTACGCTGCAGTGTCAGCCGATATAGCTATCCATCTCCTTGGGTCAAACACTCTATATCTTTAGCATAAAGGTCCACCACCCAGTGTAAGATGAAGGTGACCATCCACCTAGGGTTCTGTGCCTTGAGTTAGATCAATGCAGCTCTGAGAAAAATGCCCTGCAACACCTACACAAGTGAGTTGATGCTCTGCTGTACACATTCCCTGCACTGTTCACGCAGGCGAAAGTCCATGTAGTCATGAGCAACTCCCTGCACAGCCCACACAGGTGAGACAATGTAACCTGCAGCAAACCCCCCTGCACCCCCCTCCCATGTATAGTTTTGCAACTTTCCCTGCACTCTTCACACCTGTGGGAAGTAATATAGCTTGCAGTACAAGCCAGCACTGTGCACACATGGTTACATTTAACATAGCTGTGAGCACATTCCTGGTGAGGCACATGGTAGCCCAGATCAAATCCCCATTTTATCGCACGCGGGCAAATTGTCAGCATAGTTGTGAGCAAATCCCTGCACCACTCACACCGATGAGACCATGTAGTCTGGAGCAAAAGCCCCTGTACCGTACACACGAGTGAGAGCTAACCTAGGTCTGAGGCAATGCCGCGCATCATCCAAGCAGGCAAACAGGTTCTCGCTGGCTTCAGCCACACAGGTGAGAGACAAAGTAATTCTGACACACCGTGAAGAATCACTATAGCACTCATTCTCCTAAGTGGCCCATTTACATATGGAAGCTGCCAATTCCAGAATCAATCGCACGTCATCTAGAACCTGACCCCTCCAGTACTATATTAACCTATTGTTACCATGCATAATCCTGTAGGATCATCGAACCCGAGGCCCTCAAACATGGGAACATGAGCTCGCTGGGGTTCACGAACAAGGAACAGCGGAACCTTGGCCTCCTAGTTCACCTTATGACCACCAATCCCAAGATCCTCTACTCTCCTGTGGGAACAGAAGTGGACAAGGTCATCATGAAGGTGAGTGGCGGACACTGTTTGCAATTAGACTGTGAAGAGATTTCCTTTTTCTGTTTTATCGAGATGTGCATGTTTGAAGTGAGCGGTCCCAGATGCAATGGCATCCTCTCTCCAAAATTATAGAGGTTGGCTGCGACTTCACCAGCTCTTTAACCACAAAGGATGTTCAAGGAAATGACATCACATGATCTCCAATCACATAGCGTTGAGTGACATGATTGAAATAAAGGAATTGGATTGAAAATCCTATGTTCAATACAAACAAGGTGGAGGCCATTAAATGGTTCTCCAAGCACCATTTCCAGGACATCAATGTCTCATTCGCTCACGAGGCAGGGAGCAGTACACCTGCATCTCAGCCCGCTTGGTGGAGATTTAATCACTTCAAGCACATAACCCCCACTTTAACATGTCTTCCCTGTATCCTAATCCCCACCCACTCCCCTTTCAACTTCTGTTGCAATACTGATGAGGTTGTGATTTTAGGTCCACCTGTATATCAGGCGCTAAACTTCACATTTCCGAAGTATACTCCGAGTCCTGAGATTCTCCGGCTTTCTATCCCTGGTTTCAGACATGCCAAGCCAATTTGCTCAAGCGTTCTCAAATGTGGCTCCCATACCACGAACCCCTTGTACCTTGATGTTTACTTCCTCTTATTAGCTTTCTGAACAGCTTGGAATATTTATTATTTTTGTTTGGCCTGTCTGCATTTCTTTCTCCTCGGCAGTCTGTATTTATTTCTTTTCTAAATATGTTTCCGATCCTGCCACATTTTAGGAAGTCTTTATTTATCCTTGTTATTTTTATTGATTTCTGGCTGTTTGTTCTCTTACTGTATCATCATTGTTGGTATGCTTTGTGTATTAGAAAAGTGTATAGTGTGTTTGTTGTATTGTGAAGCACCTCATTTACATTTTTCATTTTTATAATCTCATATAGCTGTAGTTTCAGGTACATAGAGGCTTACTATGAAATCCTATGAAATGCCCACACTCTGACTGGGGCTTCCGCTTGTTCCTCCATACCGTTTCCTGCCATCATATAGGAGAAAGCGGAAGGCACTGACATTGCCTGGATCCATCTATTATGCATGCAAACTCCCGGGGCCCTCTTCATGCGCTGCTTCTTAGGGGTTCAAGCCCAGGGTATTGCAAGAAAAAAGCAAATCTGTTTGTATATCTACTATATTTTCAACTGGGAAATTCATGGACATTTTCCTGCATTTCTTTGATGTACTTTATATTGTTGTAAACCTTTTATTCAGAGTGAGCCATCAGGTACAAAATGCAAACATTCCAATCATACACATAAAATCCTATAGGTAACACAATACAATCCATAAAACACAATGATGGAGCAAGTTCTCCCTGTAATCAATCTAAGACATGAACCTCTATGCCTGCATCTCTTGTGTGGAACCTGAGGGCATCCTCACTTCTTCTATGTCTGCATCTCCTGTGAGGGACCTGAGAGCATCCTCACTTCTTCTATGCCTGCATCTCCTGTGAGAAACCTGAGGGCATCCTCTCTTCTTCTATGCCTGCATCTCCTGTGAGGAACCGGAGTGCATCCTCACTTCTATGCCTGCATCTCTTGTGAGGAACCTGAGGGCACCCTCACTACTTCTATGCCTGCATCTCCTGTGAGGAACCTGAGGGCATCCTCCCTTCTTCTATGCCTGGATCTCCTGCGAGGAACCCAAGGGCATCCTCACTTTTATGTCTGCATCTCCTGTGAGGAACCCGAGGGCATCCTCCCTTTCTCTGTCTGCATCTCCTGTGAGGAACCTGAGGGCATCCTCCCTTCTTTAATGTCTGCATCTCCTGTGAGAAACCTGAGGGCATCCTCACTTCTTCTATGTCTGCATCTCCTGTGAGGGACCTGAGGGCATCCTCACTTCTTCTCTGCCTGCATCTCCTGTGAGGAACCTGAGGGCATCCTCCCTTCTTCTATGCCTGCATCTCCTGCGAGGAACCCAAGGGCATCCTCACTTTTATGTCTGCATCTCCTGTGAGGAACCTGAGGGCATCCTCCCTTTTTCTATGTCTGCATCTCCTGTGAGGAACCTGAGGGCATCCTCCCTTCTTCAATGCCAGCATCTCCTGTGAGAAACCTGAGGGCATCCTCACTTTTTCTATGCCTGCATCTCTTGTGAGGAACCTGAGGGCATCCTCCCTTCTATGCCTGCATCTCCTGTGAGGAACCTGAGGGCACCCTCCCTTCTTATATGCCTGCATCTCCTGTGAGGAAACTGAGGCATCCTCACTTCTTCCCCACGGTCCTCCTCTCAGGTGGCCAGGGAAAGGCCATCGCTTTTGGATCCCGATCCTGGGGGGGTTGATGTGCGAGGGAGGATCACCTGGGTGGAGGGAACTTGGGGAGAGGCTGTCTTTGGGTGAGACATGGTATTCCTTTCCCTTATCAAAAGGCACCCATATTTCCACTGCCTTCCACTGCCTTCATAAGCTATTGTCAATCTTTGCCTCTTTCGTACACACAAAATGTCCAACAGCCATTTCAATTTAAGACTGGGACGAGGAGGGGGCAATTGGGAATTATGCACACTTCCATTCATTCACACCACTTTGGTACTGAAGGAGGAAGAGGGCTACGGAGGAGTCCCATTGTAACAGCCAGGCTTGCCCAGCTAATAGGCTGAACTATGGTCAGGCAACTGAAGCGTAGGACTTGCACCTGCAACCATCTACCAAGTTCCAGGTTTCTAAAAGGAAGGACCCACCAGCAGAGAGGGAGGAACAGTCTGGAGAGAATGACGCGGCTGTTAGGAAGCCATGCTGAGCAGGAGTGTACAAGATATACCGGGGCCAAGGCTGGCCATGAGAGGGTCAAGAAGCTTGCATTCCTCCTTGCCCGGTGTCCACAGCAGTAGCTGTGGGACACCGAAGACTCCTGATTGCTTTTGCCCACTGGTAGCTTCCACTGTGGAAGAGCGGAACTGTGCGCAGCAAGACTCGAGGACGGCAACCGCTGCTCGCTGAGGCTCCTTTGAGGAACAAGCAGAGCGAAAGGAAGCCGGGAAGGAGAAACAAGATGTCCGGAAGAGCAGCAGCATAACAGTGAGTGTAAAGAAGGGAATACTGATCCTGGGAACTCCAGGGGCTGGTAGCAGGCCTATTTGAATGCCGAACTAACTGAAAACTATTGCAATTACTATGGAAGACTGAATTAAGGTTTTTAAAATATCGAACAAGCTGTCAAGTGGTACAAGTACTTTTGATAGTGCAACAAGCATTATTGAATACCGAACTAAAGGAAAGATGTGATGAGCATATTAAAATGCAGCACAATACAAAGGCAAGTGATAAGCATTTATGAATAACGTGAAAAGCAAGTGATGAGCACTTATTAATAGTATGAACGCAAGGTGGTGGAAAAGGGGTGAACACCAAGGAGTAAGAGGTGTGGCAATGCCAAGAGACTGCCAAGGAGAATCAGAGAGAATGCAGAAGCATAACAAAGTGGCAAGGGTTATCGGTTGCTTGACCTGCGATGGGTGGACCGTGTAGTATGACAACTGTGCCTAGATCAAGTGACCCGTGCTTGAAAAGAGCCAAGGAAAGCAAATTTAAAGAAGCTGTATGTTATAACAGTTGCTGAAGTGAATGGGAAAGAGAGCAGTCTATATGAATTATTGATAAACCTGAATGATTATGAAGTTGAACTGGAACTGCTTTGAAAGCCAGGAAATTTGAAGTGATTGTAGTTTTAAAGCTGGAAGAGCTGACTTCTTAGGGAAGGGAACACGAGGCTTTGTGAACTGTGTTGAATTCTTGGGGAAGGGAAACCCAAGGCCTTTTGGAACTGTTTTGAACTTGGGGAAGCTGAAATTAAGCCAGGAGCGGGAAGAAGCTCAGAACTTTATTTTGAACACTATTTCTTTTGCTGCTGACATCCCTACACATTGTATAGATTTAGTTGTGAGGCAAGAATAGGTTTTGGACACACAGACTTTTGAGTTGAGCCTACTGACACAGACTATCCTTGGTTTTCTTTAGGTAGGGAATCCCACCTTAGTATAGGGCAAGTTAGGCCTCACTCCATCCTGACATTTAAGATAAATAAACCATGTATTTAGAAAGCCGACTCTCTTGTCTGTCTTACTTCAGTATGCCTTCACGCTCCCCGACAGTTGATCGAACCATCTGCATGATTCCCTGCACCCTATAGCACTGCCAAAGCAGGTTAAGAGGGGCCACCACTTTACCAGTGGCCCAACGCTGTAGTAGGTGAGAAGAGATTACTATTTTAAATCTTCCCTCCCCACCAGCACTGGTGATGGCTCCCAGAGCAGAAAGAATCCTGGAGGCTAGTCACGACGTAGAGAGCCATGTACCAGTTAACACATTTTTGCCTGACCTCAATGTGACCGACTGGGGATTTAAACACTTGGTGCAATCTAAGAGGATCAATATATCTCCTAATTGGAACATGGGGGAGGGGGAATGGAAAAGCCTAATTTGTTATGCGTGAAAGGGAGAAAGCAAACACATGAGAGATGAGAGGAATCTGCGGTTCGGCCAATCTCATGACACTCAGGGAATAAGGGCATTTACAATCCAATCTGTGGGCTTTATTGGGCAATCAAGAGTAGGTTTACCCCTATAAAAGGTCTACCCCTATATAAGGACGAGGGGAAAAAAGGTGGAAATTACAGTTTGGGCAGAAGTCCATAGACAAGTTGTATGCAGAAGGGGGAGGAGAAACCTCAGCCTGTTGCAAGCTTTAACTCAGACCCTGGCCAGAGGATTGCAATTTGCAGATAACCTGTTGAGAGATTGGTCTCTGCTGCTGGCAGAGCCCATGGACTGGAAGGAGAGAACCAAAGCTTTTTGTGGGGTGTAGCCCACGAGGGCTACAGTTGCTGGTGGTTAAGATAAACTGCAGCTTAACAATCCATGCAGGGGGTAAGAGATAATTGAAGGAAACAGGAACAGCGCCCTGGCGGGGGAGACATTAAAATATCTGCTGATAAACTATTAAGACAAGGGGGGGGCGAGAGGCACTTTCTGGTCGGCTTTTGCTACAGCGAGGAGCTTGGGAAGACAATCCATGGCCCAGGAGGGCTGCATCTGGAGAAGTCGAGCAACACAAACATAGCGTGCTTAGTGCTATATCCTCTAACTCTGTGATTAAGCCAAGAAGTGTGATGAGTGCTATTTCTCGGGGACTGTGAGCCATAGATTAGTAATTGTGGATTTTGACCTTAGATCCCTATTAGAGTAGGCGTTTGCACCGGTTTCTCTCCTCCACCCTAGCATTAATAGCCTAATCTGTCCCTCTTGTGTTGTAGGTAGAAAATAACCTACATCCTATAGGCATTAACCCCATACCCCCATGTTCCACAGTCATTTCAGGCATACGTCAAAGTGGGGAGCCTCGCGGAAGACTGGTCCTTTGCTCCCTGGGGAGAATCTGAGATCACAAGGGTTACCGACCCCAACACATTTCTTCTCCACTCCACCCCCTACACTGCTGTTGTTGTTGTCAGGTAGGACAACGCTTTGTGTATAGAAATCTGTTAGACCGTCTAGTCATTTATCCACCAACCGGCTTAGTGTAACAAATAGAGGTGCCAAACTGCTGTCTGGTGGTTTTGAATATTCTGTTGGTCTCTTTGTCACTCCACACTATTACAATACTTTAAGTGCAAACGAGGAATTAGTCAATGAGATGAGCTAAAGAAAGAAAAGGGATGAAAGGAAGGACACGAGTGGAAAGAAGTAAAGCAGGGAGGATAGGAGATGAGCAGAAGGATGAGGATACAAGAAATACAAATGCAGTGGAGTTCTGAAAAGCGAAGAAAATAAGATTGGATGAGAGGAAGAACGAAGAAAGAATTAACAGACTCTGACCAAAAAAAGGACAAATCCCTTGTTCACAACTGTTGACCAACTACCATAGATGGATAAGGTATCAGAGATGGTAAGTAACTTAAGTTCTATAATAGTTTTTAAAAGTGTGTCAACAACAGAAAGGGTAAAGTATAGGAACAGGAAAGGGAGGTTTAGGATAAAAAGCTGGGTCTTCAAAAAAGGGCATTTTTAGTAGTTTGTCAAAATGACTGTCATGAAATATAGGAGACAAGGAAATTAGAAAACATCTTAGGAGGAACTGAAGGTGGATTTTTCTCCAATTATTATTTCCACACTAGCGTCTATATGTTTATCCTTCCACCCTTCCTACCAATCTTCTCATCTTTCCAATCAGTCTGGTCATCCTATCCATCATTAGGTCATTATGCACTTCCTTTCTAGCCTGTTATTCTTCTGCATTAGTTACTAGTGTATTTGTACATTTGAGGGGTGTTCATATATTTCCCTTTGTTCGTGCCTTAGTAATGATGGTGTCTTCCTCTCTTTTCCTGACGCAGGTCTTTGATCAATGTAGAGCTTTATTTTGTTCCCACTGCTGCTCAATGTAAGGGGTTTTGTTGATGAAGCCAAGGGAAAGGCACAGTCAACTATTTAATAATTAAACTTGATCACATTTAATATGGGAGCTTAATGTTAATGTCAAACTGGGAACTTAGTAGGATGGTCATGCCATTACAAATCATGACTTGGCATAGCAGGACATATATCGTGAAATGTCAGATAATCATATTGCATGACGTAAATTAGAATGGCAGACCATGATATGTTGTGGTCTTCCATACCGTTGTATCATGTCATAGTATTTAATGTGCAAACGGGGGGGGGGTAAACTGGGATTGTCAGTCGTTTGTGCCGGGGACCACTTTAATGGCATTGCTTAATTTCTGCTTATGTGGCAATCAGATATGTACTGGCCGTAGCACTGGCACAATGCACAGTTTGTGCTAGCGCAATGACTAAATTTGTGCTTGCGTTCCAGCTGTAATGCTTGTGCAAATGTCATTACACTGGGGCTAATACCAGCCATGTTTGGTAATTGGCAGGGCAAGTTCAATTACACAATTTGTGCTGCCTTGGTGCTGGCACCAAGACTGTAGTTGAACTGGTACTTCCAACTGTGAAGGATCTGATGAACATGGTGTGATAAGAGCTACATGAAAAACAGGGTATCAAAAGCCAGAGAAAGTGAACAGATGTACCATGAAGCAACAACACTATGATCAGGTGAAAATATCAGGCTGCATACTTGCATAGTTGATCTGAACAAAATAACGTTAGACCGGTCTGGGCTGAAGGATCAGATCAGGTAGTTTTAATTGTCTTTTGAAATAGGAGAGGGATTTCTGAAATATTACAAACTATATTAATTCGAATAAATGGTGGCGGTGCTGTTGCAGGGTAAATATGTGGGTGAAGTGATGCTGCCAACCTTCATAGTGGAAGACGCAGAGATGCCGAGGGCAAAGGTGCAACTGGGAGAGGTTAAAAAGATGGATCTTGCAAATGCTAAATCTCCTAGAATATATGTACAGTGTATAAAAGTATAGCGCACCGAGGTTTAAAAAAGGTTTCAAGGGACGTTAGTTAAATTAGCCATTGGTTTGATTCATGATCGACACACTCCTGATTCATGCTTGAAAGGTTTCAAAAGTATTTTAGAAACCTCTGAAAAATAAGATTGAACATATGTCTTATCGACCGACAACATTGTTCAATTTGGAGCATAAAATGATGATAAATGTATTTGTGAGAAGATTTGCAGCCAGGATTAGGAAATTGATTTTGATCAGAATGTAGTTATACCAGGTGATAGCCACTAATACTAATTATCTAGTAGATTGTATAGGATATGCTCAAGAGGAAAGCCTACCATTAGACATAACTTTACTAGAGACCGAGAAAGCATTTGATTTGTTGAAGTGGAATGTATCAAACGCTTTACAGAATAAAATTCCTGTTAAAAGAAACATATGAAGAAGAATCGAAAATAACTATTGAGAAAGTAGACGAGTTAGTATCAGGCAAGGTACCAGGCAAGGTTGCTCTATTTAACCCCAGCTCTTTGTGTTACATATTGAGTCATTAACAATTAATATCGGATCTGGTTGAAGAGTACAGGCTGCTGTGCATACAAATAATCGCATGATAATTAAACTGTATTCTGATGATGGGGCTTTTGCAAGAGACCGTAAACAGGTCTGACTGCTTCACTAAAAGTGATAGCGTAGTCACGTGTGCCTGACTACAGAATTGACATTGCTGTGACAAATATGGTACTCGTGCATTCCACTACCGCTCATCTTTCAGAAGAGTCAGCAAAGGGTCTCAATGAAGATCCGAAATGTTTTTTGTGGGGTGTACTTATTGCAAAGGATATTGACTGATTACATCATTTGAATTATGCTCCGGCATTGGTTAAGATTAAAAATATTTGAAAAAAGATGGTGGCCTCTCCGACTGTCTTGGTGTTTGGGACATAATCATTTTGTTAAGATGGTTATTTTCCACAAATATTGTTTGTTTCAGATGCTACCGATAATATTGCTGCAGCACTTTTCATTACTAAATTAAATCAAGTGTTGTGAACCTTCACCTTGGACAACAAAACTCTGCGTATAATACGACAAGCGTCAACTTGCTCCATAGTGAGGGGTGGCTTGGGACTACAAGACGTTGAGTACATCCAAGCAAACACAATTGGGTTGAAATTGATGAATTTGCTATATTAGAAAGAAGGTGGGTGGGACGGGGTCAATCTATGTGATATATAGATACCTATCGGAAATGAGTGGGATAAGCGATGAGCGGAGTAGACTGAAATGGGAGTTAGAGTTGGGAATGATGATTAATGAAAGACTTTGAGAGAAACTCAATACAAAAATACATAAAGTATTGTTGGCCACTTTTCTTGACATAGAATGCATTACTAGACCTGGACCTTCCGGAAAGTAGGTGAAGTATTTGCTAACTTGAAAAAAAAGATGAAGGACATTGGTGACTAAAGCCAGTGTTATGTTGAGCGTAATGGTCGGTGGGAGTTTGGACTATAGGTGACTGGGAAAGGATGGGCCATTTATGTAGGGTGGAGGGAAATGTATTGGAAGCGTAATGATATGATGGGGCAGTTGGGAGGCGGTGGGTTATCTTTTTTTCTCTAGAAGACCATGTTGAGTTTTGAAATGAAGTTGCCTCCTATTTTGTTTCTCTTTTGGGCCTAAGAAAGGCGCTTTTATGCTCCAATAAAGAAATTGAAGGGGGAAAAAAAGCAAATCCTGACATTGGGCCAGTCTGAAAGTCATATCTCGTATTTCACCGGTAGTACTGCCAGCACACATCCAGTAACTGTTGTAAGAGCAGTGCAGAGTGGGTCATTGCCCTTATGGTTCAACTAGTAATGTGTAGATGCCACCAAGAAGTTCCCCAGAGTCATGTGATCTTATAGAGCCCCACACAGGACCCTGTGTGTTACCTGGCTTGGGCAGGCTGTGCCTGCCGGTGTTTGGTGACACACAGACCGATGGCACACGCTGACCGGGGTTCTGAGTCTAATGTTGGGACCACCACTGGTTTCGGCCACACTGCCTGTCGAAGCCCTAAACCACAACCCTGTGGAGCATTAGCCTTGCGTGCTTCCGGCCCCGGTAACGGAAAGGAGAACCTGCTGGTAGAGGGCAGTTGAGTCCAGGTAAAAAAATGGTTAATTGAGCACAATGGCAACTGTCCATAAAGTGGGGTCTCACGGAAACTGGAAACTTTGTGCAAAGTGGGTGTAATGTTAACAAACAACAATGTGTTTCTGGAAATATGCAATGATGTGCCGAATGGGCATAATGGAGGTAGAAAACTGGCCATAATATAAACTTGAAATCTTGTGCTAACAGGTTTGCTCAGAACCAGCCATGATTTATTTACTTACTAGCCATAATGTAAACTGGTAATGTGTTAGGTTCATGCATACCTCCAAATCAAGCGAACAATATTTATTCATCAAACTAATAGGTGCCGTATGCTGGTAGTGCCACTTGGAATATTTCATGAATTGATTTCATAAATATTAGTTTCATTGATCTACTGTTTGTTTACCTGTAGTAGTTTGTTGAGAGGTTACGTTTTAGCCGCCATGTTTTATTTGTATTCTTTGATGGTTGCATCTCGCTTCTTGTTGTTACTTGGACCAGGTTCTGCTGATCACCCAACACCTGAAGCATCGCCCACTGAAAGTGAGACTCGCCCTTTAATCAGCAGTCTCCTTTAATGCCAGAATTGGTGCTGTCCTAGACTTTCTTGCGGGCTCGCATTGGGGATCAGTAGTTCCAATGTTAAAATGTGTTCATCCAAAACTCTCATACTAACTTGGGGGAGGGGGACTAGCGATTAGGCCCTCCCTCCCCTCCGATTTGCTACAGCCCGCACTCCCTAACCATGAACCAGGGCTTTTTAAGTCTGTGACATTTGGAGGTAATTGAGGAACAGTTGCACCTTAAACACCAAAGTTCTTTGAGGAGTGAAGTTTGCACATGCAAACAGTACATTATTTTCTCTTGGAGAAGAACCATGTGTGCCTTTTTATTCATTTTGGATTCGAAGAAGTAATGCTGGAACTGTTAATCTTTCCTGGGGGGGCTCTGCCTCTTCTCAGAGCACAGGAGCGCTGTGGTCTGAAAGTTGGAGAACATTATCGATTTGCGGCCCGATTCTGAGGCGCACCCGTAGAGGAGCAACACTATTCTTAAAAGCACCATATTCTGTTAAACTCAGCATGCGACGGTCTGGCATCAAAGCTTCCACTTTTGCAGGTGCCGGATTTATGGCCCGACAACGGCCTTAGCAATGCAGGGCAGGCGCTATGAGGGAAATCTTTCCAAAGCCCTGGTTTGTATGTAAAAACAACCATTGGCAATGAAAACAGTTTGGGCTTTTGTGTATGCATGGGAAAGGCACTTGCCAGGCACTGCCGTAGTGGTATTAACTGGTCATTGGCGCTATCAGGTGAGAAAATGGTGTGAGTACCTGGGCATCTAATAGCCGTGCCTGACAAATGCCTAATACTTATCCACAAGCCAAACGGTTGGCTTTGACAATGCTTGTTTTTAACAGGACTTTGGTGAAGGACACGCATAGTGCTTCTAAATCGATTGGCCCAGGCAGACCTGGTAAAATAATTTTTGTTAGGCCAGTAGTGCTTTTAAACCTTCAATTAAGTCATTAACTGTCAGAAGACTACTTTGAAAAAACACTGGCAGTCTAAAATAGCAGGGACTTAATATCTAGCTTTTTCTGTGGGAATTATTTAAAGGGGAGCCATTCTCTAGTTCTGCTCAATTTGTTTCTGGCCACGGCCTGTTTGTGTTGTGTCCTGCACATGTTTGCCCTATGAATCATCGGTGTCCTCAGTGACGGGGTTAAAATCTCCTGACTTCCTGGACCAGAGCAGTTGCATCGCTTCCATTGGTCAGCCTGCCTTTGCTGCAGTGGACCATTCCTCTCCCCAGGTGGCAGAGCACTAGCATTTGGCATGGGGTAACTAAGGTGGACTTTAATTTGAGTGACAAATGTGGGGACCTGCGAGAGAATTGTAACTGACAAGACTTGACCGTTATGTGTATCAGGGGCGTTGGTGACACAGAGCACATGGACATCATTTCTTCAGAAGTTAGACAATCACTAGTGGTCAGTAAGGACCACAGTTGGTGACAAATCTGAGTGTCCGGTGAGCTGAATCAATTGTGTGCCAACCTCTGTTATGCTGAGATCTATCAGCGGCACAAGAGCTGGTGACCCGGTCGGGAGGGTAAATTAAAGACTTAAAAGGTAGTTTTCCTGGCTTTACCCGCCCCCATTTCTCCTTCAATGCATCTCAGAGAGCTTATGGTTGTGATGCACTGAACCGAGTTTAAGAGGACTGCTGGAGCCTGGGTGTTCACTCATGGTGCGAAAGACGGGGGGACTGAGGCCTTCCACTCATTTTTTTTGACCTGGTTAGACCTGTAAAGAAGTGATTGGTGTTTGGAAGCACCCAGTAGCTGCTTGTATATATTTCTACGTGCATGTGTTTATGTATTCATTTAAAGCCTGCCTATGTATCATTGAATAAGAAAAGGGTTGGCACACAGATTTGGTAGCTTGGTCATGCCAGTGTGGCTCATGGTATCCATTACTGTGATATTCAGGCTGTACAGTTCCTCTACTAACCTACAGGGGTCCATACTAGTACTAATAGGCATGGTAGGTGGTGGAGGCACACATCCAGTCATGCGCACATCCACACTGCATGTGGCCGCCATTCAGGACTCCAGAGACTTATGTTGTCCCCTTCTCCCAGGCAGCGCCTGGAGACCCCCTCATCTCCTTGAAGGGAGCAAGGTATTAGAAATGGGTGACATTCATATTGGTATGGGAGACAGATCAGAACTAGCCATCTATAAAAATAAAAAAAATACAAAGCGTTTCCACTCCTCCACTCCTGCACTGCTGGCTGGTGTCAGTCCTTGACGCATGAACGGAGTCTTTAATCGGCTCCACAGTCCCCAAGCCCGGCCTTTTCTGCTGGAGGTTCAGATGAGGCAAAACTCCGCACTCGGCAGCCGAGGTCTCTGAGCGTATTCTCTGGGCGCCATCTCTATTTTTGGGCCGCCGCCGTCACTGTTGTCTGACGGCGCTGCGTCAGCCGCATCTTCCTGACGAGTCTCGTGAGAGCAAAGCGCGTGTCCGATTGATGCGGCAACACCTGCTCTCTCAGGAGTGTACAACCTGTGTACAAGAACCCACGCTATCTGAAGACAAGATGTCACCAAAAAGCGGGGAGGGGGTGCTCCAGAACCTTGTCATGTGTTGTCTGAATAGCACATACACTTTGCATGCCTCAGGAGGAAGCAGCATAGCCTTCCGGTGATCAGGCGGAAGTAGCGGCTGGTGATTTTTTATTTTTATTTGGAGAGGCGTGAATGTTCCCCCGAATGTACAGGAGCAAACTAGTTTAGCGGGCAGACTGAACCAAGCCTGGAGGGGAATGCTCGGGCAGGGGGCCTATACTTGTCCGCCACCCCATCCCCAAGATATATTTTTTTATTGCATTAAAATCATGCTTTTCAGCGCACAGCCTGATAGAAATTGATACACCAAGCCAGTTTGCAATGGATTTGCATGTTAACACATGAAAAGAATGAAATCGAGGCAAGTCATCAACATTGCACAGGAGCATTTTTCAGTTTATTTTCATGATGCGCTTGCACATAACATATGCAAGCATAACAAATACTTTCATGTTGTCTGTGCCTATACATGTCCATGGAGGCTGTACCAACATATGCCAGCATTACTATAAAGGACATACTCCTATTGGCTTTACCAGTACCAATTGCAATGCAGCAGTAAGAAAATATGCCCAGAATGGCCCCACCAATGTGGGCCAGTTCCTTATAGGAACACTCGCTGCCTTCACCATTGATGCCTTGTAAAAAAATGCCACGCCACAGTGTACATTTGTCTAGACTGGACCCTCCAATGTAGGCCAGTACCATGTGGAAAGACTGGAACACCACACTGAATGCGCCCAATCTCGTCTGATCTCGGAAGTTAATTTAAATATGGCAGATATATGGGAGCACCTTTTGAAGGCCGCTTTTATACCAACTAAGCTGGGAAGTCTGTGGTTAGTATGGGTAGCTTACGCAGATGATTTCATTTTGTTCGATCGCTCGCCTATAGGTCTCCAGAGACTAATTTAAACGTTTGAAGTACTTACGGTGACCCATGGATTGAGAATTAACCATGCTAAGACGGTAAAAATGAAGTTCTGTAAGAAAAATAAGAGGAATGATTATAAGTTTGTTATTAATGATAATGTTTTAACAGTGAAGTCTAATATGTTGCACTTGGGATACCCGATAACTGCTCAACCGTCAATCATTTATCAGAAACTATTTTAAAAGTAAAGCATTCATTCTAGCCTCACAAATGGCAAAAATAGATAAGAAATATGGTACATTTTCTATGTGCCTTGTTTTAAGGTTTTATATTGGAAAAGTGATTCCTAAAAGAATATATGGCTTAGAGTTTTTATCAATTAGGTTTTTGGAAGAGTTAGAATATCGTGCAGCTATGATTTGGTGAAAAGTATTCTATGTTTTACCTAAGAGCATACCAATTATGGCTATTAGTTATGAATTGGGTATACAATCTTTGTACAGTACAGTCTGTTGGAGGCGATTAACTTTATATTATACATTTTTAAGTTCTCCAAAGTGTTCTATTTCCAAGGAGTTTGCACTCTTGGAGAATTATTGTGAGTTTATTGATAAATGTAGGAATCTCCTTTTAAAGAATGGAGTTACGCAAGAACTATTATTGTCCATTCCTCTTAAAGTTAAGGAACGGGTTAAAAGATTGGATTGGATTTTAACTATGCAGACTCAAGCCAAGTCATCGCTTTACAAACATTTGGTCGTTCTACCAAAATCATTTTTGAAAGATTTCCAGTTAAATCCTGCAGAATAATTGCCTACATGTAGATGTAATGTGTTACCAAGGAGGTCCTGTTTATTAGAAATCACATATCCTTTGAGTTGCTTTCTTGTAGATTTTGTAATACCAAAAGAAAGAAAGAAAATAGTGGTCAGTCATTTTTTCGAAAAAAAAATGTCGAATGACAATTTTTTCCAAAAAAGAATGTCGAAAAAAAAGTCGAATTCTGTTTTTTTAAATTATATATTTATTTTGGGGTCCGGGAGTAAAAAAACTGGGTAAAACAAAAAATAAAATTAAAAAAAGGAGGGTTGGGGAGGGAACCCCCCCATTTCGAATAAAAAACGTATTTAAAAAAATTGACTTTTTTTCGACATTATTTTTTCGAAAAAATGACTCGACATTTTTGCATTCGAAAAAATGACTATAAACCAAAGAAAATATATGTAATTTGCTATTTTTTTGTCCTATTCCTCCTGCCTTGGCGGATAATGTGTTTTTAAAAAAAATGTATTATTTAACGTGGGTAGATCTGCACAATTTATGGAAGAATATGATGGGTGGGAAATCTGTGACTATGAAAATAGGTAACGTTTTTTTTTATTAAATTGCACTGACTGTAAATGGATTTTGTATGATTCTATGCTCTTTTTCACTCTTAATTTTAAGTGAACTGAAAATCCCTTTTGTCTTTTTTGTCAAGGGTTTATTGCTAAACCATATACAAATAAAAAATAAATAAAAGTAGGAGGACTTGTAATGCTGCTTTCACCTTTGATGCCCAGTACAACATGTTCTGCCAGATTAAGTAACATGGGAAGACTGGATCCACCAATGTGAGCCGGATCCCTGTTAGAGCACTCCTGCTGCCTTCTCCCTTGATGTCCAGTAAAAAATCCCATGATTCAGTCAAGAAATCTTTCCAAACTGGATCCACCAATGTGGGCCAGGGCTGCATAGGAACTCTCATTATGTTGCCTTCAACCTTGATGCCTATGTCCAGATTGTATTGCCCCAGAACAATGGAAACAAAATGCTGAATGTGTGTTTTTGTATCTTTCGGCATAGGTAAAAATGACAAATCCCAAAATGCCGAACTGGGTGAGCCCGGGTTGCAGTGTTGTCCCCGCTCCCCTAGTTCGGCATTATGGGCTGCAAGGTTGCGGAGGTGTCCCACGCATACATAAGAAGGAATGCCTGGGACAATTGAACACATTCCAAAAAGCTCGAGTTGCGAAATGTGACGAAGTGGGCGTTGCAATTTTGTAATTCAAGTTTTTTGGAATGCAGTTTTATAACGTAGAACCGTCCAGACTGTACACATCCTTGATGCCCAGTAAAAAATGCTATGCCACATTAAAGCAACATGACCAGAGTAGACTCAGCAATGTGGGCGAGCACCAGTAGGAACTCTGATTATGCTGCTTTCCCCCTTGTTCCCCTGAAAAATAGAAATGCCCTGCTGCTATGAATGTTTTTCCAATCTGGATACATCAACTTGGTGTGTCCAGTTTGGACCAATATTCACCTCATTAATAGAAAAAAGTCCTCCTGACTACCTTCCCACCCTCCTCCTCCTTCCCCCAATAAATGGGCTGCTGGCCAGCTATCACACATGAATCTGCACTCATCAGTGATCATTCACACAGCATTCATTCTTCATTCAAACACACGCATCAGCTTTCATATGGCATTCATTCTTTATTCACTCTCACATTCACCCTTGCACCCAAACAACATTCATACACACTCACATGAACACGCACACCCGAACAACATACTCTTTCATGCACACACCTGCTTACAAGCATAAGCCTTTGAATATACGCACACACAGATACAAAAAGAAATGCCTTACCTGCAGCCACACTCCAGATTCCAGTCATACACCGCCTTGCGCTTTCTTATGTAATGAATGCCCTCTCGTTCCCGTGCAGCATACAACAGGAAGTAGAGAGTGCATACTTGCTCCTGCATTTGCACAATTGAGACAGAGAGGTTTCCTATTGATGCCTCTCTGGCCTTGGATGTGCGAGGAGGTACATGTGCTCCCTCCCGCACTTTCAGGTCTGCAGTACCTCAACCTGCATCCCCAATGGGTCATAGAAGGATAGGGAAGCAAAGCTCTGAGCCGGGCATGGCTCAATGGCAATGACTGCTGGTGTGCTACTGAACTGTCAAGGGGAAACCAGGTTTCCCTTTCACTGTTCAGTTAAAGCCAGCCCAGGTGCGCACTGTCATCTGATTTTGACAACTGGGGAGTGCTCAGTGTGTTCACTGGGCTGTCTTTGCGTGTTCATAGTGAGTGGCGAGTTGACGCCCTGTCACCCATTATGTATGAGCCACCCATCTAGACAGTGCCATGTCTGCTGCACTAAAGGACGAGCAAGGGAAGGGGTGCAATTGGAGAGAGAAATGAGTGGGCTGGATGAAGAGGTGACAGTCCAGGGGTGCACCAGCAAAGTTGATGCAGCCAGAGCTGCCATTCTGTGGAAACATGAAGGCCCAAACTCCCTCTCTGGCTAGTAGCCTCATAGATCTGCTCCCCAGCTGATCTTGTGAGCTCTGTCTGTCACAGATGAGAGGTGCGAGGAGGGAGACGGTGATTCATTTCACTATGTACGAAACAACCGAAGCCTCACGTGCACAGCCATACACTGTCCACATTGGTATGCATGTCTCCTAATGTACAGACCTTTTTCTGTTAGGGTGTGTGGTTTGATAAATTAAGTGTGCAGAGCTCAGTGTTACAGGCATCATTTATTTTATGTAATTATATAAAATGACGTGGTCCTTCCCATGTTCTAAAAAGGCTCTTTGTTTTCATGCAAGTCCCTGGGACTCTCGCTCGTGCAGGTCACCCACCTACCTGCACTTGATTCATCCCTTGAGGCGAATAGCTCGAGCTGGGCTTGGGCTCCGCCTCCCAGCCCCACCCAACACACTGACCACCCCTCCCGCAACGAAGGTGGTGGCGGCGGCGTTACCAGAGTAAATGTTGTACTTTTCCAGCACAGGGAGGGAGAGGGAGAGAGTGAGAGAGAGAGAGAGGGAGGGAGAGAGGAAAAACAAAAATGCACCCTTGCCCTTTGGATTTCTGTTCTGAAGTGGCCATGTAGTCCAGGGAGGTCCAAAGGGGCACTAGGTGGACAAAGGCACCTCCTCAAACAAGGATATTGGGCTACAACCATGGCACAAAGAGGGGGCTTGCACGAGAGGCACGCAGGTGGCAATTGGCTGCCTGGTGTCACGTGCCTGGTGCGTGACCTCTTCCCACCATGTCAGTCATCAGAGGTGGGGTTTGCCCACCCATCCATTAACCAGTGGTTTTGGCACGTCAATCGGATGGGTCCCTTTTTTTTGTTTTTCAGGCCAAGGGAGGAATAGGTACATCCAGCAACCATTTTGACATTCTTTATGGTGAGCCATTGCTGTAGGTGTATGCCAGGCCAAAAGGAACAGGGGTTTGCCAAGACAAGTGGCTACTGGTAATGTGGGGCTCTCCTTTACATGTGGCGACTAAACCTCTCTCGTATCAGGCTTTATCTGGCATAGGATGGCAGTGTGTGAGTCATTAAAGCTGCACTTGGCAGAGGGGCCACATCATGTGGTCTCGTGAGGCTGCACCTTGTGTATGGTATCTACTGCACACACGGCATGAGATTTAATCTGGCATAAAGTGGCACTGCTTGGCTACGTGATGCTGCACACAGCATAATATAGATGTGAGGCTGTTGGCACATTATATTGCTGGCACAGGAGGCTTTAGCTGGCATGGGATGGCAGATATGGGCCAGATGATGCCATAACAGACCTGTGATGGATTAATGGGGTGCTTCTCTGGCATATCATGCCAATGTCCATGGCATATTGATGCAGCACCCCAAACTATACTGTATATAGTTGGAAACTAAAAAATCGCCTTGACTTTTACCCACTGATTTTTCTACGTCTTACATTTAATTTCCTTTTTCAATCTCTTCTCTTCCACTCCCACCTAGTCCAAGGCCTTATCTGACGGTTAACAGGTTTCTCTCTGTCGCAATAAAAAAAGAAACGCTTATTGTAAAGGTTTCTTTTGTGTAAAGGTCGTGCTGAGATACCTCCAGGTGTATGATGTTACTTGCACTAGCCCTGGCATTTCGGTGAATAGACGTCCTGGCAGAATTGTCACGTCACCTGCTCAGGCAAGCGTGATGGGGATGACTGGAAGGCCTTGAAGAGACAGGATTAAAGCCAGGAAGTGACAATGCGACCAGAAGGTCTGATACAGCGGGGTCATTAGTCAATTGGCTACATTTTGGCTCAGTTGGGCCAGAGGACAAAGTTGGGCGACTGTTTTTGAAAAACAAAAGCACTGGAGATAATTCGGTAACATTGTTACTGTTATTGTTCTCAAAGGCAAGGTGTGTGGTATAGGATTTTGATGTTAGTCGGATACTTGCGTCAATATTTAGCACGAACGATCAGATCCAAATATGATAAGTTCTCCGTGCAATCGATGCTGAAGTTTTTTTCTAAGGGAAATGTGTCCCTGAATTGTTATATGGGGCGGAAATCTTACCCACTTGGGTTCTGGAGAAGCTCCCTCGTCTGGAGGCCCTCATCTGGCGAAAAGCCCTTTCGATTTTCGGATTGCATCCCAATATCAATAATTAGATCAAATTGAGGGTTAAAATCCCTCAGGGTGCGTGCCGAGTGGCATATAAGATCGATGTATCAGACCCTCTGAGACCCCGCCTGCCCCCGGAAGATGCTTTGTATGAAAATCTTCAAAAGTATATGTTGGACAAAAGGAGAATTGTGCTAATTATCAAAGGCGCTACGGCTCTGTAACAAATTACTTCTTGAATTGTGTTAATGCGTGTCTGACCTTATTGGTAATCCTTGCGGCCCACACACACACACAGTAGATCCTCTTCATTCCTATCGATCCCTTTGTCACTTAAAGATCACAAGAGATTAGAGATTGTTGCTCCATGCTTGAACATTTAACCCTGTAGGTCTTTAGTGACTGCCTTAGATTTAGACTGGACAGATTTTACCCCTAGAGGTATTATTTTGAAGGATAACGCATTTTGTAGAATCTGTCGGGACCCCCACGTGGAAGAACCGATGCAGCAACTGCTGCTGAAATGTGACTGTGATTTTCCCTCGTCACTGTTATTTTTGGGGCGTTTGTCCGTAGATTGGGTTGGATTCATGTGGAAAACCTGTGGGCCAGATTGTTGAGGGGTCACCCTACGTTGGTAGTAGTTGCTGTTGTGGGTTTTGTAAAACGCTTGAACTTGGACCAGGAACTCTCAAGTTCGTTGGATTTTATTTTATGGCTGGATGTATATAATCACATAATTGGCAATGTAGTGTATTTATCTATTCCTATTTTGTATTTGCTTATTCTTTATTTCTTTGTTCCTTTTTTTAATATGTTTGGATTGCGATATGTTTTGCAAAAGGTTGAATGATTTTATTTAGCCAAAAGCAAATAAAAAAATGATTTAAAATGATTTAGCAGCACGTAGAGGGGGAAAGCCATTGATGTTGGAAATTGTAAGCCTTTGAGAAGCCTTTAATGAATGTGTCGTTCTATCAGAACAGCAACAGTGGCTGATCCCCCCCGTTCCCACCCACTGAATCTCTGCGCGGTCCCAGCACACAGGTGTACAGGTGTTTATCCACATACTCACTACCGAGCTGATGCAGCGCCCTGACATATTCATACTGTGCGCTTTACACACTCGCCAAATTTCTGCATGACATCACTCGTCTATATCACACAAAACCCTCACTCAGCAGCTGACATCCCGCATGTAAGCAGATTTCGACGTGGGTGGGAACTAAAGGATACAATGTCGTTCTAGGTTTTGATAAATTCCCCCCATCGTTCCCTTACTTTTTATTACCTGGAGCACCATTCCTGGATTGCAAGCAAAGGGCATGTTTATTTTTTTGCTGCAGTGATCAGCGTTTGTCTTTTGGATTTGAACACCATTAACATGAATTTGCTGCAGGCACAGCTGTGTGTGTAGGTAATGGGTGAGTGGGCGTCGGCAGGGGTTGCTATAGTCCTTGGCATGTCCCTTAAGATGTGCGACTGGTGGATGATTAGGAAGCTGACTGCTGTGCGAGACATTGATTGAAAGTAATGGTTGTTTATGATGCATGTGGTGTTGTCACAGTCTTGATAGTAAAGTTATAAAATCGTGTTGGGGGGGAGTGAAGTAAAGCCTGGTGTATTGGGGATATGCAGGGCTATAAGTGGGCCAGGGCCAAGCACTGGCAGTCTCTGAAATGGGTTTACGAGTCCAGGCCCTCCCAGGGCTCACCCCGACTAGACCCAGCCACGCTGACCTCTCAGGCAGCCGTTTAGCCGAGCGGTGCATGGTTACACGGCTGCCTGCAGGTGTCTGCATTAATAGGTTAGATAAAAGAAAAGGCATAGCACCTTTTTTTTCTAATCTGAAATGCTGACACCTGAAGTCAGCCATGTAACCAAGCAGTGCTTTAGCTAAACCTGCTACGTGATGTCTCTTTATTCAGAAACATGAGGAGGGTTGGGTTGTCTGCCTCTCCTTTGGTTTCTGTGTAAAGAGCGAACATGCAGCAGGAAGCCCGTTAACTGTTCTTGGTTAAAGGGCTTCCACTGTGTGTTAGCTTTTTGCTCAGAAAGAGAAGGAGAGGCTGGCCAACCAAGCCCTCCTCCTGTTTCAGAATAAAGAGACATCACGCAGCAGGCATCCCGTTGCATTCAAGGAGCTGTGTAGTTAAAGGGTTGCCTGGGACCCCCGCAGACAATAATTTAACCACGGCTGCTTGAAAGCAAGGACTGGGGTGGGGGCTCTTGTTGGGGGGGTTCTTAGGCCACACTCCCTAACAAGAACCCCTCACCGTCCCCGAATTTACCACCCCACTTCAGCACTGGGGAGATGGAGAGTGAAGATGGGGTCAGTGAGTTGCGCGTTGGTGGAGGGTAAAAGTGTTCCATAGATCCACTACTTTTTATTGGCCACTCTTGACCCATGCATGCAAGACTGTGAACGCTTCCCCAGCACCGTGGAGAGCCGCCTGCGGGCTCTGCCTTCTGCAGCAGAACGGAGGCTTCCTCCTTCCCACACCAGCCGCGCACCGGCACGTCCACTTGTGTGTCAATAAATCATGACGCCACTGCAGTGGAAGAGGCGGATGCCAGGGAATTCCCCCCTGCCCTCCCACTCATCCCTCTGCAGTGCCAGAGGGTGATCTGTCACATGGCGGAGAGCTGGGTGGCAGGCGGCTGGATTGATGCGTGCCCCTGACGGCATCCGCGGCCCGGCTGGGACGGAGCCGTCCTCCGCAGTTCTGCACACACACTGTGGACGGCCGCCAAGTTTCCGGAAGCTCCTACAATTAGCCCTTCCTACAATTACATACGGAGTCAACAAGGACGCGTGGCCATTACCTGTGGGAAGATTGTGGTTTTACGCTCCCGAAGCAGTGACGTATGACTACAGAACCGATGGATGCACGATGCGTGCGTTGTATTTTAGCGCATCGTCGCAGAATACAAGATGTTTCTAGTGCTGAAGTAGCCGGCCTTCGACCCTTCTGGCCATCGCGCCACAAACCATGTGATTCTGGGCACATCTCGTTATACCCTCGTCTTGTAACAATGTGTGCTGTGATGTGTCTCTTGTATCTCTGCTTCCCTCGCTGTGTTCTTCCCCCTATGACTGTAAAGCACTACGTAGCGCGCTCAATAATAATACATAACAACTGTACATTGTTGGTTATGTTGACCCCCCTAAACTGGAACATCACACTGTTAAATGATATATGACATGATAGGTTATTTATAACGCACTTAATACCCAGAGGTTTCTAAGCGCAGATCCGGGGATTGAACCTGTGTTGCTCTGTCGTCTTGCTTCCAAGGCGGGCACGTTGCTGCTGAGCTATCCTCCCGAGATATGCAATGCCTGGGCTGGCTCTCTGCTATAGCATATCACTTAAAAAGTGTAAAGGAAGCCTGTGCATCGCATGGCCATGCTGTTGCTCAATATTAAAGTTCAAAATAGTAGACTGCGTCACTGTCCTGTGCCAGTCACCATCTGTTAGCACTGTTAGGGTTTGTGTACTTCCATGACTCAATAATATAGCACTGGCCCTGCTGGCTGGGGCGCATCCAAAGCACTGTAGAAAGTCCCTTAAGAAATGATCAGTACTGTAGGTAGCGATGAGGGATTCCAGGTGAATCATAATGACTTTGCCCATCCCTGGAAAACATGTTCAGGAGCGCCCTGGGGGACTCGAACCAGCAATAGCACTCACGGGTAGGACTCCCAAAGTTTGCTCGCTGGACATATTTCTGCGGTCTAGGCAACCCCCAGCTATGAGTCGGTAGTTAATGACAGACACAGATTTTATTGAGGGACTTTCAGATGACCTGAAATGTTCGGATTTGTGATCAAAACTAAATTCTATTTAAAAAATAAAACGTAATTTGAGCCTGAGAAGTACAACAGTATAGCGGTTAAAATATCTGCTTATGCTTGCATACCTCAATGCATTACTCATGCCCTCGCACAGAGCATCACAAACCACATCACATACAGAAGACCAGTGTGCCAAATTAACAAATGGACACAAGTGTCCATGACCTGAAGATTATTAGCAACACAGTTCTCAATTTCCTGTCGTGCCCGTTAAACACTGTAGACTCTTCTAAATTCCCTAACTTAAGAAGACTGATGCAATATAAACAAACCTCCATTGTGGACAACATTTTCCACCAAACATGGACCAGAGCAGTTTTTGTTTAGCAGTCTTACCAGCAAACCACGGATCCACGTGATCGTGGTCTGGCTTTATAGGACTACTCCAACAAACATGGCTACCGCGTGCAGTGTTTACTAGACCACCCTATGAACCACTGCTACAAGGGCCTGCTGTCTGTGTTTCAGACTGTTCCACCAAATAAAGGGTGCGGCCGCCCAAACTTTACCAGCCCTATCACAAATGCAAATCATGGCTGCTCCTTGTTTGGCAGGCGGGTGCGCAGGTTTCTGCCTGAGAGGGCTGGGACATATTGTAGAGCAGGGTGCAACTCGCCACTCACTAGTCGTTTTGACTCTTGGCAAGTGAGATATGGTGTGCTGTGTGTATGTATAGATTGAGGTGCTGAGTAATGCTGTCTTATGGCTGGCTAGTAGCTTGCAACTTTAATTATTCTACTTGAGCAAGGCCCTTGATTTTGTGGCTGTTGCTAACATGTGCATGGAGAGCAACACACTGGGTGGAGCCCTGGATTCTATGTGTCTGATGAATATGATGGGTTTGGAGGGGGAAGGTGTGGCAGTGGCAGGATTACATGTTTTAGTTGTATGCTCAACAGGTGAGTAGGATGGCTGGAGAGAAGGTTTCCAAATATATTAGGAGATGAATATTCTCTGACTGTGCAATGGGCACCATCTGAGGAGAGGACGAGCCTGGTTGGTTTTCCTGAGTCTACAAAGATTGCTTGAGTAGAAAGCGATGCTGCCAACGGCAAGCAATGGCCAAGGCTTTAATTCCCTCTCTATATATGTGATGTAACTGCACCCTTCACCACTGTGGCGGCCTTACAGCACCAAAATCTTACCCGAGGTTTTGTGTCCCTGTCTGGGTTTTGCAAGACCTTTGTTTGTTTATAGGGAGGAAGAAGGTTGGGGTGGAGAAGAAAGGGATATGTCATTAAATGAACCACTACATTACGGCAAAAAAAACCACGTGGGGTATGGGTGGAGGTGAATGGTTGTGGTAGTGTGAATGCATGCTTTTTACATGAGGTTAGTTCTCAGTATGAGAACATGTCAAGAATGTTGGCTGTATTGTGATTCCAGTGTTTAGGCGAGGTAATGCCTGTAAAGGTTTGTGGATGTGTAATGGACTTGGGGTACTCAAGCATGGGACCTAGTAATGTGGAGGCTATCACCAGATTTGTTGGAAAGAAACTCACTATTTAGTGGTGCATACAGTGACATTTCCAATGGAGTAGGAGGAAGAAGACAAGGGTGTGGTGGCTCCTAGATTACCTGTTCCTGTAACTGCCCAAGGAGAAGAAAACACAGCGTGGCATTCTCGATTCCATTATATGTGTAATCGCATTTCTGTTTAAATGAAGAGGCCCGGTCTGGATCTTGATTCCAAGAAATTGTACAATACCATCTCTAAGGCGATGACTAGGCTGGGTGGGGAGCATGATTCCATGCACCTGTGTAATCGCATCGCTAAGGAAATGAAGAGGCCCGGTCTGGATCTTGATTCCAAGAAATTGTACAATACCATCTCTAAGGCGATGACTAGGCTGGGTGGGGAGCATGATTCCATGCACCTGCGTAATCGCATCGCTAAGGAAATGAAGAGGCCCGGTCTGGATCTTGATTTCAAGAACTTGTACAATACCATCTCTAAGGCGATGACTAGGATGGGTGGGGAGCATGATTCCATGCACCTGCGTAATCGCATCGCTAAGGAAATGAAGAGGCCCGGTCTGGATCTTGATTTCAAGAACTTGTACAATACCGTCTCTAAGGCCATGACTAGGCCGGATGGGGATCCTGATCCCCTGCAATGGTATAATCCCATCTCAAAGGAGATGAATGGGCCCGGGTGGGCTAGTGGCTGCCCGATATCTGAATGATCGCATCACCAATGAGAGGAACAGGCTGGGTGGGGTTCTTGATCCCGTGCATAGCATCTCAAAGGAGATGTGGGGAACCCTGGGTCTGCTCTGCTTATTCATCTGGATGGCACAACGTCCACAACCAGAAAGTTTTGTTTTTCTTTTGGATCACAATATTTTTAATGCACCCTCTGAGTATAGGCTGGGGGAGGGGGGGCTTGAATCTGCAAATGCATGTACATATCTTCTCGAATACACACACATTCCCACCTGTGCTGCTTTATAGACAGGCCAGACTGCAATGCCAGAAGAGACTGCGCTAGAAGTGTGACTGGGTGCTGTGCTTTTCTGATCTAGGTTGCCCCCTCTTTTGGTTAGACCCGAATGAGAGCAGGCTTTGGGATGCTCTGCCGAGACGAGCAGCTTGTGTTCTGGCCAGGTCTTATTACATATTCACTGAAAAACGATGTGTAGTATTATTCTGATTCAGCCTGAATTACAGACCGTAAACGTGTAATGAACACTTTTCTAAAGGTAACATTTTGGGGAAAAAATGGCTGTCAATAAAGCCTCGAGAACTCTGATGCTGCAGTGAACATTCTGCCCCACATTGCACCGCATAGAAACAGCCGCAAGCACAGTCTCCAACAGTGATTGACGGAAAAGAACAACTTCCAAAGTAAGACTGAGGTGCCAGAAAAGCTGCCTGATCAGAAGGGCCTTGCGAGGGATGCATAACATGCCCGACAGCAGAAGGAACTAGATGCAAATGGAGGTGATGACGTAGGAATGGAGGAGGCACCCTAGTAACGTGGGCAGGGTCCTCTTCCCCCCTCTCCCCTGCTGGGTAAGGGGGAGATTTGCAGGAAACATGGCTGAGGGGCGGGAAGCCCGCCAAACCAAAGAAATGCCTGCGAAAGAAACAATGGGATTGGGCGTGCCAGGTGGCATATAAACCACCCGGCGTCCCTCTGCAGAAGATTACAGCTCGAGCAGAAGGGCGCCCGCCACACCGAAGGACCTGTTGTTCAACTTGGTACACTGTGGTGGGAGCAGTGGGCCACTAGCGAGAAACCCAAGCTCTTTACTGACTCATCGGGCTTGCACAGTTTTGGGGCCATTCTGGGGAGCAACTAGTGCAGCCAGGCTTGGCCGGCAGCATGGCATCTGGAGGGGATTACCAGGGACATTACGCTACTGGAGTTGTTCCCTATTGTCGTGGCTTTCAAGCTGTGGGGGGAAGGGTCATTAACTAACAAAAGGGTGGTGCTCTGGTCTGATAACTTGGCAATGGTCCAGATGGTACTGAGGTTGCTGAGGGAGCCGACAGTGTTACATTAAACACGGAAGTCAGAGCGCAACAGATTCCTGGAGTGAAAAACGTGGCAGCTGACGCTCTCTCTCGTTTACAGTGGGAGAAAGAGCAAGAGGATGACCCCATTGAAGGCACAGTGGTGGGGCATGATTGGGAGGATCCTGAGTTCCTTAATCTACACAGCCCTGGCTCCCGGCACAGCAAGGAGGTTCAAGGGGTGCTGGGACCAGTTCTTGGCTTTTCAAAGTGAAATCCTGACGGAAGGGCAGACGGGATCGCCAGTGCCCGCCTTTGTCGGTTGGGGCTGGTGGTCTGGGAAAACCAGATCCTGGTTGTCTTATCATTTGGCGGCTATAGCGCATTATTTCAAGCTCGGGGGAGAAGCCCGATCCTACCAAAGAGCATTACATTCCAATGGCAATGAAGGGTTGGGCAAAGCTGAAGAGAGGAAGCCTGATGTGAGACGGCCCATTGATATTGTAAAACTGCCCAGTTTAATTGCAACCCTAGGGACGGTTTGCCATTGTGAAAGGGAGAGAGTTTTTTTTCTCTGCAGCCTTTTCACTGGCCTTTGGAGCCTTAAGAGTAAGCAAGCTGGTGCCTGAGAATAAAAAGGGAAGGGGCTCTGCATTTTTAAGGGTAGAGGATGTGCATTTAACAAAGGAGCGGGTGTGCATTTATTTAAAGAAGTCCAAGACCGACCAGAAAGGCAAGGGAAGGACAGTCACCCTCTATAGCATCCGATGGAGCACAGTGTGTCCGGTAGCCGTCTGGCGGCTTACCTCCAGGGGAGGCAGCCGGCAGGGTTAGGGTCACCCCTATTCTTGCATATGGATGGGTCGGCCTTGAGGCGTTTTCAGTTTAGGAGAGTCATGGACATGGCATTGGTAGGTATGGACTGGAGGCACGTTTGGTACACACTCCTTTAGGATAGGGGCAGCCACATGAGCGGCCGGGGTAGGCATGGGTCCGGAGGCAATCATGAGAATTGGGGGATGGAAGTCAGGGTGTTTCAAGAGGTACATAAGGCCGGATAAAATGTAGTTTTAATGACCTCCTTCTCATCTACTTCCAACTAGCAGCAGCCCTAAGGAGAAGACGGTCCGTTTGGGTAGTGGGGCATTCATTTGTGAGTAGGGTCGGGGCCAGCTGGATGGCCGAAAGAGAGGAGGTGAATGCCGGTGAGGACTGAATTTGTTGGCATGGGGTGCCCGGAATGAGATGGGCACAGCTGCAAGGGCGCATCAACAAATTGCTGGGTAAGCAGCACAGGCCTGATGTCTTGATTATTCATCTAGGCAGCAATGATTTGACGAGCTTGGGTAGGGTGGCTTTGATGTGGGAGATAATGTTCTCGTTGCAGGAGTTGTCCTCTCAGTGGGGCGAAACCGAGCTTGTGGTCTGAGATCATTCCAAGGCAGGAATGGAGAGGTGCTGAAAGTCATTCAGCAATCGAAAAGTCGAGGAGGAAGTTGAATCGGGCAATGGCAAAATTTTGCAGGGGCAGAGGTTTCCCCCAGATCAGGCACGGCTTGATCAATTTGAAGTCCCCGGAATTCTATTTGAAGGACGGAGAGCATTAGTCATCATCGGGCTTGGATCTGTTTCATTGGAATTTGTGCACAAAGCTGCTGGAATTATGAAATGAGAAAGGGCGGAGCCACGGTGGGCGCGGACCCACCTTTGGCGTGGTGGTGTTTTGGCGACCAGTGGCAAGAGACAGACTCGGAATGAGCTGTGGGAAAGCCAGAAGGATCTTCGCTCTTCTCGGGACCAGCGCTTCTTGGGGGCCTAAGCGACAGGGGTGCTGGAGGTAGCAATAAGGGCTCAGCTTCCCCCGACTAAACGGCCCTCCCCCAGCCCAGGAACACCTGCAAGGGCAGGCAGGGCTCAGACCAGAAGGGTTGGGGGAGCTCTAGCCTACTGTGGACTTGGTTGGGAAAGGGGAAGCAAGGTTTGGACACGGAGCAATCGCTGCACCTTCAGAACTATTTTCACAAAGTTTGTTTGCAGTGTTTTGAGTTTATGTTGTGAAAATAAATCTGTGGCCTTTTTATGCCAACAAAGAAAACATGACTCATTCTGCACCTGTCCTGGGGGGATAGCAAAAGGGGCTAATTGAATGAGCAAGTATGTTGGTACAAGGATGGACAAATGCCAGGTTATGATAACTGCATACTACCAAGGAAACGCCCAGGCAGGAATTGTAGGCAGTTGTTGTTTTTCTATGCGCTTTGTGTATTTATTTGCTTATCCAACATTTCAGGTCAATTTGGCCTGTGAATCATTGACTTTTCTGAAAATTCTATCGCTAATAGCTTTACTCTTTCCTTGTAACCCGCTGACATTTTCCTAAGGTAAAGTCTTGACGGGCAAGCCCTTCCTCCCAAGCCTCCCTCCTACTACTGACCCCCAAATGTCACAATTTGGTGCAAATTCGACCAACGGTTCCAAAGTTCTACATTGGTTTTTTGACCTATCTAATTCATTTTCCCAAAGTTGAAAGGGTGCATCCTATCCTTTGAACAGGATCACAGTGCACACGCGTTGGCTGTGGCAGGGTTGCCTTCCCTCACCGAACCTGTAATTGGTGGCAGCTAATGGACTGCAATATGGCCCTTTTGCTGGGCTGGCAGATTTCGAGACCTGCATTCAAGAACCCTGCAAAAGAAAAACGTGTTATTTCTGCAATATTATAACATTTGGTCTGCTTTCAAGAAGGAGTGGGGGGATGCAATATATAGGGTGACCAGATTAAAAAGTAGGACTACAGTAAACACAAACAGGACTCCCATAGAACTGCAGTCCTATGTCTATGTTGCTGGCTTGTTGCGGGGGGGGGGGGTGTTCCTAGGCACACTCCTCTCATTGGAGAGCAGCCAGGGAGGGTAAGGGGGAGGAAATGGGGGCGTGAAAAGCCTTCACGCACAGGAAGAGTCGCACCGGGCCCCTGATTTCATGATTTCTGATTCTGTTCCCAGCAAAAACCGGCAGCGTTGACACCCACCCAATCCCACAATGGGGTTTATTAAATAAAAAAAACTCTCTGGGCCCTGGGATAGGGGGCAATTTCTCGGGACTGTCCCAGAAAAACCCTGGGCGTCTGGTCACCGTAGCAATATGCCCCTTTTTAAAAGTTTAAAAGGTTTTTCAAAACAAACCTTTAGGGAACCAAGTTCAGATTCAAACTCCTCGCGAAGGAAAACTGCATTTTATTTTTCTGCCCTTTTGACGGCATATTGTAACCCTCTGTGCCCATCCCTAACTTACCTAGGTTCAGGTTGGAGGGGGCTCAGGGTGCTACAAAATGTCCCTTTTTTATAAAGGTTCAGCAAAGCAAATGTTCAGTTACCAGAATCCGTATTCTAAAACCTGCATTAAGTACCAGCCTTTTTTCTGCTCTTTTATGTCACACTGCACCTCTTTGGACCTCCCTCCACATTGTGCCTGCAGTTAGCCGGTAGACAGGATCCTGCAATTTGCCCATTTGAATCGGTTTAGCAGAGCAAAAGTTCAGGTTCTCAGCAAAGGTTTGTGAACCACAATGGTGGCCATGTGAATCATTTTACATGCCCGGCCAATCAGATTAGATGTTTCTCAACTGGCCAATCCTCTTGTCTCAAGTGAAATGTTCCCAGACTCAACCTAGATGTCACAAATTCTTTTTTGCCTACCTTTGGACCCTTTAAATTAAAGAAGGATCGCTTTGCTCCAAATTAACAAAGGCATGCTTTGGGGACCCAGACAAAACACACACACACACACACACACACACACACACACACACACACACACACACACACACACACACACACACACACACACACACACACACACACACACACACACACACACACACACACACACACACACACACACACACACACACACACACACACACACACACACACACACACACACACACACACACACACACACACACACACACACACACACACACACACACACACACACACACACACACACACACACACACACACACACACACACACACACACACACACACACACACACACACACACACACACACACACACACACACACACACACACACACACACACACACACACACACACACACACACACACACACACACACACACACACACACACACACACACACACACACACACACACACACACACACACACACACACACACACACACACACACACACACACACACACACTCACTCACTCACTCACTCACTCACTCACTCACTCACTCACTCACTCACTCACTCACTCACTCACTCACTCACTCACTCACTCACTCACTCACTCACTCCTCTCAATTCCAGACCATGACAAATATTACCCCAGCCGAGCAATCTTGCAGCCTACGGTACGCATATCTCACACCACTAGTGTGAACGCAGGCACGGCCAAACATCCATGCACGATAGAATACGGCTATGGCCAAGCACATCCGGTCTAGTTTCACACATAGCCGTCCAGACTGAAACACCCGACGTACCTCAACACCTATGCCACTAGCATACTGCGACCCAAAAGGTAACGGGTATAGCTGGCCTCACATAGACTCTCTCAACAATAGCAATCTATCTTTAACCCTCAAAAAACACCCACCCATGTGTCTGACCTCTTAGGCTGCTTAGTTGAGCCTTGCCAGCCACCCAAGTCTTAGAACGGCAACATGCACACATGTATCTCCTAAGCTAAACTCCCTAGAATTTTTCAACCACATCGACTACGGCCACCAAGGGCGTTCCAAACGAGGAAAAAGCGCATTGAGGCCACACAAGTGGGGAAAGAGCGCTATATAAATAATGAAATACAATACAATACATGTGACAGGAGGGCCAAATCTGCTGCCTGGCAAGGACCCTCAGGTAAGTGGGTGTGACAAATTGATTTCTGCCCTGAAGTAGTACAAAGATGAGTAGAGGCTAAAATGCCCACTCAGCCCTCCCACTTCTACAAACCAAGATCCAACACAATTGTAGAGTTAAAACAGGCACAGTGAAGAGATATACCCCCTTCACCTTTTGTGGTAACGTGGGCTGAGGGAAGGCTATACTTTTTAAGAGAGGTGTGGCTGTGGTTCAGTAGCAACCCAAACAGCGAAGTATAACAGTCCAAAATAAAGGAATGTCCAATCATGGTTCGATACAAATATATACTTTAATCAGACACACCATGTACAATACTAACCAGAAAACACTGTAAAAACCCAGCCCTGTAGAAGAAAAGCAGAATATGCACTGATTGAACAGATACAACTCTCTGGGTGACGAGACAAGGGGAGAAAGGCCATCGAAAGACCACAATGTTCAAAGGGATATTTCTTCTAGCTGGAAAAGGGGATTTAAATTACCTATCCAGTCTCGATTCTCCAGAGATGGACCAGCGGGGCAGATTTCAGTCAAGATTACCTTTGCAAATGTCTTGGTGGTTCATCGGCATCATACTAGGTGTCTATGCACTGGCTGCGGTGTCGGCTCTGGTTGAGGAGGCAGCAGTCTCGATGGCACAGTGGCAAGCTGGCATCGAGTCAGGGATCAAATGGAAGGTGACTTCTGTCTCAAATCATCTACTCCCGCTGTGCAGATTGAGTGGTCCCCAGGTTCAGTCGGTGGTCACAGTTAGACGATGGTGTGATGGTTCCAGGAAGCGCAGGTGAGTGGATTCTGTGCGAAGGCTCGGAGGTTGCTGTTCAGGGAGCACGAGCGTCCGGTCAATCAATTTACAGGAGCAGCAATGAAGAAGCTGGTGTTGGCGGATGGCGGCTTGAGTAAGGCAGTAGTACTTTGTGGTTTGATTCGAGGCAACAACATGCTTTTGCTGGTGCAGTACGGCAGCAAATGGAGTCAAACAGCAGACTGTGGATCAGAGAACAATGGACACCAAATGGCAGTGTTGAAGTGTCCTGCTGGATTGCTCTGGTTTGAGCACACTTCAGTCTTGGATTGGAGTGGGTTGTTGTCGACAACAGGGTCCTTAGCTGTTCTGTTTTCCAGTTGCTGTGAGTCCCACTACAGGGTTTCAAGAGCCAATGTCAGTCCTTTCCTCAGGCTCCCAACCATGGGGTGGCTGGCACACAGGGAACCTGCAACGCATTGAGGTCCTATGCAACAGGGTGGCTGGCAGAAGGTAGGCTTATGGTCCAGCAGCCCCAATGGTTCCTGGGAATTTTTAGGGTACACAGTGTGCCTCTGCCTTGGAACACCTGCCTTCACCACAGCTGGAGGTCTTTAGAAAGGACTGCTCTCTCAGTAGGGTCCAATGAAACCTTCTCAAGTGATGATCCAGAGATGCTTCAAGGTTATTCCAAGAAGTGGTGTGGACACCCTCTTTTTAAAGGCAAAAGCCCACAGGTGTTAGGTCTAAAGCTAACCCACCTTAAGGGGGGCAATCTCTGTTCTTGAAATGGGTGAGCTTTGCCCTTCTGACATCACACCCAAAGTGCTTTGTGCTACATGAAGTGGAGGGGGTAGGAAAGAGAAAGACAGGCAGAGAGATAAAAAATGGTGGGAGTCTCCTTCCCTTGAAAAGAGTTACTCTAACTCGGCCCCATTCCCTTCTCAATAGAATAAAAGGTCTTTAGAAATGCAGCCCCTTGGTGTGAGGCCTGGCTCTTTGTGAATGGGTGTGCCCTTTGATTCCTGTCCCCGGGCCAGCGTGCTGTGGAGTGGCTGTCCCTGGGAGATGGGTGTTACCTGCCCTTACAAAGAAACGAAGAGAGGCAATCCCACCAGACTACGTTCTTGCCAGTAGGACAGGGTCTAGCCTGTCTGGGGAAATACACAACCCTTCCGCAGCTGAACTGAGCCCACAGGGCTGACACATGTACAGTATCAATTTTTTGTGGCTGCAATGATGAGTGGGGGCCTGCACCATGCCTTAACACAGGCATAGCTTTATGCTTACTAACAGTTTATTCTGCCACCATCATGGCTAATTGGGGTCATTATAGTTTTGGTACACAGACTTGTATCTTAAATGCAGCCAATGCTCTGTAGAGACTTGGCTGTCACTGCAACTGCCACATGGGCAACTGTGACCTATGAACCTGCTCTGTGCCACTGGTAGAGCAGGCACTGTAAATCAGGATGCTGATGCAGCATGCCACAGATAACACTGGGATAGGTTTTTGCCCCTGGGATAGGTTTTTAACATTGGATAGATGTTCAACTCTGGGCTATGTTAAACCCTAGGAGAGGTTTAGACTACTCTTGCCCCTGGGATAGGACTGCCCCTGGGAAAAGCATGTCTCTGGGATAAGCCTGCTACCGAATAACTTGCCACTAGGTTTAATCAAGCTTCTGTGATAGTTTGACCACCAAGACAGTCTATGGTCTACCTGTGGGATACTCAACCCACAATGGAAACCTACAAACTATGCCCTCAACTCCAAGTTGGAATATAACAAACAAACACAGCTCAAGCAAACATTACCTGCTAAAACACCAAGAACGAGGAACATTGATGAGGAAAAATAATCCACTACACACAAAATCGGTGCAAGGAAAAAGCGGAAAAGGCCTGTAGACAACAAGGCAACCACCTGGAGAGACCAGAACAACCAACCCAACTGGAAAACAAGACCCAGGATCAAACAAGAAACCTGCCCTCCAACCAACAAGCCTGCACCACAAAAATGCCTCATACGAGGAAAGACCAACATAAGAAATAACCAAAATAGAACAAACCCAACGGAAGACCAACCATGTCAAACCACTGCACAATGGAACCATCGAACACCAAGAAACAGCACACCTAACTGCCCACTGAAAGATAGCCCCTTTGCTGGAACAAGACCAAAATCACTGTCCCTGTCACGCTACCCTTCAACTTACCACCCACTTACACAACTAACCACCCACAAGCACTTTAAGCATACAACGAGCAATGCTGGAAACACAATGGGCAGACGTGAAATATGCATAAGCGGAACTGAACGAACTGAACCCAACACACCGTTCATCACAAGAAATTGTCCAGACTCAAAGAATCATCAACAAGAGCTGACTAACGACCCCGAAGAAAATATCAAACCAAAATGCAACCTTCTAGATGTACTCAATGGAGAAACAGAAGCAACAAAATTGAATGCAGAATCAAAAAGAAAAATGAATCCACATCAACTCAAATCACCTACGCAACCTTCAAAGGAGAAACAAAACACAGGAAACAAAAGGTTACACTGCAATCTAGACAATGCAAGATCAATGTAAAAACACCACACAGATATACAAACTCCTAAATGAGGGTGGGACAGACATCCTATTCCTTACTGAAATCTTGTAGCATCAACATTTCAAGGTAGTCGCATACAAATCCCTACCCAACAACTACAAACTGAAACAAGCCAACAGAGAAGGAAAAAGAGGAGGTCTTGCTGTTGCATACAAGGATCACCTTAAGATAAAAACTGCACCGCCAATGAACACACTAAATTGGGAATCACTCCTTCATGTAGCTCTAGATCTCCAAATAAACCTGCCATTCTTACTCATCTACAGACCGCTGACATATATTCCTACTTTCACAGACACACTTGTGAACACCATCACCAACATCTCCCTGAAATATGACAACCTGGTCATACTAGGAGACTTAAACATCTGCTTTGAAGAAGACATCATCTCACCTAAAACACTAACAAATCAACTAGCAACAATGCATCTACAGCAATTGGTGAAGGGAGGGACACACACAGTAGGGCACACCATAGATACCACATCCTATGGCCTACCGAAATGGGAAACAGAGGGAAACCTTCCAAAGTGATTAAAAACCTCGTAATTATAATGGACAATGACTTACACTTGAACCACAAGTCAACGCTGTAGTAAAGAAGTGCTTCTTCCACTTATGCACAATCAAGTAGATCCTGCTTTTCCTCACCTTCCGGAATAAAAACCTTGCAGTCATCTCCTTCGTCAGGTCAAGAATAGAATATGCCTACAGCATCGATCTTGGAATGCCTGAATACCTCAACAAAAAACAGAGAATACAGAACGCAGCAGAAAGACTACTCCTGAGGCTCACCGAAAGACCGCATCACACCAGCACTGAGAAACATACATTGGCTACCAGTTAAAAAAAGAATTTTCTTCAAAACACTCTGCATCACCCACAGGGCAATCCCGGGCCAAGGAACAGAATTCATACAGGGAAAAAACTCCATCTTCAAACCAAACCAAAAGCTAAGGTCCAGCAATGGCATTTGCTTAGAACCAAAACAATACTCGAAGCAGAAATTTGGTGGATCAGCTTTCTCCTGCTTGTCAGCAAAGCTTTCGTATTCACTCATGAAGGAATTGTGAGCAGAAGATCACCAAAAATTCATGGAAACTGCTAAAAACGTGGATCTTTAACTCACAGAGCAAAACAGGAAAGAAAACTGGTAACACAAAAGAAATACACAAAACAACACAAGCCTTATTATCCAAAACGTGGATACCCAACAAAATAAAGCAATTAATGCAAACCATCATACAAGAATATGATCCCTGCCAGACCAACTTACCCAACTCAGAGAAAGGCACAAAGACACATCACTAACTATACTTAAAACTCTCCAATATCCTGCTTGCTCACCCTCAGACACCAAACTAAGCGCACACATGCCGCTACGGCCGCAAAAACATAAAACAACCACAAACTGCACACACCCTCCAACACCCAACTTGCTAGAGAAGACCCAAGTTTGCACATAGACCACCCCACACAAACCCATACACCAAACACCACCTAGCCTCTACCAACTGCACAAAAAACAAACCCTTCACACAGTGACTTTTTTTCTTGAACTGAAGCTACCAACAGCACACCAAAGCTCTCTGGGGCTCTCCCTATCAATCCCACTAACCAACTTCCCTCTGTGCCCCCAGCCCTCCTTCCTTTTCAGATTCACCAGAGCCCCTGGAGACCATGAAAATGGCAGCGGTGCCTGGTATAAATCCCTATAACATCATTATGCTTTTGACATGGAGCCTATAAATGGGGAATATGAACATCAGATTGCCCTTTCGGAGATGAAATTGTCATTGGGCCTCATTACACGGTAGGCGGTAAGGGATTACCGGCATTGGTAAGGGCACCGGTGCCGGTAATCCCTTACCGCCCTACTACGAGGCCCCTCAGTGGGTCCCGTCCTTAATGTGTGGTCAGACCACACGTTAAGGACGGGACCTGCTGAGGGACTTCAGAGCTAATAACGGTACCGCTAATAGCGGTACCGTTATTAGCTCCTTCCCCATTCCCATTGAGCCCTATGGGGGCTCGAATAGTAATAGGCATGTGGATTTACCGGGTCCTCCAGGGTCGGAATGACCCGGTAAATCCCCATACCGCCTACCCAGACCCAGAAGGTGGTAGGAGGTAGCCATGGCGCTAATAGCGCCATGGTTACCTCCTACCGTGTAATGAGGCCCATTGTCTGCATAGTATTATTATCTAATAAAACTAAAATACCAGTGCTTTCACACCCTTGGCAGATGGCAATTCTTCACAGGAGGAGATAATACTCTAGGAGATAATAGCAGTACACCCTAGAGGTTGGACGGGTTGATAGCCCAACTTTGTTACCCATAGGGTGGTGGAGCGAGTACCCAGAGCTTTAGCGTGGAGGACACCGCACTCCTGTCTGTTAACCTGAATACAGAATACTGAAGCAGCGGGAACCCTTAATGGTGGCTGTGCTCCCATGGACTTCCGCAACAGAAGAACTACTTGTGTTCGGTTTCAGATTAGGGTCGGACTTGTTTTCAGATGGGTTTGGAGACTTTTGTGTTAGCCAAAAGATTATGCACATTTTTATTTTAGGATGAGTTAGCCTAGAGGCTGAGAGACTTGAAAAGCTTAAGAGTGGAATTTATTGTTGGCCTTTGTTGGACTTTTTTCTGGATTAGATTAGGGTGTCCTCAGCAAGACAGAGATTAGTTAAAAATAGGGTTGTATGTTTTATATTAGGACCAAGGGAGCACTCTGAATTGGTAGGACAACATTTACCAACTAATCCCACTTTTATGTTATCCTTGCCATGGCAAAAATCCCAGCATGTCACTGAGCATTGCAACTGAGCATGATGGAGTAAGGTTTGAGGCATCTCTCGGACTGCTAACCAACACACTATGGAAGGTGACAGGGGTGGCTGTGGTCCTTGGATTTTAAGCTGCCCTTCCACTGAACCTTATATTCTTGCCTCCATTAAGCATAAGCAGGTTATGATAATGTCTGGGTTTCCACACCACCTTTCTCCCTCATCTGCCAACTTGCAGATACTTGTTTTGTTGCTAATGAGGTACAGTGTATCTATGTGAGCTCGAGAGAGAAGGAGAAGGGTGGCATTGGAAGCTTAGAGAGATGGGATTGGTCTGTAAATGCCCAGGGGAAGGAGTGCAAGGTTGCAAGAGGTTTTGCCTTTTAAGGGCTACACCCGCCTACCCCAGGCTAACCGACTACACTCTAAGATTGCCTACCACCTTACACTACACACATAAACCCCCCACAAAAAGCCACCACAAGCCTAGCCCTTAGCACATCAATAATAGCCGAGCCACGACTAATAGCTCCTATTGAGCCCTGTCACACACTTCCACATCAGCAGCTTCCCTATGGATAACTTGGTCGCAAATTTCATCCGCCAAACCTATAGAAGGAGATTGGCACTCTGAACCGGGTACTTCCAACCTGCACCAATCAAGACCACAGGTTTGACAACTGCCTTTCCCACTGTCCCACTAATGAGCCCCAATCCCTTTTCTCTTACAGAGCCAAGCTCAGCAAGGCCCCCAATAGTAGCAGACGGGCGTTATACAGGGCCAAGTACATCTGTGTATATTTATATATATACTACAGGGTCTGCGGCAGCGGCCATGTAGTTATGGTTAAGTTGCTCAGCCCATAGGAAGAGCACTTTTTGGGTGGCTTATAACTTTGCTGCCCCCCCCCCGGACGAATCCTTACCAAACTTTGAAAAAAAGAATATGGTCCCGTCATGATTTTTCTTTGAAATTCAGTGAGGTTTCGGCAAGGGGGGTGGGGGGGCAAAGTTATTGGGGGTTCCCAAAATGTCCGCTTTTTCCATACACGCAATGGAAAAATAATTTTGCTCTCATCTACAGCCCAAACCGCTGGATGGATTTGGGCCCGAAAGCGTTCTTTTGTAAATGTGGTGTAAATCCGTCCAGTAGTTCTCTTTAAAATGGCCCAAAAGTAAGTAAAACAAAATGGTAATATCTGGGTTTGGTCCGCGGACTCACTTCCCTGTTCGTTCCACGGACGGGCATCCGATTGGCCTAGAGGGTGACGTGATGTCCGCGGACATCAGACACGCCCACTGATTGGATGGTGAAAAGCGTGAAATGCGTCACATTTTTGGAAATGCTTGCCATGTTGGATTCGTGGACAGCCGCTGGTGTCCACGAACATTGCGGTAAAACACATTAAAAAACACAACATTGCACTTGTCAAACTTATCAATCACTCGGGAGGTGAGGGGTGATGAGGATGGGATGGGATATGGCCGTAAGAAGCCAAAAAACAGGTCTTATTCATCCCCAAAGTCCATGAACAACCCGGATGTTCATGTGCAGTCATGTTCGCAAACACTTCAGATGTTCGGGGACATCTATTCCTATTTCTACATTACAGGGCTGATGAAAAGCAGTTTTTGGATGGTTTATAACTTTGGCACCACTGAATGAAACTGCATGAAATGTTGGAATTTTATTCTAGCCCTGATTCAGAATGGTTCTGGAAAGTGTGGAGCTGTTTTGTCAAGAGGGAACATAATTAGAGGGGGGGTCCCAAAATATTCTAAAGGCTTATACATTTGGTGCCATGGACGAATCTGCACAAAAGTTAGCAAAACGATTTTGAATTTAGATATAAATGTTTTCACAAAGTTTGGTGGGATTCTGTCAAGAGAGGACCAAATTAGAGTGCGGCTCAAAATATTGTAAAGGCTTATAAATGTAGTGCTATTTGAAGAATCTACACAAACATTTGCAAACAGATTTTAGATCTAGACATAAATGTTTTTGTAAAGTTTGGTGGGTTTATGTCGAGAGGGGGCTAAATTACAGGGGGGTCTTAACATTTTTAGATGGCTTATAACTTTGTTGCTGTTTGACGAATGCAGACAAAGGTTTTCAGAAGGATTACAACCCAACCTTGAAGAATGTTTGTGTAAAGTCTGGATGGAGTTTGTCAAGTGTGGGCTAAGTTACATGACTATTGTATGTACATTCATTTTAACACTTTTGAAAAAATAAAACATGGGTGGATTTCCAGCAAACTCGTGTAAGGAGCGTTGGCAAGGACCTTAAAGCATGGTTTTGCAAATGTGACTGTGTTTTCTTTTTTGACAAGTGTCATGAAGGTACAAAAATAATGATATACTTTTGGTGACTGAGGTATAGCCCGTGGCCATGGGTAGTGGTCAGATTGTCCGGGTCATGGCATAAGGTCATGACCTGGACAATCTGGCTACTGCTCATGATCACGAGGGACAACAAATGGGCTTAAAGTAGCCATGTCCACCTGGTACCGGCTAAGTGGTAAAGTTATTCAAAAGTGGAATAGGTTTGAAGGGGAAAAATGTGCTTGTGGTAATATGGTAATAAGGTTCTCTCTTTGCCTTCTGCAGGCTGCCATGGAAAGGGAAGGAGGGGCTCTGTACAGAGCCCCGCCTTCCCTTTCCATAGTGGCCATCTTGGAAAAGGATTTTCGTACTTTACTGAGAAATGTAAAGTAGATGGAGTCTGTAAGATTATTTTTTAGTTCCATTTTTTAACTGTGAAAGGTGGTTCCTAAAGGAACCTTTCATTTGTTGTTTTTTAATGTATTTCATTTTTTTGCAGGAGAGGTTAGAACGTAAAGTGGGGAGGGAAATGAGGGAAGAGGCACCAAGCAATAGTATGGAGGGGCAGGTGGGCAGGGGAAGATGTTTCGCATGTGTTACTTCTATGGTAGGGGGCAGTGTTTCTCATGCTTCTTGATTACAGCTTCAAAAGCACTTTCAAATTGCTTCCCCCTGCTGGGTGGTGTTTTGCAGTAGAAACAGAGGACTTTGTCTTTGAAAGATATGTATCAATAGCCTCTTTTATTGCATGCAAAGTAGCTGGTGGGATTTTGTGTCCCACAGAAGTCGGCTGTGTGGTTACAGTATTGGTCGAGGAAGTTGAGGTGGAGGAAGACCGCCTACTACTTGCTAAAAAAGGTACGACCTTTCTGAGAGCATTGCTGTGGTTGGATTTGGTGTGGTGGCGCATGGAAGTGGTCCCGTAGGAGTACTGTCCAGATATTCGGCGACTGAGTACACATTGCACTCAGTGCATTTCAATTTGTAGCTCTAGCCTTTGATACATTCCCTACAGTGGTAAAGAACTGCCACACCCATGATTCTCTCTGGGTGCTAGAGGTAGGCACTTCCTCTACCTCATCTTCTTGGTCCTCTTCATTGTCTTTGGAAGTATTGCACTTTTTTTGGTTGTGTACGTCCTCCAGCTGGTGGTGGTGGCTCTTGGGGAGGAGGGATGGCAATAGCTGATGCCATTTTTAAGATAAATGGCAGTTTTGCTAATATTCTTCCAAGTATGTTCTTTGTACTAGATTGTTAATGGATAATGAGTAGGTATCGGTGTAGGAGCTGCGCACCGGTACATTATGTACTTGAAAGTTCCTAGATCAGTAAGAAAATGCAGTTCCGAACTGTCCTTGAAGCACAGACCTGATCGCGAAGTGCGGACGCATTCGCGGACACGTCATCATGCTGCGTGCGAGCACATGGTCACATGGCACTGTCCGGAAGCTCTGTGATGATGTCAGACGTCTGCGGACATCGACTGATGCAAAAACAGTGGAAAAAGTTATGCTATAAGGTGGAAAATGGCTGAGCTTTAAGGTGAAACTTTGTTAATTTGACAAAAATGTTGCTATATTGGGTAAGTATAATATTAGTAAGTTGTAGGGAAATAGCATGCACTGGTGAAAACCTATGAAATTTGCTGGAAAAAACCTTGTTAAAGGCACTGCTAAGATTAACACCCAGGACATCAATGTTGACATCACAAATGTCACTGATGACATCACTGATGATATCACATGTGAAACTAACTGAAATCTCATCCCAATATAAAAAAGAAATTTGTCTGGCCAAATGTAATTCTTACAATGAGCGCATTTCTAACGCTAACTCTAGTATGAAGGAATTATTTGTCATCCTAAAAGAATCAGTCTCCTATCCCCACTCCCGACATCGGCACTAAAGACAAAACATGGTGTTCAGATACACAACAGGCACTTTCTAACAAAGTAACCACCCTCCAAAACAAAATATCCCTAAAAAAAAGCCTCCCTAAATTCTCTATCGCATCCAAACAACACTACGCCTGACCTCCCCCTAAGGAAACAGTATCCGTCTCCACTGCCCGATTCAACTTCACTTAAACATCCATTCTTGAGGAAGAAAAAGTTATCCTCTCACTCAAGCCTTCCAACTGCCAGGGAGACCTATGCCCAGCTCATAAAGGACGCTGCAAGAGACCTTGCCCCTTTTATTTCCAAACTCATCAATGCCTCTTTTGCATCCGGCACTGTCCCCTCTAACCTCAAACAATCCTGGGTGCTTCCACTGCTAAAAAAGCAAACCCTTGACCCACTCATACCCACCAACTACGTCCCATCACGACAGTACCCTTTCTGCTAAAAATACTCGACAAGATTGCCTACCTTCAAATCCAAAAATATTTGGAACTCCACAAATGTCTAGGAGTGAGACAATCAGGCTTCCACCCCCAACACGGAACGGAGACTGCCCTTATCAACCTGAAGACACAAGTCGATGAATTAAGAGACAAAGGGAAAACAGCCCTCCTCCTACTTCTCAACCTCTCGGACGCATTCGACCTCGTGGACCACTCATCCACCTCGACTCAGCCGCCTACTTCTCCAAAGAGGCTATAGTCTGGATTGAGTCTTTCTTGAGTGACAGGACCATGAGAGTCTTCTCCCCCTCAGCAGCGGCAGACCCCATCCCCATCACATGCGGGGTGCCCTAGGGCTCTTGTGTTTCCCCTACAATATACAATATATTCACTAAGCCCCTTTTTGATGATCTGGACCATCTTGGTATCACCTACACTAACTACGCAGATGATACTCACATTCTCCTCCCACTTTCCGGGGATTACGTTAAGGATTTGGCCTTGGTGAATAGTGTGTATCTCATCATCCAGGCATGGATGGTGACCCACGGTCTATGCCTGAACGATGACAAAACTGAGCTCATCATCCTGGGTACCCACATCAACCTCAAGAATCTAGGCCAGGACTATTCATCATTCATAATATATGGCCACCTCATCAAGGTGGCCAAGGAGGTAAAGACTCTCGGCCACAAGTTTTTTTCAGTGGAATATATATATATATATATAATATACTGAAGATGGATTTAAGATCTGTCTTGTATTGTCCCAGTTTTCTGTGTTTGACTCCTTCCCTGGTGATTTAATGTATTAACTATTATATCATGACTTTGTAAAACAGTGCGACCACTGTACCCATCAATATAACCTTTGTATTTCTTTTTTGTCAAGGCTCTTTTCATTTTCACTAAATAGAAATCCTGTTGTTTTCAGTAAGAGCCACATACTACCAAGTGGGAAACTACATAATTAAACTTAATGTTTTCTATACGCATTCTTCTGTTTGATGAGCATGTTTGTTTTTATGTCATGTAAAAGAAACCATGTAATACAAAGTATGTATAATTAGGAATGTATTATGGTTCAAAGTCGTCCTTTGATTCTGGATACATTTTCAAACAATTCTGCCTTCAATATGTTCATAGCGCCACAATTTCTTCAAATGGGGATGGGCAGTTGACATCCTGCAACCGAGGCGCTCAGAAGTCTTCATTGCTCTCACGGGCCTTGTATTTTCCCCCTATATTTTAAGGGGAAGTACTGCTCTCCCTAATCAGTCTTTGCCGTGATCCACCCTGACAACCACCCAATTGTGTTGTATTATGGATTCTCTGTACATGAAACCACAATGCTCTTCTCACCCTTGCTACAGGCCAACGAAACGTTTGCATTGGTGGGGAACGTGACACACTACGCTCGGGTGTGGCTGAACATCTCGTCAGAGATTCGGACATCCCTGGAGGAGGGCAAGCTGCAAAGACGGATTCAGTTGCTGCAGGAGGTATGTGGCCTGTGAAGAGGTAGCTGGATGAAGTGTTGCTTCAAAATCCTTAACAATAATAGACAGCAAAGTCTGCAGGTACGGGGTTGGTTCTTATTTACCCAGACACCTGTTTGCCATCTTTGCTACCACCCAAAATACAGCTCCGGAATCTCCAATCAGTAAATGTATGATTGGCAATAATAACACTATAACATTAATTGTGCTTCACAGCCATCCAGATTACAAATCTGTTTGCTCAGATGTGGTCAGACTTTATCAATAACACACTGGCAACAGATAAGATCTTGGCACTAGAAGATATTCATCTCTGGTTGGATTCCTCTGCCGACAAATGGGCAAGTCAGATTAGGTCCATCCTTGACAATCTGCGTTTTTTCTATTGTGTTATTGCTCCCACTTATAGGAATAGACGTCATCATGACCATTAACATCCCACTAGATGAAGATGCTGTCAAATGTGACAGTCCCTTGTTCCGACCACCAAATAATTCTGAACTGGTGCACCAAACACAATCCCATCCATGAGCTCACCCTAAAACTAGAAGAAACCCAATCTCCTTCAGACATCTTAGAAAGACCACCAAACATTTAATGTCAGAAGACAAGGGCCCCAGTTATCTACAAGAAACCGTAAACCAAGACCTAGCCACATCGTGGAACATCGTGGCCCAGATGTCCAGAAAAAAACCTCCATAAAATATCCAATAAGTGGTTCGAGAATGAGTATAATACACAGAGAAGAAGCCTGAGAAATTTGAAACCTGGACTAAGACACATTTGAGCCCCAAATGTCTCTCCTCGAATATCCAGTCTAGAGGATACTGAGCCATGACTGAATAAAAGAAGGAATCTTTCTGTAATAGTTATCTTATCCACTATCCGCTTTTCTGAAGTGTTTAACATCTTTAAATAATTGAATGCACCTCACAAATAACTGCAGACCTCTTGCCTTCTCAGAAGTTGGCTAACACTTTTTCCCCAGCGTTCACTGATAAATCGCAGAAGATCCAAGCTAGCAACAAAAGATGAGTCTGCGAGAATAAACCCAAACACCGCCATTGAACACCCCAGTCCTGGCAGCCTTCAAGCCCACCCCACCCTTTAACATCAATTATTTAGTGAATTGCATGGAAGCATCAGGGGTGCAGTGCACACCATGTCCTTCCTCTCTTTATCAAGGCAAACATCAACTCTCTGGACTGCTCCAATTCACCTTTTTGCAATGCCTACATCAATACAGATAAAATACCAAGTCTTTGCAAACAGGCAGTCATCACCCTCATCTTTAAAAAGCTATCCCGTGACATTGTTTGCCAGACCATGACTATCTATTTCATGGCCGTAATCTTGGAAAAGAGCGCCACCATGCAATTGCTGGAATTCAGTGAATTGTTTGATCTATTGCACAATAATTAATCCGGGTTCAGACTTTTGAGGAACACTGACACTGCCCTTATTTGTATGAGCGATGAGATCCTTGAAGTGCTGGAGACCAACTTCTCATCGTTGCTTATTCTGCTTGACCAAGCAGTGCTGCACAACATTGTAGAATACCCAACCCTCATTAAAAATCTTCATGACACCACCCAAGAACTATTCCCCAAAGTGCATTTCTTCATTTCTTTACAAGTGCGCTACTCATGTGAAAATTGAACAATTGAGATCTCTCTATGCATCCTCATGCTAGTGGTAGTTCTAGGGTGCTCTCTCTCTCCCCCCTCTCTCTCTCTCGTGTGCACTCTCTCTCCATTTAATGCATATAACGGACCTCTAGCATCCATACTGAACCAGTTATCCCTAGAATTCCAACTCTATGCAGAAGAAGCACAAATTCCTTTTAGTAGCTACAGAAAGGACATCTTCTTCAATGATATCACCAACTGCCTCTGGGCAGTTCACACATGGTTAACGTAGAACAACCTCCAGCTCAGTGTAAGACAACAGAGCTCTTCAGGTGATGCCCCTCATCCTAGTATGTTTGGAATCCCCAGGCACACTTCTGATTCTGGTCGAATCTCTGAAAGCCTCTGCAGCTTCCCGGATGCTGACATGTCCTTGAGCCCACTTTGCTGAAATCTCCTAGACTGGCTTTAATTTGAATACAGAATGTCCCTCAGATTACTATGTGTGACCCACTGATGCCTCCATAACAAGTACCCCAAGTATCTCAAAGCCTATTTGGGTCCCTACCCCCAGCTTAGGAGCCTCTGTTCTTCAGGTGATAAAATCATGAATTACCCAAAGTACAAAAGAGTTTTGAGAAGACGACGAAATTGAAGGTCATTCTCAATGCGTTTAAGGGTGACAGGCAATTCATTCCATAATTTAGCTGCTGCGACAGAGAAAGCCCGGCCACCTATCCTAGAAAAGTGAAACTTCAGAACCATCACCAGAAGAGCATTACTGGAGTAACGGATGCAGCCCGGGAACTGGGGTAAGAATATTTCACGGAGGTAATTCGCTCCCTGCCCATAGACTGCTCTGTGTACCAGACAGAGGGCTTTAAAATCAATCCTCTTAATCACAGGGTGCCAATGAAGAGCGCAGAGTACTGGAGTAATATGGGCACGCTAGGGGGTAGATGTAGCCACCCTAGTCACAAGATTCTGAAGGAGTTGCAGCCTACAAACCAGCCCCATAGGTTGAGCCAGAAAAAAGGCATTACAATAGTCAATACGACTAAGTACAGCAGAAGTTACCACCAGCGGACGCAGGTGTACAGGGAGAAAAGGTAGGATTCCTCGAAGTACCCATAGAAGAAAATGTGCAGTTTTGCAAACAGCACTAACATGAGCCGACATGGACAGTGAAGAAGATAGATATACTCAAGATCTTTTACCAAGGACACAGGGTTGGGAACAACACCCAAAGCAGTGGGTCATTAGAGTCAGACCAAAGAGCAGTGTCCGTCGAAGACCCCACCACCAGGACCTGTCTTGTCCCCATTGAGCTTCAGGCATTTTCTGCCCATCCACTCCCCCACTGCCGCTAGGCAGTTACACACCCGTCCCAACACCTCAGAATGGTCCAGATCTAAACGGACTAAAATCTGGGTGTCATCAGCATAGGAATAGCACCAGAGACCATGGGAGTGGATGAGGCCCATTAGTACCTGGAAATAAATGTTAAACAACATCCGGGACAAGGTAGAGCCTTGATGAACACCACAGAAAAGTGCACGAGAAGAGGAATTAAATGGGGGAAGTGAGAGAGATTGAAACCTATCAGCAAGAACGGAGGAGAACCAGGCCAGGACATGGCCACAGAGGCCGGCAGACTCCATGCGGGACAACAGGGTGGCGTAGTCTACAGTATCAAAAGCTGCAGAAAGGTCACCACTATCTCTTCATTATTCCTCATACTGACATTATCTTATTGTGATGAATGCTTTCTGATGCTGCGTTGTACTTTGCCGCATTTACTGGTGTCCTCCTTTTGGTGTTCTCAATTCTCTATGGGCAGAGGGTAACAGATTTTCTGGAGCGTGCACTGTGGAATTCTCAAGTTTTTCTAACCGGATCTAATTCTTTAGGGTTTGGTGGATTGCTCGTTTGTCTTTCTTCCATTATGTGAAAAGCAAGCTGGGGCATGAATCTCCGCTTCTGAAACTCTGTGTCCATCAATAAAGCTTTTATCGGCAAAGCTCCTGTCTTTTAATAATGCCCTTGTCTAATAGATAGCCCGATACATGTCTATCCTCCTCCATAGCTAAACTGATCTCTATATTGGTTCCCTTGTCCTGCCATACATGAACTTTGCTACATTCCCACATAAGTTAAGATTCCTCCCCGCCCAGAGGTGATGAATCCCCTCCTCCACTGTGACAAATTAAGCTCAAGGCAGGTAGCTAAAGGTGGGGTCAGTCAGGACCCGCTGATCTATAATACAATTTACAAGAAGTCCCTATTCATGTTACAAGGAGTTGCTCTCAGTCCTGAGAGATGGTTCCAGAAAATGGTGGCCTGTGCGTTTCAGTTTTCCGGCACGCAGACACACTCATTTGTAAATCTGCAATAGTTGAAGCTGTGGTGGATCATCATTGGTTGAAGTTGAAAAAGAAACTGGCGGACACTGCATTTGTTAGCTCGCTGAGCAATATTCTGAGGAGGGGTTGCAATGGCCTTGTCTTAATGCAGAAAAAGTAGCCGATTGTAAGGCAGACCAAAAGGGGTATAAAGTCAGGTCTTCATTGTTTGGGGTTGGAAGATTTATCCTGCAAGCAGACAGTTCTAGATAAAGAGCATGAGCGACAAGAACATGCCATGAGTTATTGAGAAGCCAACATGAGGACAAGCCACATGTGGAGCTCAGAATGAGAAAAGCACTTATTACATGATGTGCTGACGAGGCAGAGAAAACACTACAAAAGAATGCGCTAAGAATCTGAGAGCAGTACTTGGGCCATGATGCTGGCCGGATCAAATGAGCATTTGCCATCTGAGATGTTGTGAAGCCAAGATTGGCACTTCCCTCATGAAGTGCCAGGAAGCAAAGACACACCTTTGAGGTTAGGAGGTGATGAGATGACTTGAAGTGCATGTGATATCGGTATGACTGCTTAAATCTCCGGGAAACCACTTAAAGCCTAAGGAATATCTGTCCGAGCCTAGAAGAAGTGGCCTGAATTTTGATATACGGTTTTCAAGACCCTGATATCTTGAGAGAGCCCTGGAACAACTGAAATTGCAAAATTGTACAATGTTGTTTTTTTTGGGAAGAAAATATGTAGAAAACTCTGAACTGTTGCATTGGGAAATCTAGGACAAAGATACAATGAACGCTATGATTAAAAGGTGAAGCTAAGAGAGCACTCCTGATGCAATGAGAAGTACAGATTGCATCTCACGTAGACTTGGTGGCACTAGAAAAGACTTTCATGAAGACGTGCCACACATAGGAATGACTTTGAATATAAAGATATGAGAAGTTATGGCATATAAAGACTTGATAAAGATTATAATTGTTCTTTTTCTTATAACACGCTAAATACCAACAAGTGGTTTCTGCGCACAGGATCGGGATTGGAACCTGTGTTGCGCTGCAATGTCTTGCTTCCAGACAAACGCATTGCCCCGGAGCGATCCTTCCTCCACATTTTTAAGGTGATTTAATAAATGAAGAAATTGTTGGAAGATATTTTATGAAACCCTCTACCTCACCACAAAGGTGACAATACCCTCAATAGGGGAAGATCCCCAGCTCGTTCCTTATTAGTGAAGCCTGTCATCCCTGTGCCGTAGAGGCCTTCCCAGTTGATGAAGACCGCCCCACCTCCCTTTGCTTCCTTGGTTGATGGCGATCCCACTGCCTTTTGTGAAGATACTTCACAGGCACAGACCTCCCCTACTCGCAACACCCCTGCGTTGCTGAGGACAATCTGTTACTGAGGAGCCAACACACCAAATTGGTGAAAGTCACCCAATAAGAGAACCTTCCTGCTTCTATAAGTGAAACTCCCCATCTGCCTGCAAATTGGGTAAAAATGCCCAAATGTGAAGATCTTCTCCCATTTCCAAAGATACTCCATACTTAAAGCACCACGAGGAACATATTAGTAAAGAACTACCCCATTAAATATCCCTACCCCTTTCCTTTGATGAAAAGCTAACCATAACAATTGCCCCTAAATTCCCTCTGCAGACAAGCAATTTCCCACTCTGCCAACCAGTTGGTGACTATCCCCAGTAGATTTATATCCTCCACAGTAAATGAGCATTCATTCCCTCCTTCCTGATTGCAGACATCACCTTATAAATAAACACCCCCCTTCTCCATCGGATTAACCCCATAGATAGGCGTTCCCTTCCTGTAGATTAGGACCTCACCACTACATCCTTAAGATGTTCTACAGGTGAAGAGCTCACCCAGAAGGCACATATGAAAAAACCCTCGAGTATAGGTGTGGTGTCCCTTAGTACTCATCTTGTATCTGTAGGGGCAATGAGGAGAGCTCTTTAGAGATTCATGTCTGCTTCTCAGGTTGTTTGTGGACTGTATAATCTACATTTCCTCTGAACTGGCCATGTATTTTTGTCCTGTAGCTTCTATATGCATGTGAACCATGAATTGAAACTGTGCTTGTCATCTCCAATAATGGTTTGTAATATATCAGTTTTGATGATGTTGTGTAGTTTGTCGAAGTTTTACGAAGACAGCCAGAGCTCCTGAATGCTTCGGACAGCGATATCCTTCGCAGTATCATCAACAGCAACTTCTCAATGCCCAACGCTAGCACCCTAGTGCAGCAGCTGGACACCATCGACAATGCTGCCTGTGGATGGATCCAGTTCATGTCCAAGGTGAGCTGCCGGCCGACAGGGCCCTTGAGATATCTGTGCAATGTGATCAGCTAGAGTGGTAGAGATGTTGAATATCTGAAGGTGGCCCTAGAAGGTTGGCCCCCTTCTGCTTCTATGTGTTGAGTATTTGCACGTATCCTCTGAGGTACCAGCTTTCTGAAAACAGTCAATATGTTTCAAGTGGGGGTTGCTCTGCTCCAATATATGGAGCCCATTCAATGACCCTGGAAGCTCTAACCTTTTACCAGTAGTAATTATAGGTAGCTTCTCATCCCAGGTGGGTTTAAAAAGCTAACCTTCATATGCTCGTAAATGAGGATTGCATGAACAGACCCCATGTCCTGCCAATCTCTTCTAAGTAGAAGTTGTGATGGTGAGCCACAGGGACCCTCCTCAACCATTCCCTATTTTTCTCTGAGTTCTAGTGATTTCTTTACATAACCAATATGCTTCCCTGTTGTGATTGATTTAAAGTGACAGGGGCTTTTCGATGTTCGTTGAAGCCTCAGCCATGCATTTGATAAGACTTGATCACAAGAAGACAGATCTTTTCTTTTCATGGGGTCAAATATTTAGCCCCTCCCACTTTGGCCAGACGCTGCACAGTCCCCGCACTAATGCCCTGCACTCATTAGTAGCCTGGAGAATTGTGATCTGTTAGACAATGAAAGGCTTGAGACCTGTGTTGAAAGAGTACGGAGAGACACTTTTAAACTTCTCATCCAAACATTCTTTATAGTATTTGTTATTCTGCTGATTTAATAGTGTGACGGTTGCGCTAAGGTGCGCCTCATGCAGTGCAATTTTCAAATATAAAATCACAAAACAAAAACAATTAAAATACAATCATAACACAAACAAGCATCAAAATAGTCATGAGCCTGGAGAAAGAATCATACTCAAAGTAACCCACCAAACACAAAAGTAAGTGATAGAACGTACCCTAAGAATATGGCGATGTGCTGAAAATTTGGGCTTGATGTCCTGGTTACCATCGAGCACTGTTGGCAGAAGGGGGTATATCCAAGTGAAGCTTTATTTTTTTGTTGGTGGTTGCTGCCTTTAGGCGAGATCTGGAGTGGATATCCCCTCCTTTGCAATGTTCCTCTTCTTAATGAGGTGTTCAAATGGTCCCAATCGATAATCAATAACAAAACGAACTCAAGAAAATCGAGTAACTACAAGTGCACGAGAACGCCCAGCTTTATTCAAACATGAACAGCTGGGAAAATACACAAAAGCATTCTCAATTGTTGTAATGCAAAGTGCACGCTTTTAAATGGAAAGTACGTTGTAAATGGCGTCATGGTTAGTGATAAGAAAACACTTTTATTAGCTCACCCTATTGGTTAGTGAAATATAACATTTGTACATTCTATAGGTGACAGCTACTACTATTGAATATTCCTTAACTGATAACTCCTCCTAAGCTCATCATACTACACAATGTTGCATTTCATACTACCTTTTCATTGGTTGGCTCTATACTAAGGGAGCCCTCCTGGCAGACAAGACTCTGATTGGTTCAGAGTTTGTGCATCCGACCTTGACTGCTTTAATATGATGCGAGGGTGCATGGTGGGGAAGGAGAGATGAACGGACAGATATGATTCAGTTTGAAGAAGTTACTACCATCTCGTTCCCAGGCCTGAGACCTTATCTGGCAATTTGTTGTGGAGTTGGCGTGCCATCCCTGTGTCTGAATGTACCACAGGAGTGGCAGGTGGGCTCTCCATTTGAAATTGGAATAAATGATCACATGATAGAGGACCACTGTTCACAGCTTATTTGTGTGTATTTATAGATTTTTCCTTCTACCCTAGCCTGTGTATACTGACCTGTGTATTTATTCATTATGAGACTGTTTGGCATGGTAGCTATCTGTACCTGGAGAACAAGGCTATCTGTATTTTCTCACTGCTAGCAACAGAAACAAATTAACTTTAGAACACATGCTGTGTGCATCTGGATAAGGTTATCTAGAGTGGTTTCGATTCCCTGTTGGGGCCCCCTCGCTTAGTAGCCTTGAAGCCTGAGCACCTGTCTGAACATTAGGCTTGGGAACATGTGCAAAGCAGTTTGTCAGGATTCAGTATTTTAGAATAAAGGCCTTTCACGTTTTTGTCTAAAATGGCGGTGCTCTGGTTCAATCTCTGCCATGTTAATGTTCTTTGTCTCTCATGCATTGCATGCCACCATACGTTGCTCCCTTCCCATGTATACTGCAACCTACCCCTACCTACGCCCATTTCTATGCTACTTGTGAAACTCTATTTGTGCTTGCTGCAACCTTTCCCTAAACTTGTGAGTGCACTCTACCTCTGACCCTACTTGTGTGGCGCAACCTATTCTACTCTTTATGGCGGTTGCATTATCCCTATGTTTAAACTGCTTGTTTACAGGTAACCTGTCAACTTGTACGTACGTTCACCTCTGCGAATGTCTTGTGGCGGGTCCAAACCTTGTGTTGATTTTATCTGCATCATCACAGAGGTTATTTTAGCTTTTCATGATGACAAGCAAGCCATCAGAATGACTTTCAGCCACCAGAACCCCCACCTTTTAGCTGACCAACAGAACTGGGTTTATCTGCATCATCACCCCCCCGGTCAATTTATTGACCACATACCCTAAGGTTGTCCTCTTCTCCGGTCTACTTTTAGAGACCCCCTCAAGCTACCTCCCTGTTGCACATATTCCTCTGTGCCACATGCCAATAAATGGCATTCTCCATCTCCTACACAGTCCACCCAATGCTGTGTATAATTTTGAGGATCCTAACGGGGGTTCAAATCGTGTGCCTTGGGGCCCAAATGGCCTTTCTATGACATGCATACAGGGTTGTTCATCTGTTCGAGTGCAAACATGAGTCACGTTATTTCCACCCAACACTATTGTAAACATGTGTTTCTCCACTATTTTAAATGCATTACCTAGCCAGGTAGGCATCCATGAGAACAGGTAAACCAGTCCTCATCTGCTGTTGTATCAGTCTCCTACACCATATTTGTCTACAAGTCGTGCAGGGACATTATTGCTTCTGTCAAGCTCTCATTCTGCTCATTGTGTGCTGGTCAGAATGTGCAGCAACTTGAGCCAATGTTTGCGCACACTCCCCCCCTCCTTGGCAGTGATATCAAGGACATGCCTGTTTTGGAGAGTCATCAGTCTGATACCTCAACTCCTCCTTAATTGCGTTAAGCCCCTTTACAATGGCATTAATTGTCTGCAGTATCTCCCATCTGGTTATCCGTAACCACTTAGAATTGGCAGCTGTTTGTAACCAGGAACAAGGAGGGATATTCCGAAGATCGATGCTTTACTGAACAGCCTATGTTGAAATGGTATATTATCCAGTGACTCTTCAATTTTCGGTGACAAGTGATCAAATCTTTTTGTGCGCTGGATCATTGGAGACCGTGTATTCTTTTGTTTATTTTCTGTCTTGGGGTATTCACTTATATGCACCACGTCACTCTGGGGCACTGCCAGTGCCGCTGCATTCAACACCGCCAGGGAGCATATACCACCCTAATCTTGTGGTAGTTGCATATAAGCCTTTGTACCACAGGCCCAATAGCTTTCATACCTGGTAAATCTATAATGCAACCACATCCTTCATTCTCTCCTACCTTCATAGTGCCATTGTTTCCGAAGGACAAGTAGGCATTTACCATCTATATTATGTAATTTGGCCCTCTATCCAAGTCTATAAATTTGCAGGTCTTGTCCATTCATCAATACATTAATTATTGGCATGTATAGAAACTCCCTCCCATACCCTTTTCAGAGCTTGTACTCTACATACCTTCTACCCATACTTCAGGAGTATACACATCCCCAATTATGTGCAGCTGTGGTCTATCCCAACACTAGGGTATTTCTTTCCCTTGTGAATCTGTGCATTTCAACAGTGGATGTTCTTCGATCATTATCGCACCCCTACATGGCCCTGATACTACATATGTCATGACCCCTTCCTTTGTTCCTTTCACTTCCTTTTGTTTAATAAAGTTATCTTCATAAGGTGAGTCTGCTTTTGTAACCCATTTTATATAAGCCCTTCTGCCCTAAAATTGTCCTCTTGATAAGATGCATTTGGCTGTGTGCTCTTTTTACTGGCATCTTTTTGGCCACAAACACTTTGGAGGTGCTCAAAGTGTACAGAATGAGAGCACACAAAGCCATTCTCATCTGATTTCTCTCTCCCCACCTTTGTCATATGTTTGCACCAAAGGTTATTAATTTTTTCATTATAACTTTCAAAAACGATGTCTCAAGAAGTGTTCATCGGTCACACCTCTCCTAACACTACTTATTTCTTCACTCATTTCAAAAGCTATATTGCTGTTAACCTTGCTAAAAATTCTAATTGCTATTGTGTATATAAACCAAAAACAACAGAGAAGAGAAAAACGCAGCAATCATTATGTTATAGAGTCAATTTTCTCCAAAAGTCTGTTTCTAGGCACCTGTTGAGGCATTAGAGAAACCATGTCCGTTTTCCTGGAAAATACATTATTCTGTGTTGTGACGTCTCATCTCAAGTTGCTGGTCAGCTCTCACTCTCGCCACATCTGTGGTCTGGTCACCTCTTTTTCTGGTCTCTCTTCGTCGACGGGGGCATTCCTCTGAATAGTTTTACATCAACTATGTGCACCCAAGCCTTTTTGCCTCACACTTTTACAGAGGAAGGGGCTGTGCACTGGACATGTAGGCCATCAAATCATGGCATATGCCACTTGCGAACCAACTTTCACATATACATCAGGTCCCCACGGAAGAGTTGGAGGGGTCTACAATTCCCTCTCTGCTGTGGTTTGCTTCTTGGCCCCCCTGCTACACCTGGATCTGTTGAGAAATGAATATCAAACATTTAGTCTTGGCAGTTAGATAATCGTGCCTCTCATTTCCAAAAAGTCAGATTTCTGTGTCCAATTGAACATGCATGGGCAGAGCAATGCGGAGATGCATTCTTCTAGCCATCACAATTTCATGGGCGTGAGGTAGTGATTGGAGCCTGGCTGATTTCTTATGGCAAAGAGAGACAGGGGGAAAGCAGTGCAACCAACTTTTATTCAAAGTGTCTCGCAATTTTGCAAAAGGCCATTGAGATGTTCCACAACAATGTTGGCCTGGGGGTGATGGGCAGAACAATGCTTGTGATTGATGCCAAGCAGGAATGTTATTTCAGAAAATAGTTCATTTGCGAAGTGTGGTCCATTATCTGATTTTAGCACTTTGCACATACAGCCATCGGGGAAACGCCTCACATAAAAGGAACTTAGCAGCCGACTTAGCATCTGCATGTGTACATAGTCCTGCTTATATCCAGCATCAAAAAGGGCCATGCAACCACAATCCTGTATCGATATCCATTACAATTTTGGAGCATAGCGACAGTCTTTATGCAACTGCTGAGTGGACCTGTATTGCTCCTCTCACTGTTCTCAAAGTATGTCCAGTGGCATATTTCTGGCATGCTGAAAAATTGAAATTACAACAAACCAACACACACTACCCTCTCCTCCTTTTTGTCCTTTCTGTCTTTCTGTCTTCAGGACCAGTTATATATATCCAAAAAGTGTTTTATTTTTCTTAAAGTGTATATAAATCTTTCATCTCCTTTGAGTTATTTCTCATAAAAACATAATATATGTCACACAACTTACTGTGCGCAACAGGGGTTAGAAAGTGTACTTAAATCACGTAAAAACAATACATTTTACGTATTCTTGCACATAAATGCACCTTTCACGAGTATGATCATCTTCTTGTTTTTTCACTTTCACAATTCAAAAAATGAGGCCAATCTATTTTTCCAATATATTTCTATCTTTAGAAAAATACTGTTTTTTTTAAGAAAAATCATCTTTTAGACTTTCTGCTCAAACTTCCCTTGAGATAAATTATACCTCCATATCTCTGTTCCATGTACAATAACTAAACGTCAATTTGGATAAAATGCTGACACGTAAGTGTTTCAGCCCTTTTTAACAGAATCCGTGTATACACAACAGTCTTTTTTTGTTTTTGTTTGTCTCTGGGCCTTCCTCAGGACAATGGTTGATTTTGTGTATCTTGAAACTAATCTCTCAAACCCCTAGGCTATTTCATTGGGTCTCTAAAACATTAAAAAGTAAAAATCAGTAGATACCTATGTGGTTATGACCTCTTTATTAAGGTTATCACGAGGGTCAATACTGACCTTATTTTCTGTAAGGGGAGCTTTTCCTCTTCACCTTAAGTGAACACACACCCCCCGTTAACAACACATGAAGGGATCGACCTGTTGAACCATGCTGAACAATTGATAATAAGGCTAAATGTTTTCATGCAGGTTAGCAATGAACCATTCTCCAGAAATGGTTTCTACAAGACATTCCCTTGTGGTGTGTGCTGGGTAGTTCAACTGCTCTAACGCTACTGCAAGTAACTCGAGAGGCATTACAGGCTTTCTTGTACTGTCTTGTCCCCACACCAGGTCATTAGGGAACAATGAACACCCTCTCTTTATCAACACATTTTGCTTATCTGGTGGTGTGCGTCCCTGTAACTCTTTTAATTGTGTCAATGATAATGCGTTATGCTGCCTTTTGCTTCTGTGTCTGCTGCTTCGTTACCGCGAGAAATAAAGTCTGTGCCATTAGTATGGGCTGCATATGTCACCATGGCAGCCACTGTTGGGTATGCCAGCACTTCGATCAATCTTTCTAATAAAGTGGCATGCTGTACTGTAGTGCTATCTGCACGCTGAAAACCCCTCCTTTCCCACTGTGACCGTCCTGAATGTATTGTGACATCGCATAGGCAGAATGTGAATATTTCATCACTACCTGATCCTTGTGTTGTTCAAATGCAATTATCATTGCAACTAACTCTGCCGCCTGCGCTGAAAAATGTCCTGATAATCTCACGTTCTGCACTACCTCAAAATCACCACCTTTATTTTTTTACCACTGATGCACCTGAATGCCTCAATCCCATGCTCTGATCTATCACCAACGACCCGTCAAGGAAGACCACCTTTCCTCCATCTAGTGAACTCTCCTTAATTTGGGGTATGTCATCGTATATGTCCATGTATGTGGTACAATCATGGACCCAATCTCCTTCCTCCATTGGTTCAGCAATAAATGTCTGAAGGTTCACTATGCAGCACCTAACAATTTTAATCAATGTGTTGGACAATATAACCTCCTATCCAGTTGCTCACTGTATGGTTATGGTGAGCGTGGACTTCGGCTTCTCAAGAATGGCAAAAAGGTTATATTCCACATACATTGTGACAGAACAGCCCATTGTTATTGTGGAGCTCTTTTCTATTGCAAACGCTGCTGCGGTTAGCTCTTGTTCACATGGGTAATGTCCTCTGATAACCGAATCCAGAATCTCACTGTAATTTGCTAATGGTTTGTGTCCCATTGAAGTCTTTTGTGTGAGGACAGCCATCATCACATACTCATTTGAATGGGGGAACAGGTACAACTCTTTGTAATCTGGTGTTCCCAACACAGGAGCTGTATGTATTGCTTTTTTCAGTTCGTCAAATGCACCTGTCCTCTCACCTGTCCACACTATGCTATTATTTTCTTTCCGTGCAGTAATTACATAGCCCCAAAAATTGCTGCAATTCTTTCACTGTCTCTGGTCGGGTGTATTACTTATTGCCTCTGCTCTTTCAGGTGTCACCTTTCTCCCCTCCTTTGCTATGAACTAGCCCAAATAAAGTACTTCTTTCTGACAGTACTGCAATCTCTCCTTGTCTACTTTGTATCCCTTTTCAGCCAGCAGGATCAATAACGTCAATGAGTCTGTATTACACTTTTCTTTTGTGGAGATGCACACAAATAGGTCATCTACATATTTTATAATGGTACTGGCAGTCTGTAAATTACCCAAATCTATTTGCAGCACCTTATTAAACACACTAGGGGATTCACAGTACCCATGTGGCATTCTCATGTGTTGTAGTCTCTTCAATCTATAGCAAGGTTGTCCAACATACGGCCCGCGGGCCACAATGCGGCCCTCCAAGCCATTTCATGTGGCCCGCGAGGCTGTACAGACAACATTGAACAAATAAAGAAATACACCGGGCCGTGGTGCAGGACTGTTACTGCCTCTGGTGCCCCCTAAAAAGGGGGGGGGCTCCAGAGGCAGTAACAGGCCACGGCCCGGTTTATTTATTTATTTGTTCAATGTTTGTCGGGTCCGTGGACCCGTTTAATTTATTTATTTCTGCATAAATAAATTAATCGGGTCCACGGACCCGACAAACATTGAACAAAAAAATAAATAAACCGGGCCGTGGTCTGTAACTGCCTCTGGTGCCCCCAGCACCAGAGGCAGTTACAGGCCACGGCCCAGTTTCAGGGGCGCAGAGTATGCGGGTGCTCCGGCCCCCCAGGCCGGAGAGGAGAGATGCAGTATGGATGGTCCTTTGTTCCATCCATACTGTGTCTCTCTCTGGCGGCCCGGGTAAAAGCCGTGTAAAAAACAATGTTTAAAATTGTGGGACGGATGCAAAGCAAGATGCTCTTGTTTTGCATCTGTCCCTCAATTTCTAAAAATCATTTTGGTTCGTGTATGCTTCTACATCTGTGTGCACGGATGTAGAAGTACACCCAACCCAAAACGATTTTTAGAAATGGAGGCACAGATGCAAAGCAAGTCTGCCCCTCAATTTCTAAAAATCGTTTTGGGTTGGATGTATTTGTACATCTGTGCACCCCGCTTGGCAAGAGGGGTGCACAGATGACGAAGTACACCCAACCCAAAACGATTTTTAGAAATGGAGGCACAGATGCAAAGCAAGTCTGTCCCCCAATTTCTAAAAAATCGTTTTGGGTTGGGTGTATTTGTACATCTGTGCACCCCGCTTGGCAAAAGGGGTGCACGGATGTAGAGGTACACCCAACCCAAAACGATTTTTAGAAATGGAGGCAAAAATGCAAAGTAAGTCTGTCCCTCAATTTCTAAAAATCGTTTTGGGTTTGGTGTATTTATACATCTGTGCACCCCGCTTGGCAAGAGGGGTGCACAGATGTAGAAGTAACCCAACCCAAAACGATTTTTAGAAATGGAGGCACAGATGCAAAGCAAGTCTGTCCCCCAATTTCTAAAAAATCGTTTTGGGTTGGGTGTATTTGTACATCTGTGCACCCCTCTTGGCAAGAGGGGTGCACGGATGTAGAGGTACACCCAACCCAAAACGATTTTAAAACGATTTTTAGAAATGGAGGCACAGATGCAAAGCAAGTCTGTCCCCCAATTTCTAAAAAATCGTTTTGGGTTGGGTGTATTTGTACATCTGTGCACCCCTCTGTGCACCCCTCTTGGTAAGAGGGGTGCACCAATGTAGAGGTATAATGTACCCAGCGGGATCAAACCTGTGTTGCTCCTGAGCTATCCTCCTGAGACTCCGAAGATCTGACGTACATTTAATGATACAGAACCAGAACTATTGAGCAAGTCTAACATCATCTTCATCATCATCAGAATAAATCAACACTGTTGTGGTTATACAAGAGCTAATATATTTAAAGGGATGGAATTACTCCGAATGTAGCAGCACTATTTAATAACCCAAAGTGCTTAAGCATAGTTAATGTGAAAATATGACACTTCTCACCATTGGGACAGTACTGCCTTGGGCAGAGTTTCACAGTGAAGAAGTGAGCAAGTGATCCGGGGTATGCAGCCCACACACGCGCATGGCATTCCCATGCACCCACTTGCGCGAATTGCACCAAATTAGTGAGATTGTGCTCCAAGGCACACGCACAGTCTTTGCTCTGAGGTTTGACACACTCACAGGATGGGATGGCATTTCGTTCTCCTATCCTAGTTGTGTTGCTCTGCCTTTTGAGGACTACTATAACCTGGATGATTATAGAGGGGTGCAGTAGGGGCAGTATTGGCCTACTGGGATGCAACTGGAAGGCTTAAACCTCCTTCTTACTTGCCTTTAGTATATGCAATGCATGCTAGCCAATGTTTCCACTGTTCTGCACCCCCCCCGTCCGCCTCGCACCAAGTTGGCGACTACGTGCAAATGCGGTCATATAAGTGCTGGTTATGTCACTTCCTATATCTGGGCACCACCCGGGAAATTCATAAATCGGCTCCCCTGCCCGATTTATTTATTCAATGTTTGTCGGGTCCGTGGACACGATTAATTAATTGATTTCTGCAATGTTGGGTCCGACCAATAAACCGGGCCGTGGAGGAGGACTTTTACTGCCTCAGGTACCCCCTGGAATTGGATTATGCTTCTTTCATTACCACAGAAGTAATTAATGTGTATTACAGAGATAAGCTGGCATATGTATTGGGCACACTGCACATGCTCAGGCAGCGTCAATCATGCTTTGTAGAGGACATTGCTGGCCTAAATTGGTAACAACCAGCACAGACATGTTGCTACAGAGGCATATTTTGGGCACAACCAGCATGTCAATGTGTTACATCAGTGACAGTGCTGTCTTACACTGTGGACACATTGATCATTAAAATGTGTTGTGTTCCACAATGTTCTTGTCTGCTGTTAGTGACATGGAATGTACATGTTCCGCTTTAGAACTGATTGTAAACGTATGGCTTTTTGGTCACTTTTCCTGCTGTAAAATGCACAATTTCAGCCCCATATTTGGAAAAAAAATCTTGGGGGGGGGGAGACCCCCCCAAACCCTCCCTATATTGTTGTAGCTCCCTCGCTACGCTCGGTCGCCACCACTATTTCCGAGAAATATCGACACATACACACTGGAAGAAATCCCAAGAAACTAACCTTTCATCACTGCCCCCGACATCAAAAGCTATCTTTGGGACTGCATGGCTATGCCTTTGATGCTATTGTGTGAAAGGTCACACACCATCGCTTTTGAATATACTGCTTTGGGTCAGGGTGTTCACTTTTGGCTCGCCGGCCCTCCGGGTGACACAAAGTGAATGCTTCGGCCCCACATTCAAAAAGGTTGGACAAGCCTGATCTATAGGTATACACTGTCGGATACTGTGAATCTTCGTGTAAGGGGATGGAAAAGAAAGTATTCTTCAGATCAATCACTGTAAAATGTGTGGCAGTAGGTGGTATGTTACACAAAATGGTGAACAGATTGGCTATGACTGGAAATTCTGCCCCTACAATGGTATTTAAAGGGTGTAAATCCTGTATAAATCTCCAAGACCCCCTTTCAATTTTTTTCACATGGTACTATGAGGAATCCAGTGTGAGGAATCCAGTGTATTCCCCAGTCATGAGCTCCTCCCACATGGCCAGAGGATGGCAGTCCCTACCCGATCCTGATCCTGGGTGTGGTAGTCTGAGAGAGGATCATGTGGGAGGGGACGACTACCGGGAGGAGGTGATGACTCCTTTTGGAGAGACGCAGTATTCTTCCCCTTCCTATGAAGAAAACCCCATAACACCTAAACCTCTGTTGGCATATTGTCATTCTGAGCAGGATACCATCCTTATCTCATATGCACATAACACACATATAACATCTCCTGTCTCAGATGTTTTTCTTCTAAACAAAAATCTTAAACTATATTACTTCAGAAGTCCCAGAAATCCTCGGATTCCAACTACCATAAAGCCTCAAGTACTGGGAAGAGGAAGGAGGAGGTGATGGGGATTGAAGGAAACGCCAAGCTGAACATGCAGACTAGTTGTAATGAAATCCGAGTGCACGGGACATTTCAAAATGGGGTCCACATTGAAAGAACAGAAGGAGAAAAATGAAGTCGAACTGAGGGAGAAGGCAGCAGCATGGGAGCGAACAGTGCTGCAGAAGGCATGCACTTCTACACTGCTGCTCCCAAGCATTACTTAACATCATAATGGCGTGAGGCCAAAAGAGACACATCAGTTACCCCAGGAGAGCCATGGAGGAGCCAGCAGCAGAGTTACCGGGGACGCTTCGTACCGAGTAGCAGCAGTCTTACTGGCGGGTGAACGCAGAGCTGTCAGGAGAGCTAAAAGAGGGTCCACAGTGCGGGAAATGCCATTCCTGAGACGAAGCTTCACTGCAGCAATGTGCCACATTGAGAACGCTACTAGACACCGGTGAGTCTGCCTAGAGACATTGGGGTCCTCAGGGCGCTCCAACAGGTATCTAAGCAATTAAGAAACTGCTTTGAATACTGAACAAGTAAAATACAAAGACAGAACTTGCCCAAATGCTCATGTGCGAGATGTCAATATGGGGAAAGTTGGGGCAAGTATTATCAGAAGCAAAGCAATACTAATGAAGAAGTTAAGACAGAACCCGAACATTTCTCCATATATGAAATGTCAATGTGGCGAAAGTTGGAACAAGTAGTACCTCAAGCCAATTAAGTTTAGACAAAGTGAAGGAATACAACTATGCTATACAAAAAGATGGCAAACTCAGAAAATAAGTCCTAGTGAAAGGGGCACATCAGGAAGAGAGCAGAGGAAGATACCTGACAGAGAAGCATACCAAGGGATCTATAAAACCCCACAAGGGGATTCCTGGCAGCAGAGTACACCAGGCAATCCATTTTAAATATATGGAAGAATAAGACATTGTGTAATGATATCTGGCAGGAGAGTATACCAGAGAATCTAAACCTATCAAATGATTCCTGGCAGGGGAGTATACCAGGAGGAGGGCACATTGTGCCGGGCACACCCACAATGTCCTCATCTTTTCAGTCATTCCCCCACGCAGTGGTGAGAGGGTTATAGAGGGGGATGTCTAAAGAAATGAGAACATACAGGGTGTGCTTGGCAGAGTGTGTCGGCCCAGATGGTAAAATAGAAGAGAGAGTCACAGAGATTGCGAAAGAGCCCTGAGGAGGGGTTAGAAGCATCCAGATGGATGTTGAGGAGTCAGAGCAGGAGAAGTTGAGAGGTAGAGGCAAGCAGGGAGGGAGGAGAGGTCGTCCCACTCAGAGGAAGAGGGCGACCTGGCCAGGTTGCCTGTAAATGGCGTCCAAGAGAGAGGAGTGCTCTCTTTTGGACTGACCACTTTCTTCTCTCCTCCCACCTAACGCTCTCTGCCCCTCAGGTGAAGCTGACCTCAGCACTGCCCCCCACCTTCCCGGTCATACGGCCCATGAAGCGTGTGTCATTGGAGGCTTTTGCTACTACTTTCTCTCCTCCTATGACTCACACTCTGACACAGCCCTCTATAACCTGCATTCCTCTATCTCCAACACTCTTGATGTCCTTGTCCTTATCATCAGGATCCGTTTGAAGCCCACCTCTAAGTGCAACTCTTGGTATGTCAGACCTTGCAACCCTTAAACGCAAGTGTAGGGTGACTGAGAGGAAGTGGAGGGCACCAGGCACATCCTCTGACAAACTGGCCTGCTGCTTGCTCCAAAGGCAATACAGACTCGTGTCCTGTCCAAGAAGAGAGTTACATCCAAGCCCGCATCCCTGTGGCCTCTAACAACACTGCCGAACTCTTCAAAATCTGCAAGGAGCTGATCAATCCTGCTGCAGTCTTCACCTCTCCTGTTGCCACCTAGGACCTTTGCTCGGCACTGGCTTCTCACTTCACCACTAAAACTCAAGACATCCTGTTCTCTCTCTCCTCTTTCTCTCCCTCGACCCCTCACTGGACAACTCTCCATCTGCTCCTCCTTTTTCTGCTTTCCCCGTATTCACTCCTGACATTGTTTCTAGACAAGTCTGATCTATGAAAGTGTCATCCAAGCAGGTGCTACCCTGCTCCTCCAGAACCATCAAGGACCACATCGACATGCTCGCTCCAGCATTGGCTGTTTACTGCAATCACTCTTTTGCCACTGGAACTTTCCCCTCACCCTAAAGCACTCCCGTGTGCACCCCCTCCTTAAGAATCCTTCTGGCGATCCTTCCTCTCCTTTCTCTACTGCCCAATCTCTATCACTCCTTTCCTGGGCAAACTCCTAGAAAAGCTGCCCATCTCCCAGCTTACTCTCCAAACTGAATATGTTGGTTGTCTCCATGACCATCAATGTGACTTTGGAGCAGGCAGCCAGAAGCACAGAATCTGCTCTTCTGAACACCCATGAAGACCTGGTCTCTAATCTCGACTTCAGCCTTTCTTCAATCCTCATCCTCCTTGATCTTTCCTCTGCTTTTGACATGGTCAGCCACGCCATACTGATCAATCATCTCCGTGATAACCTGGGCATCATGGATCAGGCCCTAGCCTGGTTGACATTGTCATTCCTCTCTGATTTGACAATCCAACTAGGGTCCTTTCTCTCCACCACCTCTCTCTACACATGTGGTGTTCCCCAGGGCTCTAATCTCTAACCCTGGCTCTTCAACCTTTACTTGGAACCTCTGGCCCACCTCATCTCTACCTTCTCTCTTAACTCTGTGTAATGCGGATGACACTCAGCTCTCCTTCAGGTTCCCCTCAGTCTCCTCTCCTCTCTTGCTCATTCTTGACTGTCCATCCCCGATTCAGGAATGGTGTGCCTCCAACGATCTCTGGCTTAATACCAGTAAGACCGAGATCCTTCTCATTGGGACCCCTGCTCCCATTTTCCCTCTTTCGCTATGGTCGCCCTCCTTGGGCCCTCTACCTGTGCCTTCCTGTAAGGCAAAAATCCTTGGTGTCATCTTCGACTCCATCCGCTCCTTCTCTCATCACATCACGGACCTCTCTAAGAAGTCCCACTACCAACTGCACCTCCTCAGAGGTATTCCTCCTTTTCTCACTTTCCCCCAGAAGCTCAGTGTCTCCAGAGCCCTGGTTCTCTCTAGGCTGGACTACTGCAACAGCCTCTTTCTAAATCTGTACAAAAAAGAAGGTGGGTGAGGCGCGCACTTCCGGTCCTGGTCAATTGAACCTGTTGCAAAAAATATAATAAGTAGCTGGGTCAAATCCCAAAATGGACAAATATTCACAGGGTTAGATCCCTTCTGCTGCAAGTCAGGTACTCAGTAATAACAGGGTTAGATCCCTTGCTGCAAATCAGGTACTCAGTAATAACAGGGTTAAATCCCTCAGCTGCAGTTCTGTGGACCGGGAGTGCACGCCTCACCCACCTTCTTTTTTGTACTGAATGCTATGGGAGTCCCGGGCTCCAGAGGCAGCGCCACGGGGTGACTGTGCCCCACTTTGGAGAATCATAAAGATGGTTCTCTCCCCTCCCCCAAATTTGGGAAGGACTTGTGCTTTGGAGGGGTGTCGGTTGCTGGTCACCTGAACAGAAAAAAACGTTTTCACTACAGCTACCAGAATCCTTTGAGTCTAATTAGACACACCTGCTCAACAGCCTCCCTAATGATTATTTGAGATAAGAAAGCGCTAGGAGGAGAACAACTACAGACCACAGAACTGCAGCTGAGGGATTTAACCCTGTTATTACTGAGTACCTGATTTGCAGCAAGGGATCTAACCCTGTTATTACTGAGTACCTGATTTGCAGCAGAAGGGATCTAACCCTGTGAATATTTGTCCATTTTGGGATTTGACCCAGCTACTTATTATATTTTTTGCAACAGGTTCAATTGACCAGGACCGGGAGTGCGCGCCTCACCCACCTTCTTTTTTGTCTTTCTAAATCTGCTCGCACTCTCTCCACTGGCTCCTGGTAGCTGCAAGGATCAAATTCAAGACATTCTGCATTGCCCACAATGCTTTCTGGGGCTGGGGACCACACTACTCTTCCTACGCACTTTCCTTCTTGAGCCCTCCGCTCATCCACCTCTAACTCTCTAAGGGTCAGACGCTACACCAGGCAGTGAGTGGAGAGGTAGATCTCTCTCCTCGGCTGCTGCCTCCATCTGGAACAGCTTCCCAGCCTCTCTCAAACTTGAGCAGGACCACTTAAGGTTCCAGAAGCAACTCAAGACCTTCCTTTTCGCTTCTGCTATCTCTGTCTCTGTCTCTGTCTCTCCCCCCTGCTGATGCACTTGTCTGCTGCACTAACTGGTTACCCAGCCCTCCTCTGAACCCAATTGAGCACCAGGCTCCTTCACAACCAGTAGCCCCATGCACTGCCCCCGGGCCTACCATGCACTTAAGGACTGTATCTGCAACCCTACAATCTCCTGCCTCCCTGCACTTACTTAAAGCCAGCCACCCCAGTGGTACGTACTTGAGCTGTGCCTATTGCACTCTCTCACCTACCCCCCTTCCCGCCCCTTGGCACTTCTCCTCTCCTTTCCCCTTGAGCGATCTGAATGACAGAAGGCATAGTAGGATTGTTGTTTTGTCCACCTTTTGTCTCCTCTTCCTTGTCTTGTCGTGCCTAGAAACACTTGTGTACATGGGTGTTATAAATGACTTATATCATATAGCATATCATTGTTCACACCCCTTCCCTTTAGTTCCTTACAATGTTAACACAACGACGTGTCCCTTCTGAACCACGTCGCAACACAAAGAAAATCTTCATACACCACAGCAATAATACACAATCTCAGTCTACTCCATACTTACCTCTAAACAATCTTAACTGCTATACTACCAACACACAAAAACACCTCTAACATTCCTATTATAAACAAAAACAATGCTGGCATAAAACAAAAACTCTATTAACACTGCCATGTCCCCTTATACTGGGTATCATCCTCTTTATCTCTTTTTTTCACTGCCACCTGAAGGAGGGTGGGCTTTACACCCCCTACTGCGCGATCTTCCCCAACTACTGTCGAAAGTACCTCCTTTTTCTATCTCCAATACTCTTTTTTTTCAACTCAAAATACTCCCAATCCTAGGATCCCAGAGGTTCAGCAGCATCGACTCCCTTCTATCTGCCTGCTCCGCCCTCTGCGCCCAGCATGCTGCCTGAGAAACCAGGCAGTACCTTGCAGAAAAAAGGGCTCCTGCCAACCTCTTCTTAATTGCGCACTTGAACCACCCCCTGCAGACGGACTCCGATGCCCAAGGGAGATGCAGCAATGAGTCCTCGACCCTCCGCCAGACACTTGGCATCTAACGGCAGAAAATCAAGCAACTACAAGTGCACGAGAAAGCTCAGCTTTATTCAAACTTGAACGGCTGGGAAAATACACAAGCATCCTCAATCGTAATACAAAACACAAGCTTTTAAATGGAAAACACATCATAACTGGCACCATGCTTAGTGATAGGAAAACACTTTTATTCACTGACCCTATTGGTTAATGAAAATAACATTTGTACATTCTGTAGGCGAAGGCTACTTCTATTGGATATTCCTTATCTGATAACTCCTCCTAAATTCATCATACTGCACAATGTTGCATTTCATACTAGCTTTTCATTGATTGCTATATACTAAGCTAGCCAACCTGGCAGACAAGACTCTGATTGGTTCAGAGTTTGCTCATATGACCTTGGCCACTTTAATGTGATGCCAGGGTGCGTGGTGGAGAAGGAGATATGAATGGACCACTATGATTCAGTTTGAATAAGTTACTCCCATCTTGTTCCGAGGCCTGAGACCTTATCTGCCAATATGTCTCTAGCCTTGGCGTGCCGTCCCTGTGTCTGAATGTACCAAGGTAGTGGCAGGTGTGCTGTCTAGTTGATTTGGAATATTACTGTTCTGATCACGTGGTAGAGGACCACTGTTCAGTGCTTGTTTTCATATATTTATTGAGTTTTCCTTCTACTCTAGCCTGTGTAGGCTGTGCTGTGTATTTATTCATTATGAGACTGTTTGGCACAGTAGCTATTTGCACCTGGAAATCAAGGATATCTGTACTTTCGCAATGCTACCAATAGAAACTAATTAATTGCATTCTGTGTGCTTCTGGGAAAATGTTATCTAGTGTGGTTTTGTTTCCCTGTTGGTGCCTCCTTGCTTACTGGTCTTGACCCCTGAGAGTCTGTCTGAACATATTGAGGCTTGGAACTGTGTGCAAAGCTGTTTGATGTCAGGATTCAGTATTTCAGAATAAAGGCCTTTCACAATTCTCTCTCAAAATGGCGGTATTCTGGTTCAATCCACACCATGTTAATGTTTTTGATGTCTCATGCATTGCATGTCACCATACGTTGCTCCCTGCCCATTTATACTGCACCCTACACCAATCTCTACGCTACATGTGTAACTCTATCTGTGCATGCTTCAACCTTTCCCTAAACTTTTGAGTGCACTCTTCCTCTCACCCTACTTGTGTGGTGCAACCTATTCTACTCTTTATGGTGGTTGAATTATCTGTAATGTTTAAACTGGCTGTTTACAGGTCAACTGTGAACTTGTACGTACGTTCACCTCTGCGAACGTCTGTGGGCGGGGCCAAACCATGTGTTGATTTTATCTGCATCATCACAGAGGTTATTTTAGCACCTTTTGCATGATGCCAAGCAAGCCGTCAGAATGGCCTTAAGGCACCAGAACCCCACTTTTAGCTGACCAACAGAACCGGATTCAGTGTTAAACTTCAGTGAATGTCATGACCACCAAGAGAAAGCCTCTTTATGAAGAGCAGTGATTGCAAGGATCCATCTCTTGCTTTTGTCTGTAAAATACATACAACTGCTATTGAGCAACATCTTTCCCCCCACTCACGTAGGGGAAGATGCATTGGATGTGGTGTATGTACTACATAGGACTTTTAGATGGAAAACCTATCCCATTAAGCTGGTCTGATAATTTCCTTATCACTTCCGAGAAGAGACATTTTTTCTTCAGATCATGTCTCTTTTCCATGTAGGAAAGATATCTGACCTGAAATTGCTGTGAACTCCCCATGTCAGGTGTGATGTGAACAGGCAGTGCTGGCTTCTAGGTTTCCATCCCTTTTCATTCTAGTACTTGAAGATCTGTCCAATTCTAGGGCAAGTGCAAATTGATAGTGGTTTTTCTGCATATATTTGTTTTAGAAATTATTCTCCTGGAAAAGTGGGCATTAAACTGTCAACTTTACGAGTTTTACTGGGCTTTCACATTTCATTTCTTACCAGTTGCTTCGTATGCAAGGGAGACACCAGTACCATGATCTTTTTTTTTTTTTTTTTATTTTAAATTTTTTTAGGAACTGGGGTTATAGAGCTGCCCCCCCCAACAAAAGTTCTGCTGCATTTATTTATTTATTGCATTTGTATAACACCTGCAAGCCCTCAGGCATCAGAGCGCTGTGGAGAATAGGTTACACAGAGGCCACTGGGGCCAGAAAAGCGGTTACAAGTTAGTGATGCCTTGAAATACATAGTTGCATACAGACAGGTAGTATAGACAGGGTATCCAGTCAATATTTCGAAAACATATTTTTGAAATGCCATTTTCTCGAAAACAAAATGCAGATTTTTATTTTATTTTTTTTATTTTATTTTTCGAATGGTTATTTTTTTATTTTATGTTTTATTTGTGTTTGGTTACTAAAACAAAAGTATCAATAAAAGAAAACGGGGGTTTGCGGGGAACCCCCATTTAAAAAATAAAATAAAAAAACATTTTTAAAAAAATTAGCCAAAATTGTGTCGAGAAAATGGCATTTCGAAAATATGGCGTTTGAAAAAGTCAATATAAACCTATAGACAGTGCTTACGTATTGCAGTGGTTGCAGGTTGCATAGATGCAATGATTCCATTGTTGCATATAATTGAGGCAAGGTATAAACAATGCATAGATAATGCTCAAAGGGTTCGTAAGTGGAGGGCAGGCATACAAAGTTAATTGAATAGCCAGGTTTTGAGGCCTTTGCGGAAAGCCCAGTGAGAGTCTTCAGACCTGAGCTTGAGTGGGAGGGAGTTCCATTCTTTGGCTGCAATGACAAGGAAGTTACAGCCACCTGCTTTGGCACATTTGAATGAGGGTTGCAGTAGTCTGTGTGTATAGGGGGTTCTGACAGGCCTGGTTGATAGTGGTGGGGAGAATCTTTGGGAAAGGTATGGTGGTGCTGATTTGGAAATGCATCTATGTGTAATGGTTAGGGTCTTGAAGAGAATTATTTTCCGGATGGAGAGCCAATGTACCTTCCTGCGGGCAGCTGATATGTGTTCAGTTTTGGGGAGGTTGAGGGCAGCTCTTAAGGCATTATTTTTTAATAACTTGCAGTTTTTCTTTAGGTTTTCGGAAGCGGTGCCAGCGAATAAAGCATTGCAATATTCTAGGCTAGCATCCACCACAGCACAAGCGATTGTTAGGCAGCTATCTGGCGAAAGAAAGGGTTTCGCGGAATTAAGGTGTTTTGTGGTGTTTGCAGTTGAGGAGGCGATGGCGTTGACTTGTCTGGTGAGTTTGAGCAATGCATCTAGGTAGACTCCCAGTGTTTTTACTGAAGGCGCAACTTGGATATGGCTGCCATTGATAGTGAAGGTCGAGTATTCAGAGTTCAGTTTGTTCAGAGCTGTTGAGTGTCCTATGATGAGTTCTGTTTTGTCATCGTTCAAGCAGAGGCCGTGGGAGGCCATCCATGCTTGAGCGATGGTGAAGCTTGAATTTATTGTGGCGGCATCTTCTGAGTAGGTGCCGGAGAAGACTTTCATTCTACTACCTTCTAGGAAGGAGGCTGATCAACTAAATCAAATGCTGCTGAAGGGTCTAGTAGCAGCAAGAGGGCCACTTTACATAAATCTCTGATAACGTCCATTTGATTTTTAAGTCGAGGAGGGCAGATTTGGTTCCATGCCCGTGGCAGAAACTGGATTGGGAGATTCCAAGTATATGGTTTGTTTCTAAGTGTTATTGTATTTGGACATATGCTGCTCAGTCAAGTATTTTTAACAGGAAGGGATCGGTCGTGATTGGGTGGTAGTTGTTGGGGGAAGTTGGAGCAAGGGTGTGTTTTTTTTTTTTTTTAAACACGGTAAGAACAATGCTTCTTTGAGGCTTGCGGGTACCACACTTGAGGTGAAGGAGGAATTAATGACTGCCGTGATAAACAGGGTCAGAGTTTCAGTGCAGTCTTTGATCAGGGGGGCTGGACATATGTCGCCTTTGCATCTGGGTGGCTTGAGGCTTTTCAGGATGTTTAGAGCGTAATAGTCAAAAATGGTATTGAATTTGAATAGCGGTGTGGAATTGGGTGGGGCAGAGTGTGTGGCCTTGGGGCCGGTGTTGGTCAAGGTGGGTTGTTTGGTGAGGATTTTGTTTTGGAGTAGGCAGATTTTATTTAACATAGCACTTTGAATGCTGTCACACCATGCGTCATCTTTGGATAGGTGGGATGGCTGGGAGACTGGGGTCTCCAGTTCCTTGAGGATGGAGAATATTTCTCTGGTGTTTGAGATCGCATTGGCAATTCTGGAATTGAATGCGTTAGCTTTGGCTTCGATAATTGAATTTTTATATTGTTTGGATACAGTCAGGAATTTTTATTGGAGGGTGTCAGAGGGCAGGTTTCTCCAGGATATTTCTGATTGTCTCTTTTTAGCTCTGAGATCAGAGAGGACCTGGGTAAACCAAGAGTTGGAGTGAGCTATAGGTTTATCTTTTTTAGGATCTAATGGGGCTATCTTTTCAATTGCCGTAGCTAGAGTGTTGGTATAAAGGTCAACCAGACTATTTTTGTCAAGGCTGGTTGGGATAACTGGGTTAAGGGCTTCAAGATATGGTAGGAGGTTTTCTTTAGTGAGCTTACGGGCACTGCGGGCAAGTGAGGGGGGGTCATGGTAAGCATTTTGGTGTGTTGACCGATGGGGATGGTGAACAGGATTATGTGATGGTCTGACCATGTGCAAGGGGTGTTTGACATGATATCGATGTGGCAATTATGGATTGTCCTTTGTCATGTGTGGGGCAGTGGATGCAGTGATTGAAGCCGGGTGCGGATAGTGAGTTTGCGAGAGAGGTGGCTGGTGTGTAGAGAAGTATTTGAGAGGTAGGTTTAGTGTCTTCTTGTAAGATTTGGAGAAGGTCTTCTTCGAAGGTAAGGATGGGGCCAGGTGGCTGGTAGAGTAGATGGGCAGTGATAGTGTTGGAAGGTGATATGGGCATTTTTAGTGATGGGATGTCACAGTTGTTGTTGAGGGAGTTGTTGGTTTGTATGATTCATTGGTGGTCTTTGCTCATCAAGGCTACAGCACCTCCTTTAGCTTTCAGTCTATCACTCCTAAGGATGGTGTATCCTGGTGCTATGCATCTGGTGGTATGCATCTTACTGGTCCTCGATCTTTATCTTGCTGACAGTTTCAATTTGTCAGTGGTGTTTTGGATGCCGAGGCTGAGCCCCATTTCTCCAATTTCTCTGGTTGAAACTGTTGTCAATTTGGTTTGCTTCTCTATCTGTGTTATCTTGACACAGTGTGGTTGGTTTCACAGCGTCGGCATTGTGATGTTCAATTTACTGGTTTTCAATTAGACAACAAATATAGGTGGGACACAAGATCCAGAGGAGCTCTGCTAGGAAGACCTGCAGGCGAGAGGACCCCTTCAGAAGGCTGCCATATCCTGGGTGCCACATGGTGTACCTCACGAACACTGAGGTGTCCTGTGGCCATTTGTCAGCAAATGGCCATGGAGTGGATGAGCATGTGTGTGGGGAGGCCAAACTAGAATTGTAAGCGGGGTGGATAATTAATGAGGTATCCTGCATGCTGCATTTGTGTGTAGCTACCGCTGGCTACATATTTGTATCTGCAGCCCTTGTTTTCCAAAACCTTCAGTCTGTTCTTGCAGTGCCGACAGCTCAGCATTTCATCTGCACATCACAAGGTATACAGTTATATGCATTCTGCTAATGTCACTTCAAGGCATCAAACTGAACGTGACTAGTCAGACTGTGGGGAAGTGAGTAAGTTTGTTCAGAGTTTGATGTCCTCCAGAAAAGTCTTGTACAAAAGTTAGGCATTTCATGTTCAACCCCTTATGGCATTTACATAAAAAGTGCTGTCGGTTTCTAGCTGAATGGTATTGATTGTAGTAACATGGATTATATCCTATGTTTGTAGGGTTTGGTTTTGCTCTAAGTCAACCCCTCCTCTGTTAATCACAAGAATAGCACCAAAATCAGTTTCTGATCTTGACACGGGGAGAGGGAGGAATTACAAAAGAAGAGCCTATGATGGGCACACTCACATTAGGAGGGCTGGGCATAGCAGTGGAAATTCCATGGGCAGAACAACTGACGAATTCTGTGTAAAAATTGGCCAGCGCGAAATTGGCAATTTCAGACTTTTGGCCAGTCAGAAATTTTAGTTTTATCCGAAATTTTGGTATTTAGGGGGCACCAAACATTTTGGCCGAAAATACATTCGGGAGAAAAATAAAATTTCTGAAAAAACAAAATGTGCCTGAATGGTGGTGAAAAAGGATAAAAAGCTGCCCCAGCAGCGAAATAGAATTGGAGGTGAATTTCACCTGCAGATGTTTTGCCCACCCCTACTCTCATTGCCACAGGGAAGCTGATGGCGGGGGGGGTTCTTATTTCAGGGCAGACCATGCATCTGATCCCAGAGCCAATGCCCGCTGGTACGGTTGCATGGTTGCGCACCTATGATCAATTTATGGAATGCTCTGTTCCCAAATTAATTTTCATGCCGCAGTTTTGGCACATCAAATCTTCACTATCTTTCTTTATCTGTTGTTTACGCCATTCCGTGCCTATATTCTCGAATGTCTCTGCCCTGTCCCCTCCCCTTTCCCGCATTATCTGCCTTCCTGCTTGCTGGGTGACGGCTACAACCTCTTTCTTCTCCTCTGCCTGCTTTTCCTCATTCACCCGTGGCTTCCCCCATGTCTGTGGGGGAAAGCCAGTAAACTCCCCCCCAATCAGTGTATCCAAGATCATGCTGTGCCAAACCACCCTCCTCCATCCGCTTGCCTCCTTTCCTCCTGACTTGCCTCCCCACAGCGTGTGGCAGCCCTGGGTCACCCTACCTGCTTGCACGCTTGCCACCAGGATCAACCATGATCATTTCGCAAAGTGCAGCTGCGCAATATGTGTACATGCATGAATGTTTCACCCGGGCAGGTCGGGGAAACTGGCATTCGGGAATTTGTTTCCGGGTAAGGCAGCACGTCCCATGGCTGCTGAGGCGCATGTGTTTAGTTTGTGGTGGGACTTCATGGACTATTATGTCTCCCCCTTAAGGTGAGCGTGGACATCTTCAAAGGATTCCCCAATGAGGAGAGCATTGTGAACTACACACTCAACCAGGCATATCATGACAACGTCACTGTGTTTGCCAGTAAGTCTCTGACTCTTACGCCTCTCGCGCTCCTATGTCATTCTCTTTCTGTGTACTGCCCTTTCTTGTCACCTCATTTCACTTTGCCATCCACCCCAGGGTTGCAGTTCTCTTCATATGCCACTTGTGTGTGCTGTTCCTCCTGTACCTAACCGTCTGTTGTTACTTCTGATTTCGGTGTATACCTCTTTTCTTCCATTCTTTCTACCAGTGTTCACCATTTCTTCCCTTAAGTCTTCTGTGCTTCCTTGTTCCCTATTCGGTTACTTCCTCCCTAATCACTCCTTGTTCCCTCATTTTCTCCCTTGTTCTCTTGGTTCCTCCTGGTTTTCACCTTTCTTACATTGTTCCCTGGCTGTCATTACTTGCCTCCTCTTTCTCCAAAGTTCCCCTCTTCATCCTGTTCTACTCTTTTAATCTTGTTATTCCTTTTACCCCCAATTTCACCCTACATGCCCCCTTTCATGTCTACCCTTATACATCTTGCCTCTCTCATTTCTCCATGTTAGTGATTCCACCATTGTTTATTCTTTTCCTCCATGTACTTCCTTTCCTTCTGTTATTCATGTTTTCTTCCTTTCTTTTTCCACTCCTCCCTCCTGCTCTCGTTCTCTCTCTCCTCCCTCAGGCAGTTTTCTTGTTTATTCTGCTTTTGCTCCCTCATTGCTACCATTTCCCCATTCTGCCTGTCCTGTATCAGACCTCTTCATTCTTTTCCTTTTCTGTGTCATCTCTATTTATATGCTTGTTGCTCTTCAATGGCTCCACCACAACTTTGATTTTGCTTTTTTAAAATAATTGTCACCCAATTCCCCCTTGATTTTAGGTTTTCCGAATTTTGTTTTCTTCACTGCTCAACGCCTTTCCTTTTATTTTCATCCATGTTCCTCTCTGAGCTACTTTCCTGTTGATACCGCTACCCTCATCTGCCCCCTTTCTCCACCCGGTGTCCCTTTTCTCACCACGTTTTCCCTGTTTGATACCTTGAGTTTTTACTCCTCCAATATACCCAGATATTACCTTCCCCTTTTAGGTGCATCTCCTTCCCTCTTTCAGTGCACCTTCCCACCTTTCATTGGCTCATTTCCTCCATCCGTGTCCTGTTTCTAGGTTAGCTTTCAGTTGTCCTCCTCTTTCCACCTTTAGTTTCTTCGTTGTGTCTTTTTAATATCTCCTTGTTGCTCGTATATGTGTAACCATTTGCTGTACCCTGTTTTACCTTCTGTGCCCCTTCCCACTTGGGTAATTTACTTTGCAGCCATTTACTGTGGCTTGTTGCCTTTCAATGCTACTCTGTTGTACCCCTTTTCTCCATTCACTGACTACACTTTTTCATTAGAGATCCTCTTCTCCATTCACTGACTACACTTTCATTAGAGATCCTCTCCCATCTGGGCTTAGTACCTACTTGCGAGTCTTCCTTCCTCCTACCCGCTTTCCTTTCTTCCCACAACTTCCCGCATTCTACCTGATGCCATAGTATAGGGTCCAGTATCCTCCTGTACATTGCAACACCCAGTTTTAACCCCTCTCTGGTTCCACTCTTACTGCCTTGTTCCTGGTCTATTTTCCAACCAGGTGTAATTTTCCAAACTAAGGAGGATGGAACGCTGCCCCCTCACGTCATCTACAAGATCCGCCAGAACTCTAGCTTCACTGAGAAGACCAATGAAATCCGACGGGCGTACTGGAGGCCGGGACCAAACACGGGCGGACGCTTCTACTTCCTCTATGGCTTTGTGTGGATTCAAGGTACGTTCCAACTGAAAGGATAGCACTACATGGGCAGACTACCTGCCGCTCGTGCAAGTCGACCTAGACATCAAAGTAGGTTTCCGTTTGCCCTATCAAATAGATGAGCTGAATCGACTGTCCTGCTTGGTGACGTTACAGAGCAGTAAACATGATTTCCTCTTGTACAAGAAAACTACGGCACAGGGCTGTAGATAGTATAAAGGGGAATTGAGCATTGTGTTTGGAAGCATTCTGTGCTAATCCAGAGTGGTGTGTCTTCTAATACAACTTGTCATTCTGAAACATTTGTCTAGGACTCTAGGTGGCAAGCCACATGTCACAGGCAAAAGAGAAACGAGCATGTCCTCTCCTGTGTTCTCTGTGCTCAGGGCTTCCCAATAATACATGTTCTACTTAAGCTTCAATAAACTAGGCCATGCAATCTACTATATACTAGGTGCACCTGCCTGGTGAAGTGGAGTTTTGTAGGTTCTTTCCACACATGTGGACCAGAAAACACCCCTCTGCCTCTACCACTCAAAGTAGTCTGAGAACTCTTGCAAGGTATTGCTAGAAGGAAGACTTTCCCCTGACTAGAGTCTTTGAATCTCATAAATGCACATCCCTATGGGTTATTATCTACAATTGTGCTCTTCCACACGTGATTTGGGACATCCTTCAATATTCCACCCGAGACGCTTGCTATAATGGCATTTATGATCTTAAAACATCACACCAGAGACTCACATGTACAGCATTTTCAGCGACTGAATACATATCAAGCATGTTAATGACGATCTTAACTATCTCTTCTTCTTTGCAGATATGATGGACCGTGCCATTATTAACACGTTTGTTGGCCATGACGTGGTGGAGCCTGGGAGCTACGTGCAGATGTTTCCTTACCCCTGTTACACCAGAGATGAGTGAGTCATGTTGTCATGCATGATGTTGGGCACATTCTAGAACGGTAGAGCCCCCTCTGACAGAGAGCTTAGACAAGACTGTCCACTGCAAGTAATGCCACAAAGTAGGCCACCAGCGTTCACAAATGCAGGGCTGATTGAGTGAAGTGATTTACAATGCAGACCACAAAATATTCCATCTGCTTCTTGCAGCGAGTTGCCTGGGGTGGATTAAAGATATTTGGGAGCGAATGGAATCACATTCATAACCTCTTTATTGGTTGTCCTTTTCTGGGAGTTTCACTGATTGCCCAAAGCAGTTTGGTATAGAATGCCTATTGCCCAGATCACTGACCTGCAAGGACTAGTTGAGTGGCTTTATGCCCCTACATTGCTGGCTCTGATTTACTTCAGTGTTCTTTCTTCCCCATTTAAGTGGCCTCCATGCTCCAGTATACTGTTCACACCCCAGTAGTCTTATCTCAGCATAACTGGCCAACGCATTTCATTGGATTATTCCTGTCTCCGTTCTCCTGCTTCATGGCCTATGCATTTTGTGAGAAAGCACAGGTGACACAATTGTACAGGTATTTCTTGAGAAGGCTCTATTTCGCCATTTTGAGGGAGTAATTGAACCAGAGGAAATTGAGAGGTAACGTGGGCTTTGTAGAGGCCGATGAGATCCCTATCACCGAAGCAAAAAGGGAAGAGGAACCTACCATTCTCCCCGATCTAGCCTTCATCCAGCAAATGATCCAGTACTCGCAGAGGCTTTCTTACAAGTGATTCCCGAGGAAGAAGGACAAGAAATGGAGACCCTTTTTCTTCCTGAAACAAGAATTACTTTATAGAAGGGAAAACTCCAGGGAATGCCCAAGTAAGACTCAGTAATACCCAAAACCCATTGCAAGAGCATGCTATAGATTGTATACTCTCATTTGACAGGGGGACACTTGGGACAATCTAAAACCCAAGCTCATATCACTGGGAAATTCTGTTGGCCGGGTATCCAGGCTGACATAAAGAACTTCATTCAGACATGTGAGAAATGCCAAAAAGTCCCTTACCTGCCCCTCTAAACCCATTACCGATAATAGAAGTCCCTTTCTCCAGAATCGGGATGGATATCATTGGACCGTTTGAAACTTTGTAAACTCTTCCCACGTGAAAAGAACTACTCTGTGTTGGAACTAGAAGCCCTTGCCATCAAATGGGCAATTATCCATCTTGGGTACTACCTTCTAGGGATAAAGTTCACACTTGTCACTAATCACTAACCTTTGTTATGGATAAGTCAACAAAAGGACTCTAACCCTTGAGTCATGTGATGGTTCTTAGACCTGCAACCCTATTGTTTCTCTGTGGAACACTGAAAAGGTAAAGTACAGGGGAACGTTCATTTTCTTTCCCGGTTTCCCTGTAAAACAGATATGGCTACATCGCGTGGGGGAAGGGTGTGTGAGAAACCAAAGGGTGTCTCCCCTACTAATTCCTGAGGATCTCTCACTCAGGTGGCCAGGGCACAGCCATCACCATTAGATCCAGACCCTGTGAGTGGATCAGTGTGGGAGGATCACCTGGGTGAGGGGTCTTCGGGCAGTGGGGGTGAGGCGACCGATGGTGAGACGCATTATTCCCCCCTTTGCCATACATCTGACCCATCCGATTTTATAGGATTCTCTGATGGCCCAACTCCCCCCCTGCCTTTCTACACAAACGCTGGGCTGAGGAATAGGGCACCTTAGAGCAAAGAGGCTAACCCTTACATATCTCATTGGACATGTCCTGCTAATCGGGTCAGGCAGAGTCAGACACTTGACTTTAAGGGCATACATCTGATACCAATTAGCTCTCCCCACATGGACAAAAGCCGGAACATAGAGACACACTGAGCAAGGTGGAACACAAGCAAGAGCAGAACTTCCGGGGTGAAGGCAAACCTAGTGGAGCAGAGCAATGGACTGAGGGATGAGAGCAAAGGGTAAAAAACCCCAGGAGGTCCCTGCAAGAGGATGTTGCCTCCAAAATCTATCTGTGAAAGACACGTAAAGAAGGACACATCCCAGATAGCATTATGTTTGAAGGACATCAGTGACCCTCCGTGATGAAACGCAGAGTTGGCGAGGACAAGCCTGTGGTACTAACCTTGACTTGTGAATTAAAAACTGCAAAGACAAGAAAGAAACACACACAACCGGTCAGTTTGCAAGAGACATGAAAAACTGGTGTGTGTTAAGGAAAGATTGAAGTTGCAACAGTATGTCGCACAATGAAGGCTGCATGCATGTGGATGAGACGCGAAAGAAAGCAGACCTGCAATTAACTTTGAGTTATTGATAGCTGTGAAAACAACAATACGGAGTAGCGAGGTGCTCTGGTGAAAGGAAGTAGCCCACTCAAAAGTCTCTGTGAAAGCTGAAATGTTTTTCTTTGATAAAGTGAATGAACTATAAAAAGTGAAGTGATCAAACTTTACCCCAGGGGAAAAAGGTAAGAAATGAAAAGGTGAACACTGAACTTTTGTGCTTACGACATCAAACTACCCAGACCAAGACACACTGCAGAAAACACAACAGTGTGAGCTGAAGGGACAGTCTAAGTGGTCCTTCAGAGCTCTATAGTAAAAGCCAAGCACTTTCGAAAGTCTTTGACATCAAGAAAAGGTCAGAGACCGACTGAGGGAGACCAGAAGTGTTATAAGTCAGGGGAAGGGAACTCCTAAAGGATGTGAATTAAGCTTGGAGAAGGGAACCCCTGCAAGTGTTGTGTTTGAAAGGTCCAAGCCCGACTGAGGGAGACCTACATGAACATTTTGTTTTGAAAGGTCCAAACTCGTCTGAGGGAGACCGATGTGAACTTTCTGTTGAACTGTGTCTTGAAAGCTGGAAAGAGACTTTAATGTGGAAGGCCAGGTGCGCCTCAATCCATGTTTTTGAACTGCCTTGTTTTGAGAACCTGAGCCAGTGTGTGCCATCCTGTTTATGGGGACCACCTTACTCCATGCTGTCTAACATGGGGAGGAGAGCTGACTCAGTCACACTTATTCTTTATATTCTAACACTGATTTTTCTTTGCTTACTTATTCTCCTTTACACACTTTTTGTACAAGAGATAGGGTAGGCATTATGCTTTGTTAGTGTAGGCCATTTTGATGTGACGGACTCAACTACGACAGTTTTATTTATTATTTGCTGGCAGAGACTACTCCTATCCTAGCTATAGGGCAAAGTAGGAGTTTTTCCAAATCCCAAAAACTGAATAAAGGTTTTACAAATTGTATCTTTTGTGTCAGTGTCATACTTGTGATACCATGCCTACTTTACAATTTCTGCAGTGCTCTGGTTGCCCTCATCTCTGGCCTATATAATTCTGAATACTATATCCTTATCCATCACATTGCTGACCTTGTAAACATCAACAGACTATTTCGATCCCCGTGTCCCTGGCGCATGTGAGACAGGCATGGTATTAAGAGAGAAACAAACTCAGATACTTTTTCCAAACCTTTTTTTTCTAAAAGTTCCTGGATTGGTCTAATGCCTAACTGGCCCTAACACTAAAGGGCTGATTCCCTTAACTGATGTTTCTAAGGGCCGTCAAAGTCTAAAAGTCCCAAATTAAAAATCCATCTGTGTCTCAACCTGTTGCTTGCCCTCACTCTTTGACAAAAATGTGTTAGGAAGTCTTTCAAAAGTAAACCGTGGTGGTTTAACAAAAATAGGAAAACCAGGATTGGGTTCAGGTGGTCCTCTCACCAGAAGTAAATTGGTCAGCTTCAAAAGGATGATTCATAGGAACTTCTTCGTGGTTCAAACAATGTCAATGTCTTAAATACCTTGGGGTTCCCTTCCCCAAGCTTCAGTTCGTTCAGTAACACAAAATAATCAATATTCTACTTTGATAGGCCCCTTAGGGTTCCCTTCCTCAAGCTTAGGCATTTTCCAAGTTCAAACACAAATACACTTCTTGTGGCACTCATGGTTCCCCAAGCTCGGGCCTCTTTCAAGTTCAAACCCAAGTTCAGATTTTAGGCCTCTTGGGGTCCCCTTGCCCAAGCGCAGGCCTCTTCCAAATTCAAACACAAATTCAGCTTTTAAGCTTCTCAGACTTCCCTTCCCCCAAGTTTAGGCCCCTCTTGAGCTAAAAAGAATGCACAAGTTCAGTTTATCCTTTTGTGCCTTTTTAATTCACTTACAGTTTTTTCAAAGGATTAGCATCAGAGGCTTTAGAACACTCTAGATTATTTGCACCTCTGAAGCGTAACCACTCTGTGCTTTAACCCCTCCCTTTTGTTTCCTGATCTTAGCTTTTTCCTTCAGGGGCTTTCTCACCCCTACTTGTTCCTCCCTGTTTTCTTGACTTTCTTCCTTGTTCCCACCGGCTCCTTTCTTTCCTTCTCCCGCACACTTGCGCTTTCTTTACATTTCCGTGCCCACTGGCACCTTTTCTAAACTGTAGGGTTGCTTGCACCCATCTCCCTCTTTCGAGTCGCTCGCGCCCTCTTCAATATAGTCCTTTTCCTTTGCGTTCCTTTCACGCTCTTCTTTCTGACTTTCTCTTACTTTCCTCTTTTCTGTTCTGTGCCGCTTTATGATTTTCCTTTCACCCGCTCCACTTCAGTCAGTCGCATGCTCCCGAGTCTCTCTCTCGCTTATCTTCACAAGACTCACCTGGGCAGCAACGTGGTGACAAGCAGTCCCTCCTGGTTGTGTGGGCCTGAGGACAGGGTCTCACCACCTAACCATCAGACACCCTTGGGGCCGACAAAGGTCCCAATGGAGCAAGCAATGTTCCAACTGCCAACAGCAGCCTGCAAGATGCATTGCTCCAGCTCTCTGGAGACACAGCTCCCTAACTACGCTGCAGCCCCTCAAACAGCGGGCCAGCATCTCAGCAGGCCATTCTCCTCTGAGCCGTTGATCCTGCTGCTTTCTGCTCCTTGGCTTCTCTGGTCCAAACAACGTTGCAAGCTCACTCATTCAGCTGTGCAGAACCACACCTTTTATAGTTGGAAATGCAGTCTAGTGGAGTCGGGTGAAGTGATAATCAATGAATGTCTGACTCTGCCTGACTCTTTCAATTGGACAACTTAAGTTCTTTCTTTCCCTATACTCCCCATGTTATTCCTATGGGAAATCTTCACTACTTCCGGTTGCCTCTTCCTCGTCCCAGTATTTTTGGGAAATGGGGAGGGAGCAATGTTCTGGGTTTGAAAATGCCCCCTGAAAGTTGAGGAAAAGGGTTTTGAGGTATATTGGAAATATGGGGGAGATTGTGTTTCCGCCACCCTTCCAGGGAGTGGTCTTGGTTCATAGGACAATCTTTAAATCTTATCTGCTAAGTGATTATGGGGACAGGAGTCTTGAGGGAGTTCACGACCTGGGCAGGTAGAGGATGAAGTGATCTTGATACAGGAATTAACCCTTAGGCCCTTTTACTCAAGGTAACCTGCCGTACTATGGATGGGGACAGAGAATAACTTCTCAAACTATGCAAAAGACTGACTCAGGAAGTTGGCAAACACTGTTTTATTAACAATTATCTAAAACAGGCAGTACAGCCGATATCAACTGACATCGCAAAGCAAGTTCTCAACAACTTGTACAAAATATCACATCTTTAACAAAAATGCGTCATTCATGCTACGTGGCAAATTAAGAAAACCTACATGGGATCATGGTTGGCTCAAGGGGAACATCTAAGTATACTTAAATATGGGCTGGGACTGTGATTGGGTCTCTATAGTCAGGTGGGCCACTCATGCCCTCCCTTCATGCAAGTCATCTTCAACAATATTTAGAAACACAACATCTCATTGGCTCTTAAACTATAAAGCTCTTTGTTATATGGCTCTTTATAATTGGTTGGAATTCTTGTACCCTTCCGGAACATTCGAGACTCTGGCAGCACGTAAGCTGGTACCTGAGGTGCTGGTGGGTGGACTCAACCTTACCTTCCCACCAAATTAGCCTGCCATCTCTCAGCACTCATGCCATCTGCCATTCACATTGTCTTTGACCTTGCCCTTGCAGTAGCTCCTCGTCTCTGCTCTGGGAATATATGGGAGTGTGAGCACTTGCTATCTCCAGTCCGGTGCACCATGATCTTCATCTATTTTCATCCTCAACTTGCGTGATTAATGAAGAAACTTGACACCCATGATGTTCCTTCTTTGCAACTTTGATAAGGGATGCCTTGGCTTCTCACGTGTACTGTTCTTCACATCCTGATGACCAATTCTTGGCTGCTTCCCGTCTTTGACTTCAAGCTAGACAACTTCTCTGATCCTGCTTCAAATTCAACCCTATTCTTTGCTGCGACACACGTAGCTTCAAATCCATCTTCTTTCATGGAGACTTGCTTATTAAAATATATAATTGAATGTCCAGAACTCTATATACATATATGTTGGTAGAACCGCCTGCAGTCTATATACTACGTGTAGCCAGCCTTATGAATAATTGCGTTACAGTGTCTGTACAGTTATTGAACGGCTTGCATTTTCTTCATTGTCCTTCACACTCGTGCAATTTTCATTCCGCACGAAAGTCTTCTCGATTCTTTACTTCGCTATCAGATTCTACATCACCTATGTATTTTCTTCTCTAGTCATCCTTCTCAGTGCGTCACACTCATTCTTCATGGCGTCGAAAACTTCTCCTCTTCACATCTTCACACTTCTTCAGGCGCTTTTTTCAGGAGATCATCAGTCTTCGGGGTACTTCTCATAGGGTCTTCTCAATGGATACATTGGGCCTCATTACGAGGTTGGAGGTAGCCAATGCGCTATTAGCGCCATGGCTGCCTCCAAAATCGTACAGACTCCGGTCTGGTGAATGGAGCAATTACCGGTCCATTCCGCGGTCGGCGGGACTGGTAATTCCCCATTCCCATTTGAGCCCCCATAGGGCTCAATGGGAAGGCGGCAATAACGGTACGGGAAATTGCGGTATCATTATTGACCCCGGTATCCTTTTGCAGGTCTCGTCCTTAATGCCTGGTAAAACCAGGCGTTAAGGAAGGAAGGCAAAGGGAACTCGTAGTAGGGCGGTAAGGGGTTATCGTAATGAGGCCCATTGTCTCAAAGACTCTTCGTGATATAGGTATCATTACTGGCGTTGCACGTGTCGCAATTTACGGTTTCCAACATATAGGCAGAATTGGGGTGGGACTTCGTGTAGAGGCATTCGGCTGCTCCTCTACAGGAACTCTGTCTGTATGTCACTTGGGTCTTCTTCCTCCCCTTTCTTGGGCAACTGACTCCCTTCATTCTCCCTTTTGGGTCACAAATGACAGGATAGAAATCACAGGCCACGACTCCTGAATAAAAGTTATGGCAATCAGCATAGCCATGTAAGCCTCCAGGATTTCATTTGCCTCCTCTATTTCCCCGTTAGGATACTGCATCTCGCCTGGGGTATTCCCCTTCAGTCAACCCTGGGTTCCTCTACCCAGGTGATCCTCCCTCGCTCGGCCACCCCCAGGTTTAGGATCCAAGGATAATGGTCCTCTCCTGGCCACCTGAAATGAGGACAGTCAGGGTTTAAATCTGAGAACACCCTTAGGTTTCTCACACCCCATACACTTCATTAGGGTAACCCTATCCCCCCAGATGTTTGCCCTAATACACTGTAGTTGGGCAGCCCTATTAACAACAACACTGATCTAATGCTATTCAATAGGGTAGCACCATTCCCCAAAACACTAACTTGCATACTTGAGCAGTATGTCCACACGCCCCGCCCCCAATGGACTCTGGAGTTTACCTTTACTCTTATCCTGCTCCCAGATTGTGGAAAGTGTCCCAACTTGGTGGCAGGAAGAGAGAGAGAGCTTCTTCGTAAGGTGTCCATTTAAAGAAGGATTGCAGCTGGAAGTGTCCATTTTTCACCATTCAGTGTATGCGTGACCCTGCGTACCTTTCTCCTGATTATGTTTTTCAGCTTGTTTTCCAAATCACTTGCATCCCTGGTGTACAAAAATATGTTTAATTCTAACTGAACCAAGCCTCTGAATGTGCACCGGATGTGATGTGTGGCTTCCTGCCTCCTGGGAAGTCCTTCAGTCAGTGCCTGTCTGTTTTCAGCTGGAATGGCTCATGCATTCCCACTAAACAGCTTTTACAGTTGACTTGGTACCCGTGGTAAAATGGCATCCGAGCCTGGCACATCAATGCCATTGGTAAAGCACATTGCTTGACTTACAGAAATTAGCTACCATTGTTTCTGCTGAGCAACGCAACACAGAGGGTCTGCTGGGTGGACACATAGGCAAGGGCGTGGAATACACAATAAAAACAAGTTTCATTAGAGGCCTACCTTTGGGGCAGTCAGACCCCAAACCCTCATGGTTTTGTGCAATATGGGAAAGTGGGTTGAGAGGGACAGGTCAATAGAACTCTTTGCTGAAGGCACACCAGATGAGTACTGCCTCGCCCTTCTAAAGCTCAAAGCTGTAATTAAATGGCACAAGGATGTCATTTGGGGGTCTCCTTGCTACCCCTGTGGTCTCCCTTGCTAATCCTAAAAAAAGAAGAAATATATATATATATTTTTAAATGGAAGGTCTTGGGCTCGAGCCAGCAGCATGTGGCTCTTTGTTCCTGGAGAACATACAGAGATGAGCAATCATTTTACTATAGCTGGTAAGATAGCTCAGTCGGTTGATCACTCGCTGCAGTGATGTGTGTGTGATCGGCAGGTTGCAGGTTTGAATCCTGCTAAGGCCAACCCAGCCTTTCTTCCTTCTGAGGTTGGCAATTGAGTACCTTCTGAGGTTGATAAATGAGTACCAACATAGGTTGGATGATGTTGTATGTGTATTTAGTCTTTATAAAGTGCATTATGGTAAGTGCTATACACATCATTATCATTTGGCCTTGGATGTATGCTTGAATTCACAGTAATTTCTTAATATGGGCCTATACACACTAATATGAATGATGATTATGGTGAACCATTCTTGTATGAAATGTATATCATATTACAGTGATTTCGTAACCATATTGCCACTTCCTGTTTTGTCAAGGAGTGAAAGGTCGTGTTCCACCGCTTCCCGTGATGTTACTTCAGGGTGGGGTCAAATGAGATCACTTTCTGTGATGTCATCAGAGGTCAAGGGTTGTGTGATGTCAATTCCGCTACCCCTGACATTTTGGTGAAATGACATCCCTAGTCCACATAGTTCCTTTAGTCAGGACAATCAATTTAGGGGTGTCGATACTGCATGCCATTCTTAGTTGCAATCTTCTAAAGCAGGAACGCAAGATGAGCATCTAAAATTGACTATCATTGGCGAAAAACTGTGCTGATAAATCACTACACATTATTTCTGCCGCATTCACGTCTTTCTGTATTCCAATCTGCCGAGGTAGTTCAATCTGCAAGCTAAGACCATTGGCAAAATGGAAACATGCACCTAACAAAATACAGGTTTTAAGCAAAGCTCAAATCAGCTTCTGCTTCACGCCATAATGCAAAGTATTCAGCTTGACAGATCATCAGTGAGTGGCTGAACAGCTTTGGCTGTAGATCAAAATTTCCTCCTCCCCTTTGGAGAGATGGGTGCACCCTCCTACCTTGAACCAACCAACACAAATTACTCAGGATAACTAGCTTCAGAGAATAAGGAAGAGGCTATACTCTTCCCATTGCTCTAAGCAAACACTCCAACACTGCGCTGCACTCCCTGGCACTGGTATAAAATTTGCCTATAGGAATTCACACTGCAGCTGGAAGGAAAAGTCAAATGAAAGTAGATTTATAGAAATAGTATCAAGACTGCTCCCCATCCAGAGGGTTTAATCTATCCTTTTTAGCAAAGTGGTTTCTATTTTCAAAATAGGTGTGTAATGATTGCCCTTATGTTCTAATTTCAGCAACAAAGTTAATCAATTTCGCATCCTCAATTTGTGGGTTGTAAGGGAGGCATGGTATTGCAAATATGACACTGACACAAGAGTTAAGTTTCAAAACCTTACTTATCTTTTTGGGGTTTGAAGAAACTCCTACTCTGCTCTATAGCTAAAATGGGAGTAGTCTCTACCATTAAATAATAAAGAAATTACAGTCCTAGCAAGTCTATGTTAAATCAAAATAAATGGCCTATACTAACAAACCCTAATGCCTGCCCTATCTCTTATGCAAACAGTTTGCAAAGGGGAATATGTATGCAAAGGAAAGTCCGTGTTAGAACATAAAGAATCAATGTGGCTGAGTCAGCTCTCCATCCCATCTTGGACAGCACGGAGTAAGGCGGCCTCTGTGGACAGGATGACGCACTCTGGCTCAGGTTCTCAAAACAAAGGCATCGAGACCTACCTGGCCTTCCACGTTAGTCACTTATTCCAGCTTTCAAAATGTTCTTTCACAGTTCAACAAACGTTCACAAAGGACTCCCTCGGTCGGGCATGGACCTTTCAACCAAAATGTACCTGATTCAACATAGATCTCCCTCAGTCAGGCTCGGACCTCACTCTTACAGCCCTTGCAGGGGTTCCCACCCCAAACTTTATTCACATTCATTAGGGGCTCCCTTCCGCTTACTTATCACACTTCCGGTCTCCCTGAGTCGGGCTCGGACCTTTCACTGATATCGAAGACTTTCGAATGTTCAAGGCTTTTACTATAGACCTCTGCAGGACCACTTCGACTTTCTCTTCAGCTCACACTCGTGTTATGTGCCCCAGGGTCTCCTGGTCTTGCTGGTTCTGTACCATAAGCACATATGTTCATAGAAATATTTCTCTTAAAGTAGTTTGTTCACTTTGCGGCTTCACAACAAGATATTATGTATTTTGTGGAGACTTTCAAGTGGACTATTTCCTGTCGCTGGAGCACTCCGCTACTCTGTATAACTGGTTTCACAGTTATTGGTAATTTAAAGTTCACCACTTGTCTTCCTTCCTTCACGTCTCATCAGCACACATGCATTCTTTAATCGTGAGATATACTGCTGCAACTTCAATCTTTCCTTAACACATATCAGCCTTTCATGCCATTTGCTAATTCACTGGCTGTGTGAATTCCTTTCTTGTCTTTGCAGCTTTAATTCATGAGTCATTGTTAATACCACAGGTTTGGACTCACCTCCCATACTCTATTGTTCACCCGGGAGGGTCGCTGGCATCTTCGTAACACAATGCAGTCTTCTCTGGGATTTGGACTTCTCTGCATATCTTTCATGACTCTTCAGAGGCAACAACCTCCTGCAGGGATCCAATGGGTTTCCCTACCCTTTTCTCTCATCCCTCGATTGGTCATTCTGTTCCAGTGGGTACGCCTTCACTCCGGAAGATCTGATCCTTCTCATGTTGCACCTTGGTCTGAGTGTGTCTCTCTGTTCTTATCTGTGTGGGGAGATCTAATGGGTATCAGATGTATGTGCTGAAAGTCAAGTGGCTGACTTTGCCTGACCCAATTAGTGGGACATGTACAATGAGATATTTAAGGGTTAGCCTCTTTACTCTCAGTTGCCCTCTTCCTCAGCCCAGTGTTCATGCAGAAAGGGGGGTGGTTGCAATATTGGAGAATCCTATGAAATAGGATTGGACATGGGTACGGGAAAGGGGGGAATACTGCATCTCATCATCGGCCGCTCACCTCTACTCCCCAAAGACCGATCAACTAGATGATCCTCTGACACTTGTCCACCCCCACGGTCTGGATCCAAAGGTGATGGCCGTGCCCTGGCCACCTGAGAGAGATATCCCCAGGGACTGGTTTCCCACAGAGTCCATTGTTCAACAGGAGTTATGAAAAGGATCAATTTTCCTCTATGCTCACCGCCCAGTTTCTTGTTCCTCCTCAACCTCTGTGTTTGTCTCCCACAGGTCCCCCATCCTCTTCTTCATTCTTCCCTTCTGCCCCACTCCCCATTTATCTCTCCTCCTAATGCTGTCCCAGACTGTCTTGGCCCTTTACATTGCATAGTGGACATTTCGCATTGGATTACGGGTGAAACATCCTCTTTGAAATGCATGCCATGCAATGGATTATTATCTTTGTGTAAAGCTTGGCAGTGGATCAGCCAAGGTATTTGGCCCTGTACCTTTAGGATGTTTAATACTCACTATCCCTTTTATTAGAATCAACTATGTTTTTTCACATTTCCATAGTAGGACGACACAGATATAAATCCTGGTAGATATTGACGCCATATGCTTGCTTGTTGCCATGAAAGCTGTTTTATTCCTGCTTCTTGATCTCAGCGGCTTAGCATTCTGTCCAACTGCATGAGGCTGTCTGGCCGCCTCATTCTGATTTTCCACCTTCCTTAAAATTGACACACAATATATTTGCAGGTGGGCTCTGTGTGGTCTAACTGCTGAGCCATGTGGTGCAGAATTCATTGGACTCCCATCCTTTTCAATGTGCTGGAGTTCATTTTACACTGAATGGGAATGATACCCCACTATTCCTTGAGGTATTATCTCTGGCTGACATCCATCACAATAGCAATGGCAGAGCCTTTGAGGTCTGTAGATCATCACTTAACCCCACCAGCATTGAGTGTCAATTAGTCTTCACCACTTCTTCTTTCCTTGTCTGAATTGGTTATCCTCGTGTCTACAATTGGTACATTTCCTACTCTGATATAATTTATAAAACCCTCACATCTCTTAACACATCACATTCCTTGATTTTCCGGAGTACCTGGCACTTTGTCTTGGTCCCTTCTATAGCATGCTTTGGGCATGGATCATCTAGATGGGCGCAGGGCATCAGACTCTTTTGCTGGTTTTGGACCCCGGGATACCTGACTTCTTCCCCATCTTGACAGTGGTGACCAGACTACATTTGTTATTCTTCCCATCCTTACCCAGGCAGCTCTCTAGGACTCTGCTGAGGGCTGTATATGTGGGGGCTCTCTCTTGCCCCTTCCACTCTCCCCTTCACTACTCCTATAGTCTCCTTTATTTAATCCTCCTGCCCTCCTAATCTCTGCTTGTTTTGCCCCTCCATCTCTCCTAGGTTCACTCATATTCTTGCTGCCTAACTGCTCTGCCATGCTTTTTTCTCTCTCCGCCCGCTTCTCTTCTTTTCACTCTGTATACCATTACCTTTGTGCCTCACTATTTGTTCTCTCTCCTCTCTTGTTTTCTTCCCTAATCTCCTTGTGAGTTTTCCACCTTCCATACCACCAAAACCACCTCCAATGCTGTTTTTACCTTCTGTCTATCTTCGCATGGCTCTCTTCTCTCCCTCCTCCTTCACTGCTGTCCCTCCATTTGCCTTACCTCTTCTCCCTTGCACCTTACCTCTTCTTTCTCTCTCTCTCTCTCGCCCTCTACCTCTCCCTTTCATCCACCTCCACCACCACTATGTTGATCTCGCTCCTGCTTTCTGACTCCTTTGCTTTGCTCTTTCCTCTTTGCCGCCACTCTACACTGACACATACTATCCTGCATCTCACTTGCCAAACACCTGACTCTCACACTCTTCCCCTGGACTCACTCCAATTGTATTAACACATGTGTTGGGCCTCTGGATGTAGACCTGTTTGAGTGTGTTTATTGTGTGAGCATGTCTTGTGGATGGGTGCTGAAGATTGGGACTGCTAACTTCACAGGTTCCACTAATTAGCTAGTGTACCACCATCACCCTGGGCTCCAATAGGCAATGTTTTTTCGCTGATGCCTGCCATCTAAGGTTCATTCTCCAAACTGCAAGCATTGTCATTGCCAGTGAGAACTGAGGTTCTCTTTAATTCACAGCTGTGCAAGATATCACGTTTTTGGTATGTTAACAGCCCGAGAGTTGGACCGAGCTGGTACATGAGTCACTGTGTGATCAAGACTTGTAAATGTTTCTTTCATTAAACACATTTTCCTGATTGGTATATTGCAGTTCAAGGAGACCCTCAGTGGTACATCTGTTTGATGTCATCAAACTTTCCCAAATTCTCTCTGAGTCATACAGTGTGATTTCACACCAGGTGGACAAGAGGTTTCAGGGACGCTAGGGTGGGAGACGCATACTATGCTAGGAATGGACTGGGGAAACCTGTGGCTTCCACCATGTACCTCCTCGGGGGCCTGTGTTAGAGTGGTTGACTGTACACGGCCCTCACGGTTACCCCATGTAGGTACCCTAGCTTCCACCCTGTGACTTTATCAAAGGCTCAAGGGTGATTTCACCATCTCTAGCTCTGGGGTCTGCAACCTACAGCTCTTTGATGTTTTGGACTAGAACTACCATGATCCCTCACCCATGCTACGCTGCCTAGGGCTGGTAGGATTTTAAGTCCAAAACATTTGGAGGCCAAGCGTTGCAGACCCCTGCCATACCTCATGGCCTCTGGTATCCACCTGGTTTCTCAGTACAAACCTATGGTTTGTGAGAGTTCAATCCAACCATATCGTCTGCAGACGAGCACAGATGCATTTTATCTTTTTAGTTTTTCAAATCTCAAATCACACTTGCCGTGGTGGACTTGGCAAGGGTACTCCCTTGTGGATGTGAACTCAGACTCCAACACTGACATTTCCAATAATACCTCTTAATCAGTGTTCGATTGTGGAGCTCATTAGGACCACCTAATAATACACTCTGTGCTTCGAAGAGACAGTGAGGTTTCACATGAACAGTGATAAGCTAATGCATAATTTCTTAGCATTCAGCTCTTTCTTCCTAGTCTTTCAGTGACCGATGATCCTAGGTGGGTTCCATGTGTTACTATCCCCTCAAAAATATCGCCATACAAAAATATTGCCATATTTTTGCGGCGTTAAGACATGGAACCTGCAGGGGACACCCCCGCAACCCTTGTATTATATTAAAAGGAGTGGGGGACACCCCTGCAATCCCTGCTCCCAAAAACCCCTAATATTATCCCCACTAAAAATATTGCCTATGGCCGTTCCCGATGACCATATATACTGCGATATTTTTGGTGGGATTGATATTACCTGATACCCCTAGGTGTTGGTGGGTTGATCCATGTACGTGTGTGTGCATATGTGTGCGTGTTGGAGGGTAACTCTTAAACAACAAAACAAAGAAAATACAACCTGCTAGGGAAAACAGCTAGGTGCATCCTTTTTCAAGAAGAAAAAGAGCTTTATTTTATATACAAATAGAAATCAGCAACAGGGTATTATGAATCCACTGCCATAGAGTTCTCTCCCATCTTCAAAATGGTCTGTGTCTTATAAATGTACAACTCATCATTCCTTATGTACTCGATATACAGTGTTCATCCCCCACCCTCATTTGCTGCCGCCTATTTACATGCTAATGATTACATATAGTCCTTTTTCCAGTTGGTTGCGTTGTCTTCTCCATCTTCACCACAGTTGCATATCTTGAGACGCTATGAAACAATTGGTTAGACTCGAATGGCACCACCCTATCCTTACTCCTACCCATGTGATATGCACCTGGTCGTCAACCTGAACTTGGCAGATAACCTCGAGGTCAGCATGGAGCTGGCAAACAAAGCAACTCTTCTCTCATCCCAGACATGCAGGCGCCCCCATCATGCCTCCCCACTGGATGGGCATCACCCATGGCTCTCCCTGGTACAAATGATGGGCCTTGTTCTCTGCTCCCCCCTGTATCAGTTACCCCTCCCCAGAGGAAGGCCTGGTGTCCCACTGATCCAACCAATTCATGAAGGATTTAAGAGTCTTATACTTGGGCATCTGGTAGTTCAAATAGAATGACCATTATTCTGGGGGGCACTGGTGTCCTAAATATCAGCTCGTGTTTTGGCAGCTCAAGACAGTGGCGTAATACAAAATGGGGGGGCCCCCCTGCGAGCCATGCTGAGGCCCCCCCACCCTAACTCAACAACAAATCACGGGCGTGCCACACTCTGGGCCGGCCAGATTATCATGCTTGCACACTACGCAAGAACGTGCTGCTGAAGGGGTATGCCGCACACTGTACTAGGAGAAAGATATAAATATGTGTTTAAATGCAATATACTGTTCACTTTCTTAGAAATTGGCTAAAAAGCCAGAATATTTGCAATTGTTTTGTAGGGTAACACCAGTCCAATACATGCAAGTCACTAACAGTGCACAGGAATATTAATGCTTTCCTAGTAGAATGCCATGCCACATTGAAAACATGTCCCACTGGCTGCACAATGTAGACCAGTGTAGACACGTAATAACATTACAGTAAAGCACGCCAGGCCACATTTAGACATACCTAGACTGGTTACACCAAAATGCCACACTCATCAAGAAGAGAGCACACATTCAAGCCCGGGTCTCTGCAGCCTAACAACACAGCCAAACTCTTTAAAATCTGCAAGGAACTAGTCAATCCTGTTGCAGTCTCTACCTCTCATGTTCCCTCCCAGGCCCTCTGTATGGCCCTCTGTATGGCTCTGGCCTCTCACTTCTCTGCTAAAACTCAGGACTGTCCTGTCCTCTAGCTCCTCTTCCTCTGCCTCACCACTCTCAGCCCCCCTTTGGCCATCTCTACCTCTCCGCCTCCTTTCTCCTCTTTCTCTCTGTCAGCGCCTGACAAGGTTTCTAGACAAGTCCGATCTATGAAAGTGTCATCCAAAGAGGTGCTCCACTGCTACTCCAGAACCCTCAAGGACCATTTTGACACCCTCACTCCAGCCTTGGCCTATTTCTGTAATCACTTTTTCGCCACTGGAACGTTCCCCTCTTCCCTTAAGCATTCCCTTGTACACCCACTCCTCAAGAAGCCGTCTGCCAATCCTACCTGCCGGGCAAACTGTCGCCCCTTTCCTGGGCAAACTCTTGGAAAAGCTGGCCATCTCCCAGCTTACTCTCCACACAGTCTCTCGATACAGTCAACCACGCCATCCTGGACAATTGACTACGTGAGAACCTGGGCATTATGGATCAGGCCATGGAGTGGCTGTCCTCATTCCTCTTGGACTGCCTCCCCCCTAGGTCCAACTTGGTCCCTTTCTCTCTGCCACCTCTCACTCTGCCTGTGGCATTCACCAGGGCTCTATCCTCTCACCCTAGTTTTTCAACCTCTGTGTGGCCCCTTTAGCCCACCTGATCCCTACCTTCTCCTCTAACTTTCAGTGTTATGCGGCTGACACTCGGCTTCCCTTCAGGCTCCTCATTCCTGACTGTCTATCTGCGATTCAGGATTGGTGCGCCTCCAACGATCTCTGCCTTAATGCCATTAAGACGGAGATCCTTCTCATTGGGACCCCTGCCCCTGCTTTCCCTCTCTCACTCTGGCCACCCACCTTGGGCCCTCTTCCTTCGCCTTCCTGCGAGGCAAAAAACCTTGGTGTCATTTTCGACTCCACTCTCTCTTTCTCTCCTCACATCTCGGACATCGGCAAGAAGTCCCACTACCAGCTGCTCCTCCTCAAAGGACTCACTGTCTCCAGAGCCTTGTTTCTCTCTAGGCTGGACTACTGCAACAGCCTCTTTCTCAATTTACCTTCCTCTACTCTCAGCCCTTTGCAACTAATCCAGAACAGGACTGCAAGACCTATCCTTGGCCGCAAGCCCAGGGATCGTATCTCTCCAGCCCTGAAATGTCTCCACTGGCTCTTGGTGGCTAAAAGGATCAAGTTCAAGACCTTTTGCATTGTCCACAGGGCTTTCTGGGGTCGGGGCCCACACTACATCAAACAATTGCTTCCAAAATACCTTCCTTCTCAAGCACTTCCCCCAGCTACCTCCAACTCTCTAAGGGTTAGATGCTTCTCCAGGCAGAGAGTGGGGGGTAGATCTCTCTCCTCTGCAGGTGCCTCCTTCTGGAATGGCCTCCCTGCCTCTCTCAAACTTGAGTGGACCACCTGAATTTCCGGAAACAGCTGAAAACCTTCCTCTTCACCTCTGCTTTCTCTCTCTCCCTCACCTGCTGACCTACCTGACCTACCCGTCTTCTGTACCGACTGGTTGCATGGCTACCCTACGAGTCTCACTGGGTCCAAGCTCTTTCTTGATCAGTCACCCTTGCACCCTTGCACTGCCTCCGGGCCTCCCATGCACTTAGGCGATTTAGCTGTAACCCTACAGTCCTTTGTTCTCCTTGCACTACCCAGAGCCATGCTGCCCTGTTTTCCCCGCCCCTCTTCCTTGCACTTTCCCCCCTCCTTTTCCCCGTTGCATTTCTCTTTCTCGCGTTTGCACAATCTGATTGACACAAGGCCTATTGTTTGTCTTGTCCTCCCTCTATGTTCCCTCCCTTGTCGCGCCTAGAAACACTTGTATACAGGCGTCTTTTAAATGATTTATATCATATCTTGTTATGTTATATTATGTATCATATCGTTTTATCACAGATGCCCAAAAAAATATACAATGCCACAGTTAGAAACAAGTAGACTGGCAGCACCCAAATGCCAGTCTATCCAGGTAATTACACTTAGCAAGATTGCTTTATTAGAAATCCAGAGTTAAAAAAAAAAATACCAAACTGAGGAATGACTAGACTGGCTGCATCAAAATGCCTTTCTAGCCACTAATACCACATATCATGCCTGCTCAGCCTGGACATGGACAACCATTATGATTTATAGCACAATCCGGCCCCCCACACACCCCCTCTTTTTCCTACCCCAACCTCCAAAATCAGCTCCTTGGCCTAGAATTACCTTCACGTCCCTCTTCCTTGTACCAGAGCTTATGTATGATGCCCCTTGCCTCATATGTAAGTACTGGGATGAGAAAGAATGGGACTAGGAGTAATGAAGATCACAGGTAGCTAAGTCAGGCATTACCTCCATGTACCTCTACTTCCTCAGGAAGAATAGGGATAGGAGTAATGACGATTACCAATAAGTAATCAAGGCATTAAACACATGTAGTGGCGTAACACCATTGAGTTGACTGGGCTTCAGCACTCTCCCCCCTTGGAATTTTGGGCTATGTTGATTCACCCTGGCTGACCTTCCGAGCAGTTGCCAGTTGAACAGGACGCAGATGTTAAATGGCACCTGGGTTTCACTGTTAAAAAGGGCCCAGCAATTACTAACATAAAGCATTTCACTGTTAGTACCTGCATACAAATGCCACATTTTAAAGCAATTTAAATTGTGATGTAGGTTTAGTACTTGCATGCCAGGGGAGTTATTGGAAGGGTAGAGAGGGAACAGGAGACCACTCATTCTCACACCAGTCCATAAGTGGGTGCTTTTAGACTTAAAGGAGAGAGTTAACTGCTTATAACATTGAAACTGCACTAGAATAGTCTCATTAAAATGTGTAAAGAAGTTAGATGCCCCCACACAAATAAGTTTGCCCCTCCCACGCCCCCCGTGAAGTTAGCGCCTCTCCCAACATTAACAGGATTAGCCCCCCCCGAAATGTAGGTTTTGTTACGCCCCTGAACACAAGCACACACGCACACACGACATTCACCATATACACACACACCCAACCATCATTACATTAAAGTGTGCACCCTTTCACCATAGAGGCACACACACTGAGGAACCCACCCATACATTTGTGTGCACCCTTTCACCACACATGCACGCCCAGCCACCCGTACATGTGTATGCACACTTTCATCATACACTCACACAGGCAGCCACCTACACATTTAAGTGTGCAACCTTTCATCCTGCAGGCTCACTCAGGCAGCCACTCATACATTTAAATGTGCACCCTTTCACCGTACGTGCACACCCAGCCACCCATACATTTGGGTGCATCCTTTCACCATACACTCGCACACGTCATGGTGTTGAGGGGAGCCCTATTACTTCAAAAAGAAATTTTCTTTAAGTCACTCTGACTTCATGAAGAAATTATTTCCGTTAAGGACCGAACCATAACGGAAATAATTTCTTTATGAAGGCAGAGTGACTTCAAAAATAAACTATTTCTTTTTGAAGTCATAGGTCTCCCCCCACCCCATGACATGGAGGCCTCCAGCCTGGGGTCTTCCATGTCATGGGGTGGAGGGAGCCCTAAAACTTCAAAAAGAAAGTTTCTTTTTGTAGTCACTCTGACTTCATACAGAAATTATTTCTCCAACATAAATAATGTCTTTATAATTGCAGAGTGAATTTAAAAAGAAATGAAAGGCATTGTTTTTTTGTTTTTTTCCCTGAGTGGGGCCCTCTCCCAGGACATGTGCTAGCTGGGCCCCCCGCACCGCAGGGGTTGCGGGGACCTCTGTTACGCCAGTGGCTCAAGACCTCTGCCCTGGCTCTCATGAGTATGGCCTTCCTACTGGGCTGCATCCCTTCTGCCATATAGCTGCTCACATTCCTGCCTAATTGTTCAAAGACCTAACCAGATACATTTGTATGTAGTTGTACGTGCGTGTTCCTTTGCCATACCTGGGAATTGGAATGTAATAATCAAATGAGAAGTGAGGCCTTATTATTCTGTGTCTCCAACATGGCCTGCGAGGATTCAGGCCTACTTGTTAATGCAGCATTTCATGTTATTACTAACGCACACATACAATGTACTCTACGCAGCACTACCACAAAGCAAATGGTTAGTTTTTCCCCTATATACCTTCCCATTCCCACCATTGCTTCTACCCTTAAAACTCCCCCTTACACCACCCTTTACACATTCTCCATGTTTTAATATATTTTTCACCATCTAAATCGTTTGGGAGGGGTTATAATCTGAATGTGCATCCCAACATTCCCCCAATTTAGTTAATCCTCCAATAACTAACATCTCCCTTTCTCTTTCTGCTCTTTGTCTGCCCTACACACATGACCTAAACTGCCCCATCCCATGCATTTTTCTTTGGGGTGCACGTAAGGTATATACAATCCCCATCACCTGCTAAATCCACCCAGTGCTCAGTATAGTTTTCTGGATCTGGTGGGGGTGAATTTAATGTCTCTGGGGGGTGGATAGGTTGTTCAATCCTAACCATGCATGGTTTATTTGGGTCCTCAGTTTGAGCATGCCCATCTTTTTTTCTCGGGAAAGCCATTCCTGCCCCAATAGTAACCAACATCATTGCACTGTTCGGAATAGTCTTGGCACAACATTGAAGCATCATCTGGCACGTACAAAACCACACTAGCAGGAGCACCACGATCAGAACCAATATCTTCACCAGTGCCCCAAGCCAGGATGGCACCTATGAAAACAACGTATTGAACCAATCTTTGGCTTGCACACCTGCTTCACCTTCCTTGCCATTTTTGAGCTTGTTTAGGGCTCCTACGATGTGTGTCAGGGACCAGTTATCTGCGTCATTTGGGAGTATGTATGTGCAGCAGGATAACCCTATTTTCCTGCACATGTCCCCTTCCATTGCAGTCAGATCTAGGGTGTACCGGTTTTGATGCGTCATCAACCGCTTCAGCCTCAGGTCACTCTTGATAGCGTTCAGGCCTTGCTCGGTGTCATTCGACAACTGGCTCACTTCCTACCGAACAATATGCAACCACTTTTCATTCGCTCTGGCCTGCATCACAGGTGCTAAAAAAGACATGAAGAATAACTCTGTCTTGTTGTACAGCCGACATTTGTCTGGGATCGCCTTGAGCATTTTGGATGAATCTTCCGACAGATATTTCAATCTCTTTCTCCTCAAATTATGATTGCTTCTTCCTCATTTCGGGGGGTTGGATGGAGGCTGGGGTAGATTGCAGCACCCCATGCTTGGAGGCTAGTGTCTAGTATGCTTCAGACACCACCAGGATAGCAGAATCCAATGTTGTTTACGCACACATGCCTCGCCAGGAAAATGGAAGATGCAGATATGCCTGTTGATCACATACACTGTACAGGTCCATCATTGCCGCTGTTCCTTCCATTTGCAAGGTCTGGAATGTTAGTGTTAGTGCCTACAGGAACCATGCCAGGCTCTCGAAAGAAAAACCGATATTCATCTGCTTGTTGAACCTTTACCGGAGTTTCACGTGCTTCAATCCATGTTAGTTTAGGTATGGATGTAGTCCATATTGTGAAACAGTTCTTATTGATGTTCCATATAACTTCTTCTCCAAGCCCTTCCAACCCCCTTGCTGCACAGCTCACCACTTCTTCTCCCATCTGTTCGACACAAACAACATTCCATCCAATTTTAACATAGGGCGCGGCTTACATTGGGGCAGCATTGTTGTCTTTGGCACACTTCTCTCCATCTTTGTCCATTAGTACAACTTGTACCTTGTGCCCTAGGAACAGACCCGGAACCCGACACATCGCTAAATGCATTAAACACTGGGCCTCCAAGGGCAATATGTCATGGGCTACTAACATTTTGGGTTCCCCAGAAGTGTGAGAGATGAGGGAGCAGACATAACTCCCTTTGTACCTCTGTTTTCCTACCGAGTTCAAATCTATGTACCACATATTACTAAATTCTGGGTAGTGTACATCAGACATTTGGTCTCATCACAAGGTTGGCGGTAGCCTAGTGCTAATTATGCAGGGTTACCACCAAGCAATTACCTTTACCGCTACTCGGTCCGGCGCAATTTGTGCTGGATCATGAGTGGTGGCATAGCTGTAAATCCCCATTCCCCATTGGAGTTGTGGAGCGCTATTAACGCCGGCGCAATCAGTGCCACGCTAATAGCACCAAAAACGGTTGTTAAATGGAGATTTTTACCTCCTGCAAAAAGCTGGAGGTAAACCTCCCATTTAACACCCAACTGCTTATTGGGCCAACCCTTAAATGTGGTGGTAATGGCATTATCGCTGCATTTAATGGTTAAGGTGCAAATTGTTGTGTCTAACACTACACATTTATACTGGCTATACTGATTTTTTTCATCTAAACACCTTATAACTCGCATCTTCAAATTCCATATTACAGTATCTTGTATTCTCATTTGCTTAAGGTCTGCTACCGTGGTTATATATTCATCACTTGACGTTTTGGACTCAAAGAATTTGTAATAAAACGGATTGTTTTTACATCCCCTTGTACTACACCCCAAACCCCATTTATATAATCTGTAAGAAACCTGAAGGTGTCTCACCCGCTAGTCCCCGGGGATCTGTCATCCAGGTGGCCAGAACACAGCCACCGCTTTTGGATCCAGTTCCTGGGGGTGGACCAGTGCATGAGGATCACCGAGGGTGTGGGGTCCTCGGTGAGTGGAAGTGGGACAATGGATGGCGAGACGCGGTATCCCCTTCCCTGTAACACATTTACCCCATCCTTCCAGGTAGGATACTTAGGAATTCAACCCCGCCACCCCTTTCCCAACACAAACACTTCTCTCTGACAGCTCACTGTGAGAAAAAAAGGAATAACACCCAAGCCGTATACCTGACATGTCCCAATACAATGGTCAGGCAAGGTCAGGCAATCCCTAACCATTACACACACCTGACTTCCATCACTTCCCCACATGCAGAAAAAGCTGAGCAGGAAAGCACACAAGGGAGCAGCGGTTCCAAAATGGTAGTTTAATACAAGGCGAAAGACGGCAAAACCGAAGAGTATTGCAAGGAGAGAAGTGCCCTACACATTTTCAATGAAAAGACCATTACCTTCAGGAACCTTCGAGAATAGGAAATGTAAGACCAGTAATCGAGGCTGAAGAATGCAGCATTGTGTGTCAGAGGTACTCCTGTGTCGATAGTCCAGGCAGGGAGAATCATTTGCTGCTGTGGTACTGTCCTTGGCTCCTTAAACAAAGCAGTGCCAGTGAAATCAGCACAGCCAGTGAGTTGGGGAAACTGATACCAGACCGGTCTGTGTTGAAACCAAGGTTGCAAGCTGCAACAATGTATAATGAGAACTGAAGAAAACTGTTTATGAATTGTATGTGGCAAACGATGTGAACACAATCAGTGGATGAGTGATTTGTCATGGTTTTATGACATGGCACACTTCAGACAGCGACTCCTTCCCCTGATAATGAATGTGGCGCACAATAAAAACACTTTTTATCTTTAATAAACCACAGGTTCTTTTATTTGAGTAAGCTTCCAACCCGTCTCGCACCAAAACTTCACAAACACCCTGTGTCAACATGGATTAGGGGCCAGACCGTTGTGTATCAATAATATATTTATTAATTTATGGTTTAATGAAAAAGAGAAAAATCAAACAATTTTACAACAGCCACCAAAGTTGTGGCAACACAAATGCAGTGACTCCTACAGAACAATTGGTTCAGAAATCCCAACACAGTTTACACAGATCTTTAATGGCAAAGCTGGAAAAAGTGCAAATTTAAAGCAAGTGATGGCACCAAGGCTAAGCACTTGTATGGAAGGCAGTGGCAAGGAGTAAGAATAGAGAGAGACAAATTGGATTTGGAAAAAATCCCACCACCCCAAGATGGGAAGCCAGAAAATAAAGTGGAACCCGTTTTTTGAGCAAAGCGGCAGAATCAGATTTTGCTTATTAAGTGCATGGCTACTCAGAACTGTTATCGGACAGCTAGAAAGGAAATTCGTGTTGCTACCCTTGAGGGAATAAGGAAGCCTAGAGACTACTAATCAGTACACAGAACAGAGTGGAAATGAGGTAGGAGAATCAATTTTGAGGAGAAAGCAAATGCAAAAGAAAAATACAAATGCAAATGGAAATCAGGATTTGCAATGACAGAAGCTAAGGTGAGGGGTTTAGCTTTCAAATTCAGAAATCAGTTTTCACGGACAAGGACAGAGGCACATGACAGATGGGATTCTAGGCAAAAGGAATTGCTCTCAATGGGACTGCGGTTTGGGGTTTTCAATGGGACAGATGCAATTTAGGAGTTTTTGGGGTATTGCACACAATGCATGGGCAAATTCAGTTTTCAGTTACACAGAGACTAATTATTTTGAGGCTATACTTTAATGACTTTAGTTTAAAGAAAGACACTAAACCCAAGGGGGTTCATTTTGAATTTTAACCAACCCGTAATGTGAATTTCAATGGGGAATGAATTGATTTAGTTCAAAATAATGCTGAGGGTTTATACAGACAAATGAGAGATTTATCAAAGAAATAAGCTAATATACACGGGCTAATACAAATTCTACTATAGGAAGGTGAATGAATTATACTGGCAATTTGGGACTTTCGGTGGGATTTTCAATGGTGGGAAATATTGGATGCAATGTTACAAAGGGAGAGGTTTATGCAATTTAGGGTTGGGGTTATTTGTTACTTAAAAAGAAAGCCTTGGTTTAGTGTTCTGGAAAGCCAGCTGGATCTCAGGACTCTCTGGACAGCTAGGCAAGGGGTCTGGTCTCTGCAGTCTTCAAGAAAGTATGGTTCAGCTTTTCCTCTGTCCTCTTTCTACTGTCTCCCCGGATTATTGTGTGTGTCTGTGTCTAGTACAGTCCCCCTTATATAGCCCAACTGACATTATTTACTTTACAATCTATGGGGAGTCCTTTGAATTACTCCTACCCGGGCAGGGGACAGCCTACCATTCCTCTCTCTGCCCCCTGGCATCATTGCTTCCAGTGAAGGGAGCGTCATCTGTCCTTTTGTCATGTATTATAGTTCTTTGTTTCTCAGGTCAACTTTTTAGCACAACTGAGTTATGCCTATATCTTCATATTTATATAGGCCACCGCCATAGGAAATAGATAGGCATTTTCAGGGGGTCATAGGGAATTAGGTAATCCGATCGCCAACTCTGTGCGAGGTAGCATGGCCCCTTGACACCTTTTTGTCCTTATCATGAAATGCATAGCAGTTATAACTCTGCAAATGATTAAGCATGTTCATACTCTCATTTTCCTTCTCTCCACCAATCTTCATCTTTGTCCCATTTATAAATCAGCCAGAAACCAGTCTTTACTGTCCATTTCGGTCAACAAAGCACTAGGAACATGCACTAAATCTCTTCAGAATCCCCTGGAAATCACATGGGTAATTATCATAAAACGAAATTATTTCTTATTCTGAGTGCTGGAAAAAAATGCCTAAAATGAATCAATCTTTTATTGTCAATTTGGAGGATTTGTCACATATGGGAGAAGGGTGCTTCATCCCCACAGCCAAATGTCTCCCCCTGGCTCACAAAAGACTTTCATGATACCCTTTGAAGTTTGTCAGTTTGTCTTTGGGAGTGGGTGCTGGAGGAACCCCGCACTTCTTGGTCAAGCTCTGGCCACGCTTGCTTTCTTTGTCCTACCTGCTAGTACTGCCTTCTAGTCTGGCAGAGCAGAGAATTATAACGCCCTTAGCCACATCGCATGTCATTGCGGAATGGTTCACTTATTGGTTCGACTTCCAGTGGGAGGCAAGGCTTTCAATTGAGTTTTGTGCCTGGGCCAAAAAAACGGGTTTTACTGGTATTCTGAGCCTTTTCCAAGGTGATGTAGTCTTGTGGGGGAAAATATAATATACATTGCTTTGCCAATCCCCCACTGACAACATATTTCACTAACATTTCTGTATGAGCAAAGCTGTCCTTTCATATTTTCTTTCACATGTGTGCAGGCCGTGTTTTTCCTGTGTTTGAAATGCGGTTCTGTAGGTAGTGGGATTTTTTTAATTGGCCCTTTTGAGTGGGTTTGCATTTTCTGCTTGTCCATTGACAAGGATGGGTAGGCCCCCTGCACACTCTTTGATTTGACAGAAGATAAAAAGAAAAAACCAAGCTGTTTTTCATTTGCAATGTTTAAAGCGCTGCTGTTCACATGAAAGGGAAAACAAAAGCAGTGTCAGATTGCAATGTTGAAATCCTTGCCCCTCGTGTCAGTTAGCAGGGAGACAAGGCCGTTTTGAATGTAGTGCATAACTTCTTATTATTCAGATGAAAGAAAAGCAAATGCAGAGACATTCTTTGGGTTGCAGTGTTCAAATGCTTGCCACACTTGTGCCAGGGAAAGCAAAGTACAGCTGTTTTTGGTGGCACTGTTTAATGTAGTTTTTCAGGTGACTGGATTTCTGTTTCAGGGCCTTCAATGCACCCCACAGATTGAAATTTGAAGCCAAGATATGATACTGTAAGCAGAGTGGCCTGACACCACATGGGTGCTCATGTGAAGCCTCGGTTAGGTATCCAGCTGAAAGGTGGCGAATGTGAATAGTGATAAAGAATTGTGACATCAAAGTGATCCTGCAATGGCTCAAGCAAAATCTTGTGCACACTCAAAGGTCTTCGATAGTTGATGAAATTGTAAAGAAAGTTGGTCCGAGCCTGGCAGAGGGAGATCAGCTAAAACCAAGCAAGCTTGTGTAAAGTTATGAACATTGTATTAAGAGATCTGAGCTGACCAAGGGGGATCTGAGACCGACTGCAGACGATCCAAGATCTGAGCCCGACTGAGGGGGATCCGGGGTGAACCGCAAGTCACCCGGGAAAGAATACCCTATGAGGAATTAGATGCATAAATAATGTACGAACATTGTGGTGAAAGGATCTGAGCCCGGCTGAGTGGAATCTGAGGTGAATAACAAATCGCCTAAGAACTCGAGTACTTGTGATAATCTGAAAAAGGAAAAGTACTTTTCATTTGTTTGTCACATCAGGCCCTCTGAATGAAGAGACTTTGAAAGGAAAAGAGACTCTGGCACAGAAGGCCCTGATGCTAATGATTGAACTGTATCATGCTACAGAAGCCAGAGACTGTGCTAAGCTCGAGTGTACCGCCTTGTCCAGTGCTGAAAACATGGGGAAGGGAGGCCAACAGCTTGAACATCCCGACATATCATTTTGTGAACACTTCTTTTCTTTTCGTAACATTATTTCCCACACTATTTGTATTTAGAGGTAGGGATTGGTGATAGGTTTATTAGTATAGGCCGTTTTATTTTGACAAGACACTACGAGGACTGCGTTATTATTATTTGATGGTCGTTGCTTGCTCCCATCTGTAGATTTAGGATTATATAGGCCTTTTTCAAACCCTTTTTGAAGTTCAATAAACACCCTTGAACTGTGCTCACTTGTGTCTGTGTTACTGTTGATACCATGCCTTCCTTACAAACCTTACCATATAACGTCACTAGACAAATATAAAAATAAAGCAAGAAAAAGTCCACACAAAAGATGAATACATATCTTCCTAAAAAACGAAACCATCGTTAACAAAGTCACAAAACTTAAATGTCAATAAAGCATTCAACCAGTGAAACATAAATATTCTTGAAGAAAATGCAGCAAAATGTTGTTTTTACTTCAAGAAAAGTCACCTCATTTAACACACTCAGATAAAATACTTGTGCTTGGTGACAGTGTTTGCAGTGCTTTCCTAACATCAGACAAATGCACCCAGTATCATTGTTCTTTACCTTTGACCTCAAGTGGAGTAGCATACAGCACAGTATAAGGTCCATTATATTGAGGCTCTCTCCACCTGCGGACAAAATTCTTAATGTAAATCTTATCACCAGGAAACAATTGCAATGGTGGTGAGCTCACAGATGCTGGTGCATCGCTGTTTTCACCTTCTTCCATCCGGCATAGAGCAATCTGTGGAGGAAGATATTTAATACACTGTGTTAACTGAGTCAAATATGAATGAAACACATCCCCCAAAATGGATGCAGCCCTGTGAGCATCTTTGGAAGCACTTTGCACAGGAGACAGTGGCATGTGCATACGTCTCCCTGTCACTGTTTCATGTGGGGAGATGTGACGGTCTTTACAGGGCTGAGTCCATAAACTGAACAGAGCCAGGGGAAGTCAGTGCAACCAGTTTTTATTCAGGGTAACACAGACCTTAGATAATTTTGTTTTCAATAAACCATTCATACGTTCTACTATGCCATTGGCCTGGGTTGATAAATGGAACACATCTTGTGCTTAATTCCCAAAAGAGCTCCAATTTCCTTGAAAAGTTCATTAAAGAAGTGGGTGCCACTGTCAATTTTATATGTATCATACACCCCCCATGGGGGGGATCACTTCTCTCACCAAAAACCTGGTGGCCGATTTGGCATCAAAATGTACACATGGACCATGTCAATCCAACGGGAGAAAGGACATACCACAACTATGAGGTAACACATGAATTACATCCCTCACTCATATCTGCAAAGTCAATGTGAAGGTCACGGAATTGCCCAATTGGGCATGACAGCATGCCCCTCAATATTTGCCCAGTGCTGTATGTCTGGCAAACTGCACAATTTAACATAAACATAGACAACAACTTCTGAATATTAGGCACATACCGATCCTCGTGTATATCTGTGGCAATATGCTGTTTGGACACGTGTGTGGGGTAGTGGAGCTGATCAAATGCCTCTAAAATCAAATCTTAGTGCATTACCACTTTCATGGTACTGGTTTGTCTCTACACCAAATCAATGGGGACTGTTCCACCCCCTTCTTTGCCACAACTTCTCAGTTTGCGGCACCTGGCCTTGTATCTCAGTTATTTCAGTGAAGGGAGTGCAGTATAGGGAACCTGCAACTGCAATTGCATGTTTGCAAATGCTGGTTGCTCATGGATATCTGGTAATGGAAAATATACAACCTGTTTGACTGCCGTGTCTGATGCTTTGTTTCTGAGGGAGAGAAAGTCTGCACCACTCGTTTGGGTGTCGCACTTAACCACCGCGGCAAGCATAGGCTGTGACTGGGCATGAATGAGCCGATCCAACAGGACTGCATGCTGCACTGGGGCCCCATCTGCTCTACGAAATCCTCTTCTCATCCATCTTGACAACCCTGAATGAGTGATCAGAATAAATTGCAACTCTGCATCCTTGTGCTGCCTCAAGGGCTTCAAAGGGGGGCAATCAATTCCCTTGCCTGCACTGAATAATGACCTGGTAGCCTCTGCTGCACAAAAACCTCATGTTTCCCGTCAACTAGCCATACCACTGCTGCCCCAGTATGTTGCTGGCCTATCTCCTGGTCTATAGTTCAGTACTGCAAGACACCCGAGGGTGTTCTCACTCCTTCTCCGCATGGATCCTCTATGCAGGTGACCAGGGAAAGCCCATCGCTTTTGTATCCTGACCCCAGGGGTGGACAAGCAAGGGTGGACCACCTGGGTGAAGGGTCCTTGGAGAGTGGGAGTGAGATACCTTTCGGCAAGACATGGTATAACCTTTTTTCTCCTGACAATCCCCTAATCTTTCCCTGACAATCACCCTAATCTTTCCCTGACTTTTTTGAGTTATTATAAGACTTTTCCCCCTCATTCTCCTGTTGGAATACATAACAGTACCGAGACGAGGAAGAAGCAACTCAGAGTAATAAGCACCAGCTACTCTAACCACTTTGGTACTGGGACAAAGAAGATGCATAACGGTCAGGCATGTCCTGGTAATGAGAGCCAGGCAACAGTAATTGAAGGAATACACCTGAAGCCCGTTATCGAACCACAGGTGTGTAAAAAGCGGGACATTAAAGGAGAAAGGGGGTCACGGGAAAGAAGTAGCAGAAGGAGCTGTGCAGCAGCGAGAAATGCCGAAAAGCCAAGATGCTGAATGAGACCCTGGGAGCCCTGCTGGAGTGAAAGTGCAGGAAGGAGATCCCACAGAGGGGAAGGCGGGCAGCAGAAGCTGTCGGCAAGCCAAGGCAAAGCTGCACATGAGAGCCGGAGAGAGCGGAGAGTGGCGCCCAGCGAGCAGGCTTTTCCAAAAGAAGCGAGAAGCCGCGTGAAGGAGCTGCCGAGTCTGGGTAAGTGTCAGGGACACTTTAATCACTGCAGCGCTCCAGGAGACCATGAATGCAGTAGCAGTCAATGGAAATCAAGGAAGTGGCATCATTCCAAATACCTAAATGAATGAGATGCCTTTATTGAATGTCAAACTGCAACGTTGCCTTTTTTTGAATACCGAATTTAGTAAAACATGCAAATTTGCATTTATTGAATACCAAACTGAGTAAAAGCAAGCTAAGCAACCTTTAATGAATCAACCTTTAATGAATCCCGAATTTAGAGACACAATTAAAGTTACCTTTATTGAAAACCAGGAAGGAAGGAAGGAAGGAAGGAAGGAAGGAAGGAAGGAAGGAAGGAAGGAAGGAAGGAAGGAAGGAAGGAAGGAAGGAAGGAAGGAAGGAAGGAAGGAAGGAAGGAAGGAAGGAAGGAGCATTTATTAGTGAAACACATAAATAACTATTCATGGAATAAAGAATTGGATGATAGAATTAAATGAAATAAGAAAAGCTGCATTTGTGATGGAATGAACAACAAACTGAAAACGAATGAACAATTGAGTTGAATGAACAGCTATGAATAAAAAGTGAAGCTAAGATTGGGAAACCACTCTTATGTTAAAATTGTGAAGCTGCATTTGAGAAACTACTTGTTTGGCTGGTAATTGAACTTCTCAAGGAAGCCTGGAAGTTTCTGGTTGTGTGACCTGTAATGGGTGGACTGGGTGGTCTGAAACTGCGCCAAGACCAAAGAACTACTATATCATGATTCAGAATTATTGAAATTGAATGCTAGGTTCCTAGTTGTGTGACGTGTAATGGGTGGACCGTGTGGTCTGAAACTGCACCAAGACCAGGGAACCCCTACAAGCTGACAAGGATGTTTGCTGTAGTGAAAGAAGGAAAACAACAAATAGTGAATTTCAAACATGGGGAAGGGAGACCTGAGTTGTAAAGTCTTATGGAAAACCAATCACCAGACAAAGCTTCACCTTTGCAAAAGTGTGGAAATGTGTTTCTTCAAGTTTTCATCAAAGTTAAATTGAACATTGTGATGTACCTATTGACTTTGGGGGAACAGAAGCTGCATTGTAAGCCTCAGCTGGAAATAGTTCAGAACCTTATGTTTGAATCACTGCTTAGTTTATGGTTGACAATCCTGCACATTGTTGTTTTTTAAAAATTTTTATTGCAATTAGTTAGCCAAAACCTTTACAAATAGAAATTTTGAGGGCAAGAATAGGATTTGGACACAACATTTTAAGTTGAGAATTCAGAAACATACTTTTCTTAGCTCCCTGAGGTAAGGAAATCGCACCTTAGTTTAGGGCAAGATAGGCCTTACTCCATCCTGACATTTTCGTAATAAAACATTGTTGTTAAACTATGAATCTGTTGTCTGTGTCTCCTTCCATGATGCTAACCTCACAGGACCCATCAACAAAGAATACTTCATCTAGAGCATAATCATGTGTTTTGGGGATGTCATCCTCGGGACCCTCATACATGACACCTTGTAATTGTCAAGAAAGTAGCCGAATTCTCTGTTTTACTATGAACAATATGAATGAATGGATGGACTTGAGAGAAACACTTCATACCTGAAAGCACGTAGCATGGTCAATGTGGATTTGGACCTCTCTAATATTGCAAAGACAGCATGTTTGATGTACATCATCAATGAACACCGCATAGCAATAGTAGCAGACTTCACAATGGCAAAGGCAGCAGCGGCTAACGCTTGTTTGCATAGAAACTGTCTACCGACCCCCTGTGGAAATGGCTTTCATTAATGAAGAAATTTTACATCTCTTGGATGATGACAATGGACCCAATAGTGCCTCACTTTTCCTAGGTGATCTAAATCGCTGGCACGGGAACCCGACCCACAAAGAAACAATTGTCCTTTGAAATATCTGTCAATAATATCAAGTACCACATAACTAACACAGATCCTACAACAGCCAAAGGCAATACCCTAGACTGAATCCTGGCATGGAACCTCACTGTCCAGGTTAACAACACCACACCATGGATATGGTCTGACCAATACATAATAGATTTCCTCATCCACCTCCAAGCACCTCTCACAAAGGTAAACAACTTGCCTAAGAAAGTTACTTACCGAAACTTTAAAAAAAAGTACATGCAATGGATTTTCAGAGATGTATCTCTAAAGTCATGACCATTACATCTACAGCTGACCCCCGAAGAAACGTGTTGACTCTTTCAACACTGAGCTTGATGCCTACTAGATAAATAGGCCCACTTAAAACCAAAACATCACATGACAGTGTAGGACATAAAAAATGGTTCACTCAAGAGCTTAAATCGATAGTTAGATAAAGGAAAAGCTGAGAAACGTTGGCTAAAATGCCCCTCCACGGAAAATAGAGCTGCCTAGAAATATTTAGTAGGCTCCTTCAAAACTGCGATCATCGAATCTAAAAAAAGTCTTCAGCAAGTAAATGGAGGAAGCCAAGAGTATAGATAAGATGTTATTTGACATTTTGAAACTCTTAGAAAAACCAAAAGCATAATCAGTAGTATTTGTTTCCTTTAACTTGGACTGCACTAAGGCACAACTGGCCTTCGGGGCTAAAGTCTCTAAAGCAAGAGACAAAATTAAAAAAGACATTAGGTTTTATAAGAAAGAGTTTAAAACACATGGCCTGGATTTGCAAACTCTCAGAAAAATCAGTCATTCCAGTTGCCAGCCATGAAATTTCCCCCAAGGGGAAGGGTACTATCATAAAAACTCTCAGCAGATACTGACCACCCCCTGATAAAGGCAGGGTGGAACAGACTTTTGTCTCTGCTGGGACCCAAACAATGAATCTCCCAGGGAAGGAAGCCAGAGGTGTGAAGAGGGTAATATAACTCTAGTCCAGGGAGAAGCCCCACCCTGCTCTAAAGGAAATGACAGTTGGCAGCAGTGGAAGGGCAAGGAAAAAAATTGATTGAGGAACAAAGAGACTACCATTTGTTCACAAACAAAGACTATTTCAGAAATAAACTTTAAAGACTTGTTATCTCTGCAGCAAGAATTAGTAAAAATGTAAAAAGTTAGCACTTTCAAATCTAATTTTATGGGCTTTCTTTTAAAACTTGGTAAAACTCATTGCTGCATGGGGAACAGAAGTTACAAAACATGACAGATTACCAGGAAAGTATTAATATTGCAAACATAACATTTTGTACATACATCCCTGGGAATAATTTGCATCGGTGTACACAGTTGTGGAATTTTAGGCCAAATCTTTCATTTGTAAAATTACCAAAATGTATCAGAAGGGTGAAACAAGGTCACACGGACTTGGGGATTGGACTGATATGTGCTGCACATAACATGTAACCTGTGTGTATACTTTGCCAAGAGATTGAAATTGTAGAAATGTTTTTTTTTGGCAAAATCGGATTTTCAGTAAAGTAAATGTAGGAGTTTTTGGGCATTGTAAAACTCATCTCATAAACCTGACATCATCCCCTTGGAAATCCAACCAGTTGGAAGCAAGGCGGAGACTAGCACCCCTTCCCAATCCAAGTAGTTTAGGGGCATGCGTAGTTAACCCTGCCCAGCCTATACTTTGATGTCATTTTGCACTATAAATAAGGGTCCCTGATTTCCTGTGCTGTGTTCCTGTACGCGTCATCTATCCAGACTCCAGATCCCAACTTCAAGGCCAAAACATTGCTGACCCTACTCCAGGGCCCACTGCAAAACCCAAACATTGCTGATCGTGCTCCAGCAAGGCCTCAAATTATGAGAACCACTAAAATTCACAAATAACCAAAGAGAAAAGCTGTGGTGTTTTTGAGAAGCATCCTGATCCCATTCACCTCATGCTGCTGCCATCTAGCTACCCTAATGACCTATAATATCCAGTGACCAGAATTGCCAGTCCAGAAGTGCTACCCGGTAACCAGTCCCTGCCCAGCTGAATTTTAAAATAAATAAATAAATACTACATGTTATCAACCAGCCTGGTTCATGGTCCATTGTGACCCGGGGTATTTGAAAAGGGGGTGTGATATGAGTGGTGTACCATCTCAATATTGAATCTAACACTAAAACATAAGCATTTCAATTGTGCGCTGCGTAATAGGCCGAGACTAAGGTGTGCGTCACCTGTTGAAATCCTTAAGACCTCTCTGCAGTCTCCCGGAAGAATCGGGGGGGGTCTATTTTAGCAACTACACAGACAATACCCAGTCGGTTCTGGAGCTACCTGGAGACGAAGACCTATACACAGCTAAACTAGCAAACACTTACGACCTGACTGAATCTTGGATGAGAGAAAACTGGATGTGCCTTAATAGAGGAAAAACAAAGCTCTTAATCTTCGGATCATCTCAGGCAAGAGCCAAACTAAAGTCCAATTATCAATCCTTCTCCAACCAGGACTGTAACATCTCGGTACTAAGCAAGATAAAAATGCTCAGTATTCACCTCGACTCCTCCCTGAATGCAGAAGCCCATACAAAAAGGTTCCAAAAATTGTACCTACTGCTTAACTCCTAAAAAACATCTGCCCCTTCATCACCGAAAACTGCTCCACTGTAGCACGATCTGTCATGCTATCCAGGATCGACTACTACTGCAATTCTCTCTTCCCAGGAGCTGAAAAACAGAGCATGCAGAAATTACAGATTATCCAAAATAATACAGTACATATCATAAAAAATGGTCCGAAGAAGAAATCCTATTTCATCCCATAGACGGACACAGCGCTGGCTCCCTGTGAAAGCTTGGAAACTGTTTAAGGTAGCAACCTTGGTGCACAAATGTCTCTATTGAAAAAACCCAGCTTACTTCAAATCTTTAGTAATTCATTATGAGCCAACTAGATCACTGCGCTCATCTAGTTGCCTGCCCAACCTTTAAACAGACCAAGGTCTGGGTAAATCCTGTGGTGTAGTTTCAGCAAAATCCTGTACGACTAGATAACAACACTAGAACTTTCAGGATAACCCTGAAGACTCTCCTGAGTGATCCCCCGACTATGCCATTCTTGATCCCCTTTTCTTGTCCCGTGATATTGTTTTCCACTGTGTATTTGTGCGCCCTGGTAACTGGTGCATTATAAATCTGTAAATTAAATAAATAAATAAATGTTCTGAGCTACTTCCAGCTCTTGGCTTGTAATAAGCTTCCCTTTCCCAAGTTCAGCACAGTTCACAAAGTATCAGGGTTCCCTTCCCCATGAGTTCAAATCTTCCAGCTCTTCAAAAACAACACAATTCATTGGGACATCCCAACTCTCTTGTCATCAGTACTTTTTACTGGTTCACCAATATAGTTCAGCCTCCTGACTTCAAAATCACTTAAGTAACTGTGGCAAAACAAACGTTTCCTTATAGTTACTTTCATTGGCTTTTTCCAAAAGATACCTCGGTCTAGGCACAGTTGTCAGACCACAAGGCCCTCCCATTACAGGTCACGCAACCAATAGCCTTTCTAATCTGCTTTTCATCAACAAATGTCCACCGATTTCCCCTGACAGTGAAGATTGTTCATTTCATCTGGATTATTTTCTTCCAACACGTTATCGTAGCTAGTTTGGCTACCATTCACTTTGTTACACATTCTGTACTCTTCTGGCTCTTGGTAATAAAGAATGAATCAGGATGGGAGATCTACACAACAAAATAGTGGATTAATTTATTTAATCTCAGTATTGTGGTACAGACATTGCATTGTTTTGCATATTCATAGTGTAACAGACAGACAGATTTCAAATAAACGGTTAGGGGTACTGCTGCGTGCCACCCTCTTCAGTTTTGAGGGAATTAAGGTACAATTTGAACATTTGTTTACGGACAAGAGTAAGTGCTGCCCAGGACAACTGATGGTCCGTGAGTTTTGTCAAACATAACACACAACAACAAGTGTGAGCAGATAGATGAAAAATTGTGTTGTCATAAATCGACACTGTAGTGTTTCGGCCAACTGTAGCGGTAAGTAGAGGCTAGTTGCTGGCGTGGCCTTCTTCAGGATGGGAGTGAAGGGTAACACTGTCTGTGGGATATCGTCAAAGGAAAAATATGGCAGTAAAACTTCTGACAGTTTCACTGGGATGCCCTCCCAGTGAATCCGAGGCGGATGTGCAGTGACTACGACACTGCTGAAATACCCGCGCCACTCATCTGCATTCCTGCACCCTGGACTTCCAGGACCTGCAGTGTTACCTTAAGTGAAACTGTCAGAAGTTTTACCGCCATATTTTTCCTTTGACGATATCCCACGGACAGTGTTACCCTTCATTCCCATTCTGAAGAAGGCCACGCCAGCAAATAGCCGGATTCTTTCTTTATTACCATTTACCCTCCCGAGCATATCAGGACATAACCAGGCGCCCTTTATTATTTTTCTCTTCTGGCTCTTGCCAATACAGGTTTCCTCTTTACCTGCAGTTCCTTGAATACTTTACTTCTGGCAATACTTAATTCTCTTCCCATACCCTTTGTGGGGTTCTACTTGCTTTGTCAATACTTGTATTTCAACCAATTCACTCTGTGGTATTTGCCACTTGTACCACCTTCTTTCTTTCCATTCAAACATGCTCATTACTTGCTTTGGCTCTGTGTGGTATTCAAAAAAGCTTGTAATGTGTTTCAGTTCATTCAGTAAAGTCATCTGTTTCAGCCTTGAAACTACTTTGTTAGCTTGAGATTTAAAGGCACTTGTTTCAGCATTCAAAATGTTCCTACAACAATTTCCAATACATTCAATATTCAGAAAATGCTTGCTTCAGGTTCCCGGAGCGCCCCGGGCATGGGTGTCCCCTGTTTATTCTCACCGGCTTCATGCAGGAACTCCCATTGGCGTTGTTCCTCCTCTCTTTCTGCATTCAGCTTCCACTGTCTCCGCTCTTCCCTCGCGGAGGTCGTAGAGGCAACTGCTCACTCTCCTGGAGGTCCACAGCGCCTGCACTGCTTTGGCACCCCACAGCTCCTGCTGCTTGCGCCTGATTTGAAGGGTGTGCAGGTTTTTCTGATGTTCTCTGGTCCAGTCGCAGCCCGACGTCCCTTGTCCTTGCTCGACCCAGCTTCCAGCACATATGTCCCCCACTCCTGTCTCACCAGTCCGCCTCTCTTCAGCTCCAGCCAGCACCACACTTGCAGCCTGCTGTTTCTCTCTCCCTCTCGTGTACAGCCCATTTTATATATCCATTTGGCTTGCTAAGTGACCATAGGTGAAGGTCATTTAGTCCAATTGCCTGACGATAATTAAAGGGACATGCCTGACTGCTCCCGCTGAACTCCTTCATAGCTCTCTTCTTCGTCTCAGTACCAGAGTGGTGTTTGGGGAGGGTTGCATTAAAGGAATTGTTCATAACTCTGTGTTGCCACCTCCTCTTTTTGGTATTTGGCTGAAATGTATCTGCATTAAGATGTGGCTGATACGTGTCTGCATTAAGAATGAGATTGATACATGTTTATCTCACCCAAGTTAGGAATGCGTCCGCCTAGTTGGTCTCTTCCTCTTCCCAGTGTAAAAACTGTATTTCTGGGGGACATTTTGTAGGGGAGAAAAGGGAAAAGTTAAAAGGCTGACAGTAACCTGCAAAGGTTGTTGGGACAGAAGGTTCATTTTGACAAGGGAATGGGATGATGCCCTGTTTCCCCCGAAGGAACTTCCACTCCCTAGGTTTCCTCCACCAAAGTGATGCTCCATTGCATATCCACCCCCAGGGTCAAGATCCAAAAGCAATGGCCTCTCCTTGGCCACCTGAGCAGGGGAAAAGAAGTGAGGACATGCTCATGTTCCTCACACATTTTACAAGAACCTGGAGCTGACAACTGCCAAAATGATGGCAGAGAGCTGATGTGGCAACAGGAAATGGTGCACCATGAGAATTTGCCTGGGGTGACGGCCCATATAACTGCTGGTATGGGGCTGGACCACCCTGGGGATAAGGATACATCTGTTGCCGGGTGTACGCAAATGATTGTCTGCTTCTACACTCTCTTGAAAAATGGCCAGTTCGCCTCCACGTCCAACACTGATCTGCTCTTCCTCCCAAAGGCCCCATTCCTCCAAAACCTCCTTGTCCCCCTCGTATCCCCATAAAGCCCCCTAGGACCTCACTGACACCACCTCTCAAGAGCCCCCTTGAAACTGAGTTTGATACCCACCTGACCAATCTTTTTCACCTCCCAACACAGGTGCTGCTTGCATGACAGCCTGAACCGACCTGAACTCCGCCGGTCCCTCCATCTGCACTGTTGCTACTGCCCCCTCCAACGCAACCTTAGCTAACTTCTTTTGAACCAGTTTCACTTCCTCCACTTGCAGCCACTGTGTTGCTTCCTTCTCCTTTTCTTTCAATCGTTTACAATGGTGTATAATAATAGACCGAATTTCTGCTGAGCCATTTGGCTCAATCCCCACTATCGTATTGAGGGCTTTCTGTACTTCTTTTGGAAGTCCTTGTTTTACAACAAAATAAAAGAATGTAATCACTCGATCCCAAGAATCTCCTGTTTCTGCCCTAAGCTTCTCCTGTATATGTAATATACACTGAGCAGGATCCTCATCATCTTGCATCGACCTTTGCATAATCGATTGGAGATCAGGCATATCCGGATATATGCCTAATATTGCCACCTACACTTGAGGCCTGATATCATTGAAGTGCACTGCATCATGACTATCGTTGCCCAACTTCACACCCAGATACCCAGCTTTAACCCATGTGTCATCAGCCTGATCTCCCAGTATCGAAACAAACAGGCTTTTCAAATCTCCTACAGCCAAAGCCGTCCCAGCTGTTTGCTTTTCAAATGCATATATCCATTTAACCGCTCCAGGAGTGAGATACAGGAGTACCTTGATAAGATTGTTAATATCCATATGGGCCCATGGTATATACTGTGCTCTCCCTGGTCCCTTTTGTAGTAAGGGAAACTGCGCTCCTGCCGTCTTCCCTGCTTTCCTTTTTCCTGCCACCGACTACTTAGCCACTGCCATACATCCCTATCTCTTCTGTAACATAGGTCCCCACAAGCTTTCTACTCGTCGAGAGATCACAGGTGACTGCTCCTCCTCTTCAAACTCCTCTACAGTATCCCATCCTCCTCTCCACCATTGCATACTGTCATATTCGTCATCCAACCGTACCGTGCCATAATCCATGCTCTCCTCCTGCCTCCTCCTTTCCTCTCTTTCCTTCTCTATGTGCACATCCTTAATACCTATGCTGTCTATCCGGAAAAAGATATCCCCCCGCTGTCCATTTTTCTGTTCCTACAGGATGCATGTGTCCATCTCTCCTATCTAATTTTAATCATTCCAGTTCACCTTCCACCTTCCTTAATGCGTCTACCAACTCCTTTGGTGGTTTTGTATCAGTTCCTTCTGGTGCTTAACCCCTCCAAGCAGCGGAGGCTGTGGGGTGAGGGAGATTGTGCTATTGGGCCATCATCGGTGGTGGGGGAGCTGTGACAGGCAAAGGTACATATGTGGGGTTGGTGTATCTTGACGGAGCATGTGTAGGATAACACCCTAACGGGGGACACTGAAATATCTCGGTGGGGGTGCAGGAGCACTTGGGACAGTGGTAATAGATGGGGTCAGGGTGCATGAAGTGACCAAATCGCTCATGGTCTTTAGGGGTTTTATAGACCCATCTTCCAAATCCGCCACCATTTTCCAGAGTTCTAATACCTCCTTTGCATTTTTTGATATTTTGCCTTTGTATTTCGCACTAGAAATGTGTACATGTGACTTACGTTTTCTTTATTTGTCCCCACTTCGTCATGACTTAAACGTCCCTCCCTTTGCTTCAACTAGCCATTCCTTATGATACTTGAGAATGTTATCTCAGTACAAAGGAAGGGCCTTGCACATATATTCCATTGGGGTAGTCTGCTCCATCGTAGCCGCCCCTATATCACTGTTTTACAATATTATCAACACCCTCGCCCCACCCCAACAAACTATACCCCTTTCCAATGCCCCTTTTTCCTCCCCGTTTTCCACTCACCCACAATCGACAATCACCCCTCCCTCAACACCTACTCCCATACATGCATCCCTCACACATGCATCAATTCACATCTCACAGACTTACCATAATGAAGCACAACATGCCCTCCCTTGGCCTCCAATAACTACAACAAAATCACAATAAAACATAGTTTTTCATTCCAACACCCCCTTTATATTGGGTGAGGAGATCCTAACCCACAGGGGCCTCTACCACAACTACTTCTTATTCTCATGCCCCCCTTATACTGGGCAGAGAGATCCCAGACCCACTAAATATACAGAGTCTCTACCCACATCCTTTTATCGCCATTATATACCATATTAAAGGGCCCCATTGAACCACAATCCTCTATATAAAAAAACATAACATATATACGCCACATGATTTTCCAACCTATCAATTCAATCCCTTCACATCACACACACACCACTCCCCACACACTCAACCACTCATACTTCCTTCCAATACCCCATTTGTTTTTCTTGAAGAAGGTTCACTTGGGTCTTATGTGTTCACCTGAAGTCCTCCGTCACGGGGTCCAATTAACGGCCAGCACGAACCAGGGACAGCGCCCCTGCTCCAAAAAACACAGGAATGCGGATAACACGGCTCCTGTAAACCTCTCAAAGGTGCGCACAAAATGGGACTGGTCGCTGCAGGTGGGCGCGGCCAATGCAGATGTGCGGTCAGGAATCCTCCGTCTTCACAGGGGAGCCTGGGATCACGTCGGAGTCACCAATAATGTAGGGTAACTCTCCAACAACCAGACCAAGAAACTATAACCTGGTAGGGAAAAAGCTAGGTGCACCATTTTTCTAGAAGAACAAGAGCTTTATTGTGTATACAAAAAGAAATGGCCAACTGGGTATTATAAATCCACTGCCATAGATCTCCCTCCCATCTTCAAAATGGTGTGTGTTTTATAAATGTACAACTCGTCATTCATGCCGTACTCGATATACAGTGTTCATCGCCCACCTTCATTGGCTGCCGCCTATTTACATGCTAATGATTACATGCAGCCCTTTTCCCAATTGGTCACGTTGTCTTCACCTGATCTTCACCACATCTGAGTAACTTGAGATGCCTCAAAGCAATTGGTTAGACTCTAACGTCACTACCCTATCATTACTCCTACCATGTGATATGCACCTGGTCATCAACATGGACTCGGCAGGTGACCTTGAGGCCAGCCTGCTCCTTGCAAACATAGAAACTCTTTTCTCATCCTAGACACACAGGCACCCCCATCATGCCTCCCCACTGCATGGGCATCACCCTTGGCTGTCCCTGGTACAAATCATGGACCTTGTTGTTCTCTGCTCCCCCTGTATCAGTTACCCATCCCGAGAGGTAGGCCTGGTGTCCCACTGATCCAACACATTCGGGAATCTAACAGCAAATCGAAAGAACTTAAACCTGCAAAGGCATATGTTGTGTTTGGAGAGTTGATATGGGAATACTGCAGAGTTAAGGTGGTCTCTAGCAATGTGCTGCACTGGCAAACTTGTAGCATCCTACATTGTGCCATGGAAAGGGCTCTAGACGTTCCAAGCTTGCTTTTTAGACCCTCAAATCATGCAGTGAGGTAGCCAATAGTAGACTTATTACTTAGACCTCACACTAAGGGAAGATCATTGCAGGTTGCTCATCCTCTAAAGTGTACTGCTTAAGGAAGACTGGGAGACTCTGGGAATGGATAGGGTACAGGACACCTCTCAAATACATGGCTTCCTTAAAGATGACCGTAAAACCTGTGTCTAATTCCTGCACATTGGTGTCCACTCACTGACCTTGTGAAATCCAAGAATGCGCTTGGAAACTGCGTTTCAAGCCAGGGTATGGTAGAAATGCCTCATACAAGCTAGATCTGGAGTATCCGACTTCAATGTTTAGAGACCGGAAGGCTCTCTCGTGTCCCTAGGTCAGACTGGACGATGCCTCTCCTAGAGCTCAGAAGATTGACCTTGGCTTCTGTCTGCATGCCTTCCAGGATAAGGAAAACTCCAGCAGAACATTTGACTGCTTCTGAGAAATGAGCTTGTGATCAATGGTTTGATGTTGAATATCTGGTTCTATAGTTCCATACGCCATGACTTCAAGTCAACACTTTGCTATTCTCAGAATGTATTCTAAAAAGTTATTTCTTTCTGTTGCCTACCAAATGGCATTTACTATTGGCTCTTATAAAAGAATGTTACCAACTTTTCAGCCCCAAACTGCTAGATCCAAACCCATTTTTGGCAACTGACCCGGAGAGATGGACAGCACTGAGGGATGAGTGCATGTGATATGTGGGCTTTACACCCTGTATAACACTGTTCCCTTTTAAAGCACCCCTTTGTCAGCCCACCACCAAGGTTACTTTATTCACAATATAGTAATCATTGGAGAGAGCTCATGCCCTAACAGTATTAGTTTTTTCAGCTCCTGTATCGCTGCCCTCAGACTTGTCAATGGATTTCACTTGGACAACATGGGTTTTGTAGTGTTCTCTAGGGTCTCTAATAACCTGCCTCACTGACCGTAAACCTCTCCATAGTGTTTTATTTCTAATAATACTGGCTTCATATCCTTCGATGGATTGTCAAACCTTGCACCGCCACTGGCCATCCATACCTTGCATTGCAGTGGCCGCTCCTCCTTTTCATATCGCTGTTCTATGCATACAGCATATCAATGGGTTGATTGACTTTGCAGTCATTGGAGATTTTCCCAGTTCTCCATTTACAGCTCTTGGACAGTGCAGTGGGGTGCAATTCATTGCAGCGCCATGCATTGTCTGCAGCATTACACTTCAAGTGGTTCCTTATTCCGCCACGTACCTACCTTTGCACGTAATGGAGTTTTAGGGCAACCTCATAATGCTGGCCTTGCTCATCCTCTATCACTTGCTTCATACACTTGAGGGAACTCTATTGCTTATGTGCCAGAGTAAAGCCAGACATGAATTCTAGTTCAGCCCTTTACAGGAAAATGTCATTAACTGAGCACAAACTGTGATTAGAGAAAGGGATGGAAAGTGAATGAAGCGTTCTGTGTTGGACTCTGGTGGGCCATTCTTTGTCAGTATTTGTGTAGGGCAACTTGGGTGTGCAGCTGAGCCATACCTCCTCATATGGTTGGTAGTCATTTGATCTGCTTGGACACTCTACTGCCATCTGCGGTGGGGGATAAATCCACCAACATCTCCATGTATGATTGGGAGGGTTCAGTGTATAGGGACTGTGATTGGCGAGGTGTGTGGGTCTGTCTGCTGCATTTGAATCGCTCGTGTACAAGTTATGGAATTGAAGCCCATGGAGACAGTGTGTAGACCCCTTTCCCAAGGAAATCCTGTTTCAGAAAGAAAAGTTCTGTCAGTTAAATTCTATCGGAGAGAAAAAGAAATCTGAAAACCGACTGTCAGAACATGACTGAAGATCCAGTGCTGAAGAGCTAGCAACACTCTAGCTGCTGTGTGAGCTGCTCTGCCATGAAGGCATGCCTTGCAAGGGTCTCTCAGTAAAATGTGTTGGTCTCTAGAGGGATTATACTCTGAGAACTGTGCATGGGCTGTGGGGAGGGCCGCCCCCATGAGTTGCTGGCAAAGAATGATATTCGCACATTTGGTCCTCAGCTGTCCGGAAGTCCTTAGTGGGAGGGATCACCTAGGCCAGTGCTTCTAATGAAGACCTTTGTTCAGTAATGAAGAGATCAAACAGTCCGGGAGAGACTGGTCCTTACATAGTTTCCTTACAAAAAGTGCATGTATGTTAGAGGGACATCATACATCCTCTGTTCCATGAAGGCGTTTGGCTTGTACTTTTCAAATATTGAATATTCACATAAAATAAACGATCATGCGTATAATTCTTTAACCCGTATATGTTCCCTCTGCCTTGCGCATATTATGAAGAAGCCATTTACCGAATTTGAATGGTCACTTTAATACATCCTGGTGTTCGCACACAATAGGGTCCAGCGTAGTTATTTGAATGATTAGCCAAAGCTTTGCCAAGGACAGCTCAGTCATGCAATTATCTTTATTTTGATTTTTGAAAATGATTTATATGGTGCTAATGACTTACACCGGTATCCTAGCATGCATCATCCAGGGAAACAAGCTGGAAGAGGTAGATCTTCAGTCTTTCCCTAAAATTCAATGCATGAGCCTGACCTCTCTGGTCATCTGAAAGCGTGTTCTATAGCTTGGCTACCGAAAATTGAAAAGATCTTCCAAAAAACCCAGGCTTTTATATCAAGAAATATAGGCCAGCTCTATATCTACATCTTAGATTTTTGGTTAGTTGTTACCAGTGAGTCTTCAAATAGCTAGGGGCTGGTCAATACATAGCTTTATGAACCTCAGATCAAGCTCTAAAAGAGATTATGGCTTTAACGGGAAGCCAGTGCTATTTTTGTAGAATGGGTCAGATGTCTTCTGGGAGTGTTTGTTACAATCTGGGCAGCTGAATTCAGCAGAGCCTGCAGCTCCTGGACCACCATCTTTGGCACCCCTTGGAGTAATGCTTTGCAGAGGTCCGTTCTAGCTCTTATAATGGCCCTTGTTATGTACGCACAGTTCTCCTAAGTGAGGAAAGTTCTGAGATTACATTGGGGCACAACGTGGTAGTTAATTCAGATAACTGTGGTGTTAAGCTGTGAGACAATAGAAAGGGTGGAATCCAGAGTGGCACCTGGTGATTGAATTTGCTTTTGAGTGGCAGTGGCAGAGTAGGAAATGGAAACCTGTGAATATGCAGGCTCTACTGATTTATTGGCTAGCAGCAGGAATACATTTAGACTGGTTTAAACGTCAATAGTTCTGCCGCATCCACATTTTGAAATACTCAAAAAGGTTTTTATTCTAGTTGCAGTTGATATTCGTGTTGAGTCTGATGATAACCTGGGTATCATTGGCATACTGTTGGAAACAGGCTCCTCCTGTCCTTATGGCATGTTCTGATTCTTTTGTTATAAATGTTGAATTATAAAGATGAGAGATGGGAATTATAAGGGTGTGGAAGGAGGAGATCGACACACAGTTGACTTCGTTGTAGTTATTGACTTTTATTTGGGTTAAAACAAGAGGGAAGCCCTAAGAGGGGTTTCCCCGTCTCAACTGTATACTAAGGACTCAGTCAGGATACCCATCTAAAGCAAAATAGTCCACCGTCCTGTGTCAAAACCTATTTCCGTCCCATGCACTCTAAACTAAGGTAAAACTAGGATCTTCTTAGTCCAGAAGAGTGACTCCCTTCTTCTCTGGACTGAGGCTTTGTGTGCACCTCCTGGTGATGATACGTGTTCTCCAAATTGCATAAACAAAAACAGTTCTCTTGGGGGATTTCTTCATCAATGGCAGGCACAGAAAAGAAAGTCTATTCCAGTTACTTATCCTATTCACAATACCAGGGGATGTGGCTCCCTACCCTCTGGCTCTTCTTGGACTCACTCTGACAACTGAACAAGTGATGGGGCGCATCTCCCTTCCCCAGGTCTTTTCTGAATCTTAGACTTTGTAGTTAAATCATCAGGCGGTGAAGGAATATCTCTTCCCCTGGCCTTTCTCAGACCTTTCAGGCGGTTCTACAAGCGGTGGGGGAATCTCTCCCTTCCCCTGGCCTTTCTCAGACCTTTCAGGCGGTTCTACAAGCGGTGGGGGAATCTCTCCCTTCCCCTGGCCTTTCTCAGACCTTTCAGGCGGTTCTACAAGCGGTGGGGGAATCTCTCCCTTCCCCTGGCCTTTCTCAGACCTTTCAGGCGGTTCTACAAGCGGTGGGGGAATCTCTCCCTTCCCCTGGCCTTTCTCAGACCTTTCAGGCGGTTCTACAAGCGGTGGGGGAATCTCTCCCTTCCCCTGGCCTTTCTCAGACCTTTCAGGCGGTTCTACAAGCGGTGGGGGAATCTCTCCCTTCCCTTGGCCTTTCTCAGACCTTTCAGGCGGTTCAACAAGCGGTGGGGGAATCTCTCCCTACCCCTGGCCTTTCTCAGACCTTTCAGGCGGTTCAACAAGCGGTGGGGGAATCTCTCCCTTCCCCTGGCCTTTCTCAGACCTTTCAGGCGGTTCAACAAGCGGTGGGGGAATCTCTCCCTTCCCCTGGCCTTTCTGAGACCTTTCAGGCGGTTCTACAAGCGGTGGGGGAATCTCTCCCTTCCCCTGGCCTTTCTCAGACCTTTCAGGCGGTTCTACAAGCGGTGGGGGAATCTCTCCCTTCCCCTGGCCTTTCTCAGACCTTTCAGGCGGTTCTACAAGCGGTGGGGGAATCTCTCCCTTCCCCTGGCCTTTCTCAGACCTTTCAGGCGGTTCTACAAGCGGTGGGGGAATCTCTCCCTTCCCCTGGCCTTTCTCAGACCTTTCAGGCGGTTCTACAAGCGGTGGGGCAATCTCTCCCTTCCCCTGGCCTTTCTCAGACCTTTCAGGCGGTTCTACAAGAGGTGGGGGAATCTCTCCCTTCCCCTGGCCTTTCTCAGACCTTTCAGGCGGTTCTACAAGCGGTGGGGGAATCTCTCCCTTCCCCTGGCCTTTCTCAGACCTTTTCAAGGTTCCAGAGGAAATTACTCCCTTACCTCTCACTCCTTAGCAGCTTCTTGTATCCTCAGGGTTGGTTTTCAGCTTCTCTTTTAATTTGTAAGGCAGACCTGGTTGACTATCCTGCCAGGTACTATGACCGTTCATATTATGGCTTCTTTAGTTTGTATAGAAGACCTGGTTCACTATCCTGCCAGGCACTGCTATTGCTTATATAGTAGTTTTAATAACTTCTCTTTTTGGGTTTCGCAAACCCTTGCTCCATCTGTATTTTTTTCTTCATATTCTTTCTTGTAATTAGGGTCCCAGACCCCTACTTAAAATGCAGTTGTTCTTTTAAAGTCTCTCTCACAGGATTTGCTCTCAGCCTTGAACTCCAGGGTACTTTTAGCCTTCTTCAGGGGTTTCCAGATCTGTCCTCTGTTCCCACCAGCTAGCCCCGGCAAGCCCCTACCTTCAGGGATTTTCGGTTCAGGCTCTGGTCGGCTCCAGGAGTCAATCTCTTCCTCTTCGTACTCTTTGCCTCGTCTGCTGAGCCACAGCATACTGTAGCTGCTGCTTGCTGCTACTCTGCTTTGCTAGCGTGCAGGGCATGGTCCCTTCTCTCGGGCAGACCTCCATTGTCTGCTTGCAGCAGGGTGAAGGGTCCTTCTTCCTTCAACCCTTTTTGGAGGCATCAGCTTCTCGCCTCGTGTCTCGGTTCCTCTGGTCTGACTTCTCTGCTCTGCCAACCTGCTTGCAGCTCCTTGAGGGAGGGCTGAACAAATTCTTCAGTCCTTCTTCCCTTTTTATGTATCGGCAGCTTACTCATTGTTCATATTGACTTTACTGCTGGAGTTGGTTCCGCAGAGCGCTCTCCGTTACTCTGCGCCTCTTCTTTGTCCCAGTACTGATGTTATTCCTCTCAACTGGGTTGCTTGGAATCTTCTTTGTCTCAATACTTTCACAGAATTCATACAGGGAGTCCCTACTCTTCCTCGTCTCAGTACTTTGGAAGATGTCTGGATACTGTACCTTACATAGGTACATGGAAGAGTGTGTGTAATCATGTAACCCTGTATAGGGTAGGGAGATGAGAAAGGGTATGGGGTATTTAGGGTATACCGCGTTCTTCCTGGATAATCATCACCAGTCCCACAGGAGATCCACCCGCTGAGTACCACCCCCGGGTGGGACTATCTGGAAGCAGCCTCACCTCCCTAGCCTCATGGGAAGGGGCTTCCCTAGGTAAGCAGGGACAATATCCTGGGATTTGTTACAGAACCTTGGAACTCCGCACTCCATGGTGGTTGAAAAAATATTTCATTGTAGCCAATCCCGAGTATTGCCAATCTATTGCAGAAGAATGATTTAATCCCAGTTTTCAAATGCTCCCAGCAATCTCACAACGTCCTTTAATCTAATGAGTAGGATGATATGACCCGCAAACTACCGGTCCAACAGCATGAGCACAGCCTTCCAAGAACCAAGGTGGAGGCAACTTGTTTCTTGTTCATGTGAGACAGACATGGTATCAAAAGATGACACGGACACAAGAAATATAGTAAACCTTTATTTTAGTGATCAGGATGGTGTAACGTCGAACTAATCCTATGCTATGGTGGGATTTCCCTGCTTTAAGAAATCTAAGAGAAAGTGTCTTATAATTCCAAATCAAGAATCGGTCTGTGTCAAAACCTATGCTATTCTCAGAACTACAACAAAACAAGTGGGGGGAAAATATACTCAGCTTATTATAAGTGTTCCAAAGTAAATGTTGCACCTTTTGGAAAATAGAGTTCTCTGATGCAAGTTCAATATAGTTCCAATATGACCTTGTTCCGCTACTGATTGATCAAGGTCTTCTTAAGATTCATCAATATCATAGTTTTCATCATTTGTTGGTCTTGGGATCCCCTTCCCCGAGTACCAAAGGTAATACAGTTCCCACAACGAGGTAGTCTTGGGATTCCCTTCCCCCAGATGAAGGCAATAAAGTTCACACAACTGTGATCCCGGAGTTCCCTTCCCCAAGATTAACTTTCAGATATTGACTTGTATTATTCTGTTTCACTAAAACCATCTGGTCCACCCGACCTTTCCATCTGTTATCTTCACCAAGGATTCACTCCTCATTGCTGCTTTCCAATTTATAATGGCTTTTGGTCTAGGCACAGTTATCAAACCACACAGTCCACCCATCATAGGTCACGCAACCAACAACCGCATATTTTCCTTGTGCTTTAAGTCTGCATGTTGAATATATCCATACTAGGAAACTCTATGGTCTAAGTGCAGTTGACAGACCACCCGGTCCACCCATTACAGGTCACACAACCATACATTTCACCTAATTTCATTGTTCAGTAGTTTAATTTAACACTCCATATACATTCAGCTTGATGTGAGCTTTAATTTCACTTGGTACGGACTCAACAGCCCCTTTCACCAAGTCTGTTGTTCAAAATTAATGTATTTCACTTCATACGGGCTCACCAGCCCCTTTCACAAAGATCGTTATTCAATAATGATGAGTTTCACTGTTTATTAGTTCGGCATTCAATAATAGTAGATTTCACTTTGTATGGACTCACCTGCCCCTTTCACATAGTTCTGCATGCAATAATGCTATGTTTTACTTTGTACAGGCTTAACAGCCCTTCGGAGTGCCCAGAGTAAATGCCCATCCAGAGCCTTACCGGGTTACTGTGCTCCGCTCGGCGGCTTCAATTATGCCCCGGGAAAATGAACTTGCCGGTTCACTGACTGCTTACTTCCAGGGATGCCAGCCTCTGGCTCTGCCTCCGCTTCTCCGTGATGCGGCTCTCCTATTTCCCTCACACAGGGCTCCCGGTCCTGTTCGTTCCACTCTGCAGGACTCCTGGGATTCTCAGCAGCATCTCGGCTTCTTTCCTTTCGACACATCCTCTTCCTGATCTTCTCCTCGCTCGGTTCCACCTATACTGCTTGTACTTCTGGTACCCCTCTCTTGAGACTTCTGACTTCCAGCTTTTATACTCTTGTCCAATGACAATGGTTGCAGTTCAAACAAACTATTTTCATTTCCCTGACCTTATGTAGGCCTATTAGTGCGACATGCCTGACCTCTCTTCTTCGTCCCAGTACCAGAGAGGTACCTGCAACATGATGAAATCTCCATTACTCCTGGTTGCCCCCTCTTCTTCTTCTCATTACCCAAAGAAAAGTAACAGGGGACAATAGATTGGGACTGACAATAGCCCAAAAAGGCTGAGGGGACGTTGGGTAGGTCAATGTCAGAAAAGGGGGGATACCATGTCTTGCCCTCGGGTGTTCCTTCCCCAATCTCTAAGGACCCTCTACACAGGTGAGCCTCCCCCACTTATCCACGCCCAGGGTCGGGATCGAAAAGCGATTGCCCTCCCCTGTCCAACTGTATAGAAGATCCCTCGGGAGTAGGTAGTGGAACACCCTTGGGTTTTTCACATTCAGGTATGACTCTCCTTTCCAAAACAGATAATGCTGGGAATACAGATACCACTGCTCCTTCGCTGAAACATTGAATTCCTGCTCCGGTGCAGTATAACATTCAGCCATATTTCACTATACATCAAGAGTGTGTGCACATAATGTACATGTTAGCCACGTATTATTTCACTATACATCAAGAGTGTGTGCACATAATGTACATGTTAGCCACGTATTATTTCACTATACATCAAGAGTGTGTGCACATAATGTACATGTTAGCCACGTATTATTTCACTATACATCAAGAGTGTGTGCACATAATGTACATGTTAGCCACGTATTATTTCACTATACATCAAGAGTGTGTGCACATAATGTACATGTTAGCCACGTATTATTCTTCCTTGGGATTCTTTGGTTAGAGATTGGTTCGCATGACAGCGCTATTCTCAGAATGTTTTTTTTTTTTAAGTTGTGTCCTTAATGACAAATTACAAGGCACTGTAACTTGAGTGGAGTCTCACTAACTCCCTACACCAGGCATCTGCAACCTACGGCTCTCCAGAGGTTTTGGGCTACTACTTCCATGAACCCTCGCCGTTGACTACGCTGACGGGAATTGTAGAAAAAACATCTGGGAAGCCAAAAGATGCTGATCCTTACTCTGGATAATGCATTTACATACTTTTCCATGAAGTGTCATGAAAATAACCTTGGAAATATTGCATTTCTCTTGCATTTCTGTGCTGTGATTGTACCTATAAGTCAGGTAAATCTTGATTTGCATATTTTTTAGACCATGTTCTTAGGTTTCCAGTACCAGATGTGGCGCATTTTTCAAAGGGCACGAAATCATTTCACGGAAGCAGCGCGGGCAAAGGACCTAAGGCAGAAACAATGGGAGAAAGGGAGGAAGGGCTTTTTTAAATCACACCGGGCACATGGCACAGGCTGTAGCAAAATAAGTGCTGTCATGCACAGATCAGACTACACTGTTCCTTTATTGACATTTGCAGCTTAAGTCTAATATTTTGTTCAAGACTGGAATGTATCTTTATCTGAAAATAGATGCCCAATGGTCTTTGTGTGATATGAATGTTTTGGATCAACATATTGTGTTTTAACAGACAACATTCTATTCCAACAGTGGATGGATATGTTCCAAATCTGATGTGGGAGGATTCATGATGGCCAGCAGTGAGTCTGCCTCATAACCTGTTACTCATATCTCATGAGCGAGACTTGAGGTGTCCTTTCTGTTTCATGTCGCGCACAGATCTGTTTCAAAAGGATGGTTTGGGCATGTGAGTTTGCACTTCCTATGACAATGCCTCCATTTTGCTTTCCCAGCTTCCTGTTTGTGATTGAGCACATGATGCCGCTCTGCATGGTGATCTCCTGGGTCTATTCGGTGGCCATGATGATCCAGCACATCGTGGCTGAGAAGGAGCACCGTCTGAAGGAGGTAGGTTACTTGCGTGAGACAGATCGCATGCAGCACTGCTTCACACGCTTCTATCTGCCCAGACTATGGATGGGTTTCTGTGGCCTGGCAAGTGCGAGTTGCTGAATTATTTCAATTGGCTAAAAATGGAAAGCAAGGGTTCAATGTGTTAAACTGCATCTGGCATTTCTTTCTTTTATGGTTCATTTGATAATGTGCTTAATACCAGCGAGTGGGATCGGGATTCGAACCTGCGTTGTCTTGCTTACAAAACAAACACACTGCCCCAGAGCTATACTTCATCCCCAAGCTATCCCCTGAGCTATCCTTCTTTGCATGCTTCGGCGAAGGAACGTTCTTGGAATGGAACAGTGCAAACCTCTTAAAGGAATTAAAAACCACTTCCCATTATGCCGGTCTTGCCTTAGCTTGCTGATCTTAGCTTACAGCCTCAGACAAATGTACATACTGCAGGATATTCATTAAGTCAAAGCTGCATCTCTGATCTCTGTGAAAGTCATAATATGTCACAGAGGCAGCCTGGTAATGTCCAAAGCATGCTTGTTTACAATCTGATGATCCAATTATGATCAAGACTTGTGATAGGCTATTGCCCAGGTTGCTTAGCATTATGTAATGATGCGCTTAAAATGCGCTGCGGACTACCACTAGAAGGCTTGTTTTTGTAAGAATAAGTATTGAATACTATCAAGGATTTCCGTTATTGGAAGGTGAGTTGTTTTGTGAAATGTATCCTTTACTTGTTTTCTCCGTTAATGGCTTATGTTCTGTTTTTACTTAAAAACTATCAAACTAAAACCTTTAAAAAAAAAAACAGAATCCATTGAACCTTCAATCAAACATTGGCTGGACAATTTTCCCCAAAGATTTAAATGACTTTTCTGTAGGTCTCTAACCTTTTTATTTTCAGGGGGAACGTCTAGGACTTCAGATGGCCACTCGGGAACCATGCAGCACAGTGCAGTAGTTTTTTTTTTAACCAGTATCACCGGCTCACGCCATGAATACGATCACAGCACAGAAACCCAAGGAGCGACCCTATGGTGGTCTTTAGCTGACATCAGGAAAACTCGAGCAGTGATCTCGTAAGGGAGTATAGCTAACAGCATGGCAACCCAAGGAGGGATTGAATGGGGGAGTTTAGCTGCCATCATGGAAACCCAAGGAGCAGCCCCATGCAGGAGTTTAGCTGGCAGCTTAGAAACCCAAACAATAGTTTTCCTGAGAGCACGGAAACCTAAGCAGTTATCAGATGGGAGAGCTTAGCTGACATCATAGAAACCCAAGGAGTTGAGCTCATGAGGGAGTTGAATTGTAGTCTGCACGAGGTTCCGACTCTGATACTTATCCATATGTAACAGCGTCTACCACAACAGGGTCACCACCCAGGGATGATGACTGACATAGGCGGTGCTCTGATAGACGAGTCACCAAAAAGCTCCCCACAACCCTCACCACCAGATGAGATTGGGGCCTTCTACTTAATGATGGCCAAAGCATGCAAAGAGTTCGGCCTTATACCAGCAGAAGAAAAGAAAGACTGTTTTCTTTTTGACCACATGAGGAAAATGCGCAAGGCGGTGGCCTCTATCCCCACCCTAGACCATGCCTGGGAGGAAGGGCTCTGCACTATGAAGCAACCTTTTACCAAAACAGCAGTGAAAATCAAATTAAAAAAGAAATGTAAAGCTCCAGAATCTACGCCTAACAGCCTCATCGCCCAGTCAACACCAGAGTCTGTGCTGTCTACAGTGGCAAGCAGAAAAGTGCATACACACACATAAAAGTGCATTGTTCCACCTGTAAGGGATCAAAGGTACAACTTGGACACAGAGGCATGTTAAGTGTTGGTTATAGATTTTTATGTATAACAAAATATTAAGAGAGGTTGGGAGAAATCAATCCTATCTATTCCTAATCCTAAAAGGGGTTTCCCAGCCTCAACAAAACTAAGGGACGTCTGTGTCCGGATGTTAAACAAAAGAGTGTCCTCGGTCCTGTGTCCAAAATCCTAAACCGACCTTTACACACTAAACTCAATATAAAGTGTAAAAAGGGGATTTCTATAAACGAGTTATTTGTAGCTTTCTCGCACAGTTAACTGCATAAAATTCTAATGTGTCAAATAGAGGAATAAAGTATAACCAGGAAAGGGGTGTTCCCTTCCCCTAGATTTCTTCTGTTAGTTTGAATGTCACTTTATCACAGTTCAAGGAGGAGGAATCTTCCCATGAGTCTCCTTTAAATAAACAGTTCTTTTAAATATTCAGTTTATCCCACTCTGTGTCACAGTTAACCTGAAAGGTTCCTGTTTTTATCCCTGGTGTACACTGCTGCCAGGGTATTGTGACTTTCACTGATCCTTAAAAGAGTTATGGCTCTTCCCTTTTGTATTTTTTCATACTGTTCCACAGTTTCAGCTTTACTTCTCTTCTTACTACTAGTTTACTCTCCTGCCAGTATATCACAATTCTGTTCCTTGGGTGCAGGCGGGTCCCAGATTTGCACAGTGCCTGGTTTACTCTCCTGCCAGGGCTTCATTTCCTTTTATGGGTGGGAGTCCTAGACTCTGTTTTCCTGGTTCACCAACCTGCCAGGGCATTCCCGCTCTCTGCTCACTTTCTTTCATCCACAAAATAATGCCTTTCCAGTATTGGGTCACCGACCCTTTCTCAGCAAAGTTCTTAATGGTATCAACTGCCCTTTCTTAACACTGGCTGTATTCTTATCAATGTCTTTATCAGTGTCCTTTTCCAAAAATTGGGTCGCTGACCCTTTCTTCACACTGCTTGTATTTGTTTCATCCTCTCTCCAAGTATTGGGTCACTGACCATTTCGTAACACTGTTCGTATTTGTATCAATTTCTGTTTCCAAGGTTTGGGTCACCAACCCTTTTTTAACATTATTCGTATTTGTATCCGTTCCTCCAATTACTTTAATTGGGCTTTCTCATGCTGTTAATGGTATGCGACACTCGCTCTCACGTTCTCTGTTAACCCACTCGCTCTCTCAGGGCTTATCAGGCATCTCTAGCCTTCCTCGCATCCTTCTGTCATCTCCTTCTTTGGTTCGCTTACTTGGGGTGAGTCGCGTTAGCCGTTTAGTTCCGGCTTTATCTTCCTTTGCGTCTGGCGGCTCGAGCTGCCTATAGCAATAAAGTGATGAGCTTCTCTTGGCCCAGTCTCTCTGCACAGCGTTCTCGTCAGGCTCTGTGCTGCCTTCCACTGTGTGTTCGCCTCCAGCGTTCCAAATAGCATCCCCACAAGCTACGTTCTTCTTCAGTCTCCGCCTGTCACTCGTATTCTGTTCAGCTCTGTGTGTTTTAAACTTCCCGGCATTAGTTAACACTTTCCAAAGACTAGAATGTGGCATTTGCTTACCGCTTCTGGTCATCCTCATTGTTCCATCCCTCTTCCTCCTCTCAGTACTAAAAAAAGTGGCGTGGGGTAAATAAGGTTGTCGGTCAAGAAAACGTGGGAATTCTTTATCTGCGTCACAATAGGCCATACAGGCATGTTAAAAAGGCACATGGGTGTCCTTAAGAATAACATCCAAAGGTTTATTTTGATAGTTAAAGATAGTCATGGCAGGAGGAAACTAACGACTGAATACACAGGCTGACCTAGACAGATACAATAGGACGCCCCATCAACAGCACTCCGACCCTGAACCATTGAAAGCCTCAACCGACCAAGGTCACATTAGACAACAAGAGTATAGATACTACCAACCCAGTACCACACCCGAATAAAAGGTTCAGACACACCTATCGCTCCGTGTTAGGAGATGGTAGGCACTCCATACAATACTCACTACGATAAAGATGGATCAACACAGCACCACCACAGCGAGACGGCCCATAAGGAACCAGCAACAGCCGCACCCACAGGGATACAGCCCTAATGGAACCAGAAGTACCTGACAACAAACCTGGCATCAGGATACAGACCCCACTAACCCAACCCTCAAATTTCTGCATACTTAACCCACACAACCATTTCTCTCCCAGCAATCCGCACGCACTCTACCACACCACCGCAAAAACACATAAACAGCACCCACAGCACACAAGGTCTCGCCCGATCCGATACTTGCACCAAAGCCCAGCACTCGGTGGATACCGAGCTGAAGCTGCCAACAGCACATCACTTCTCCCACTCTCCTACTCCCCTCCTCCCGACTAACCTTACCTGCCCTCCTGTTTATAGATCCGCCTGAGCGCCTGGGGACCAAATCTGTTGGTGACGGCGCGCTATATAAATACCTTTAACATAACATAACATTCAGTGTTTTCCTGGCTCTCTGGCGTTTGTCCTCTCCTATGTGTCCTCCTGTTAATAGTCACCCCCAGGGTCAACGTCCGATAGCTTCTTCCTTTCCCTGGCCATGTAAGAGAAGCTTCCCTCCAGAGAATCAGTGACGATGTTGATAGATCCGTCACACACCAGAAAGCGAAGGGGAAAAAAATGGACGCCTTTGGCAAGAAACTCTTCACAATTTGAGCCATTACAGTAAAGGCACTCAATTCCTTTGCCGTTGTAGCACAGCATTTATTTATTTATTTGCATTTGTGTAGCACACTTACAGCCCAGAGGCATCGAGGCGCTGTTATATGAGATTTGAAAGACTTTGGATTTTTGATTTGATGGCGACATGTGACCAAGGAGGACTCTTAGGTACAGTTACATTGATAGTAGGTGACTTCATTGATGACAGGTGAAGTAAGCAGTTACATACATCATTAAATTTTACATAGCAGCACGTTTAGTGTATTTTGCATCGCAGTCCTTATTACAACATTTATAGTGGACTTGTACAATCTAAACGAAGAGCGTGGGTTTCACTGCTTTGTGGAATGGTTAGTGGGATTCTATCATTCTTACATGGGTGGGAAGGGCATTCCAATGTATGACTGTGAAATATGGCATAGAATGGCCCTCATTCTCAAACATCTACATGAAGAACACTGCAATGAAGCCCTAGCTATTGTGACGTAGGGATTGTGACAAGAGAGACACAGACACAAATGATATAATTCTAAAACCTTTATTTAAAATATTCAAGGTTCGTGTAATGCCTAGCTTGCCCTATCTCTAGTTCGGGGTTTCCCTTAACTGATGTTTCTAAGGATGGCGGAGGTCTGTAAGTCCCAAAACAAAGTCTATCTGTCTCAAACCTATGCTTGCCCTCACTCTGGAAAAGAATGTTGTGCAGAGTTACTCTAAAAGAAAAATAGTGTTTCAAAAAGAATTGTAAAACAAGACTGGATTCATGTGGCCTTCTCGTCAGTTTCAGCTTTGTCAGTTCAAAATAGTTCACCCTTAAAGTGCCGTTGGAATCTCACAGGCAAGGTTCTTGTAGCTTCAAAACAAATAATTTCACAAAAGTTCCTAGGTTAGCTTGGACTACTTTCCCCCGCTTCTCAAAGCACACGTTTCCTTTAGGCCTCTCAGGGCTCCCTTCCCCAAGCTTAGACCTTTCTCGTTTCAACAGTTCAGCACAAAGACAAAAGTTCTGCTTTTCAAAATTCACTTTCAAAACACAATTCTTCCTCTTTAGTTCAAATAGCCTTTCACAATATATTGGGGATTTTGCTCCCACTTCACTTTCGGTGTAGCTCCCCCTTTTTTCCACCTTCTTTCAAGTAGAGCTGTTTGTATCTTCCTTTTAACACTGGGTCAGCTCAGTATCAGAGACTGTCGAGAACGCACAGCTTTACTTTCCCCAATGCGTGACCACTCTGATACTTCAGGCCCTTCTTTCCTTCCATTTGTGCTGCTTGCATGTTTCAGTTTCTCTCTTTTCTTTTATGCCGCCTGCGCACTTTTACAATTCCTGTTGGAAGGCTCTCCGGCAAGGGTCTCACCACCTGCCCCTCAGATACCCATGGGACCTGGACTCCTCCCAGGGGAATGAGCATCTGCTTGGCCACTGCCCACATGACTCAGCACATCCAAATCTGGCTCCTTGGAGACACAGCTCTCTCACCAGGCTGCATCCCTCAGACAGTACTGGGTCCGCGTCTCAGTGTCCCGTTCTCCTCAGGATATTTCAGGGACCTCCAGCTGCAACTTCCTGTTCTCTGGCTTCCACGGCTCGTTAAGCATTCAAAACTCACTCCCTTTCGCTGGTAAAAACTGGGTTAGGAACAGGAAGGGATCCCATGCTGGATTCAGCCATGCAGCCTCCCTTCTGCTCTCCGAACTACTGCTCTGCTGAGTGCTCCACCTTTTATACACCAGAGCCCTGTTAAGGGGCTTCATGTGTGAGTCGTTGGCCTTCCTTGCCTGACTCAATTTAGGCCAATTAATGGGACATGCCTGACTCTTAGGTTTCTTTTTCTTCATCCGAGTACTATAGTGGTAGGTAACGGAGTACAGGTATGTATAGCTGTTGTCAAGTCCCTGACTCTGCCTGACCTTGTTAGAGGGACATTTTGGTAGTGTGGTGTGGTAGGCCTCTCTATTCATCTTCCTCCTCACAGTACTGTAGGGACTTTTCCCATAAGTAATCTTTCTCCCTCTTGGACGTCTCTTCCTCATCTCAGTATGTGTTAGAATTGGGGAGGGGAGAACAGAATAGGACTTCTATTAGCCCATAGAGGCTGAGGGAGAGTGGGGTGATGTATAATTGGGAAAGGGGACATACCATGTCTCATCCTAAGGCATCCTGTTCCCACTCCCCAAGGACCTCCTACTCAGGTGATCCTCCCTCACTTGTCTGCCCCGAGGGTCCAACAGCGATGGCCCTTCCCTGTTCACCAGAGTATCTGAAATGTGAGGGCACCCTCTGGTTTCTCACACTATCCTAAAGGAAGGAGAGGCAGCCATAGCATTAACATTGCCGAATCGGGCTTCAAACAGTTTGCAAATGGGGTAGTCTTAAGAACACAACGCTGGCATTGATGCACAGACTTCAGACAAGACTTGCAGCCCAAAGTTATTGACATGCTTTTTGAAAGTGACAATTTGTTCGGCCCCAAAATAGATGAGGCCTTAAAAGCCATAAAAACAGACACGGATACTGCATGGTCGCTTGCATCGCTGCAGAGGAGCAATCATTTTCATCCCTTTAGACGAGTATCAGGACGCGCAGAATCTTCCTCAGCAAGAGATGCCAGAGCTTATTAAAAAAGCTCTTATTATCCCCAGGGCTATCAAAGAAATTACCAATCTTACCAACGATCATGGGAATATCGCCTATCTCGGCGACAAAGAAGTTCTGCCACTTCCCAGAGGGTAAGCAGAATAAGTACCCAGCAAGACTCCAAACTCCACAACATACCACCCATAGGAGGAAACATCACTCATTACATCGACAAGTGGCGTTTAGTAACAATGGACAAATGGGTGTTGGAGCTGGTCCAGCATGGCCACCTGCTAGAGTTCAAGAAACAACCAAAACACATTCCCCCATAAAACACTTGTAGCCATTCATGAAGGTGTTCCGTCAAGAAGTGTAAGACAAAAAATACAATTGAATAGGTACAAAGAAGAGTGCTCTAATGAAAACACACTGTTTCACCCCTTATTACCCTCTGCATTAAAGGAGAAAAAGAAAGAAACTCACTTTCTTTGTTGTTTGGAGAAAATAATAGTTTGTTTATCTATGCAGTTGAAAAAATCAACATAGGGTGAACAGTTCTCCAAACAGCATAACATCACACGGTTTAATGAAACCAACCGTACAGGCTTATAGGATATATTTACAAACACATGGGGTCACATAGTTTGACACAACAGTCGTGTAGGTAACGCAAACTCAATCAAAATACATAGTTTGTTATGGTGATTCATATACTTCAGTATAAAACAACACAATTAGACAAAGTAAGCAACAACAGAAAAAAAGGGGTTCGTGAATTGACAATTGGTAGTGGACAGTGACAATGCACTGTTGTTCGGGGTGCGTCTACACCAAGGTGTTTCGGCCGTTTAGGTGGACCAATTATGTCCCAGCATATGTACGGCCTTCATCAGGACGAAGTGCTGCACGGGGTGGAATAGGTGCTGCAGGGGAAAGGGAAAAACGGGAAAAACTCGTCAGGGGAGTGTGTTCATTTGGTTTCCGCGCGAGGACCGCATATTTAAAACCAGAGTCCATCCCACTCCAAGATCCTCACAAGTGAGGTAAGATTGGTTGACCTATAACTCATTTGTTATTTAAGTGTCTGTAAGACACCAGATCACTATTGAGTGCCCTTCTTTGCTTTTTAATAGGATTACACTAAGATCCTTCCCACGCCTGGCGTAATACTAGAAATTCGTGCCAGTGGAAATAATTATCCACAGGTAAGCTGGGGCCTCACAGTATTGGATTTATTCCTTTGTTTAAATGATACACGCTCGAACACACTCCCCTGACGAGTTTTTCCCGTTTTTCCCTTTCCCCTGCAGCACCTATTCCACCCCGTGCAGCACTTCGTCCTGATGAAGGCCGTACATATGCTGGGACATAATTGGTCCACCTAAACGGCCGAAACACCTTGGTGTAGACGCACCCCGAACAACAGTGCATTGTCACTGTCCACTACCAATTGTCAATTCACGAACCGCTTTTTTTCTGTTGTTGCTTACTTTGTCTAATTGTGTTGTTTTATACTGAAGTATATGAATCACCATAACAAACTATGTATTTTGATTGAGTTTGCGTTACCTACACGACTGTTGTGTCAAACTATGTGACCCCCTGTGTTTGTAAATATATCCTATAAGCCTGTACGGTTGGTTTCATTAAACCGTGTGATGTTATGCTGTTTGGAGAACTGTTCACTCTATGTTGATTTTTTCAACTGCATAGATAAACAAACTATTATTTTCTCCAAACAACAAAGAAAGTGAGTTTCTTTCTTTTTCTCCTTTAATGCAGAGGGTAATAAGGGGTGAAACAGTGTGTTTTCATTAGAGCACTCTTCTTTGTACCTATTCAATTGTAATTTTTGTCTTAAAGTAACCCTCCTGGGTAGAATAGGTCCATAACCAGGAGCCCATTTTTTGAATCCGTCAAGAAGTGTGACAAATGCTCACCAAGAAAGCCATGAAAGGGTACTATGACATCTATGGGGCAGAGAGTTTTACTCTAGATATTTTATCGTAAAGAAACCTGTTGGCAAATGGGCCCAATGCTCAATTTGCGACGGCTAAAAATATTCATCAAAAAGCAAAGGTTCTGGATGGTAACGTTGCAGGAAAAGTAATAACGGGTTGGTTATCAACAGAGGGAAATGCGAAATAATGGTCCTTGAAAGACTGCAAGGATCCAATCTGAACCGGCAGAAATTCAAATGGTACGTGAACAAAGAACCCATTAGACGCGTCTTTACCACCAGCTACTTAGGAATGCAACTAAGTGCCAGTAGAAATGACGCTCCTTGGGTGAACTCAGTTAAGAAAAAATGCCGTCAATTGGCGTGCCAAGCAGTCATAATTAACAAAAAATTTGGGAAATTTACTTTAAAACCGACGTTAACCTTCTTTCAGCAGAAGGTGATACCGTCTCTGATTTATGCTGGCGAAAACGCCTTTGGTTGTGGGTTTGAAGTGTGGAATTCTTTAGAAAACATATTCTGGACCAGGGTTCTCCATCTCCGTAAAGGCACCTCCACTGTTTGTATTAGATACGAACTTGGCTACATATCCATGCAAGCAAGAGTCGCTTGGAATCTTCTAAGCATTTTTAGGAAAGTAAACTCTAACACCGTATTGCCTCAGATGAAGATTTTACATAGCCTACAGTTCGCCAAAGCACCTACAATTGCATTTCAATGGAACAAGATATGCTATGATGTGCTTAGCTCGTACGATATTACGATGCAACTGCTGCTTGAAAATCCAGATGCTGCAAAACTGAAGCTTTGGAGAAATGACTGGATCCAGACTTGTGGTAAAAGAGCTAATTCTAAGTCCATGCGTGAAGTGTCGGCCGAGGCAAGAGCAAATGGATATGTACCTCAATACTTAGCTTGCTTCCCGGACCAGTGGGCTCGGGCCGCCTATCTTCAGTTTAGGCTGAATGCTATGACAACTAAAGGACGTCTTTGCTATTGGTCTCAATCTCCGGACTCGGACCTTGTGTGTCGATTCTGTTCCTCCACAAAGGAAACACTTAAACATCTAATCATAATGTGCCCCAAGTTTGAGACTGAGAGAGTTAACATCTTCAGCCCAGTAACAATGAATTTTCAGTGCCTCACTCGTGATGACTGGTGGAGAGCTCTGTTTGATGGGTCAAACAGAGTGTTGTTATATGCCTTGGTTTCTTTCCTTCGTGTTATAAAAGATCATCTACACGATAGCTCGGTGGACTTGATCGCTGGGATGTCGTGAGGTCTGCACCCGAGACTATGTTATGGGAAATAGATGAAGGGAGGAGGCCTTGTACTGACTTGAGATGAATGTATAAATTTTAGCTTGGTTTTTCTTTTCCTTCTTTTGTCTTTTTAAAGGTTTGTAATATAACCAATAAAAAAATAAAAAAAAAAAAAATAAGGGCAGTACAAGCTCAAGAATACCTAGCGTCGCTAGACCTACAAGGTACCTATTTCCATATCCCAATACATCGGAAACACAGGAAATACCTACAGTTTCTCATAAAGAATGGGCACTATCAGTTCCAGGTCCTACCCTCTTATCTAAGAGTTCCACACCTTAGATGTTCACCATGTGCCTTGCACCCATAGCCACATACCTTTGTCAACAAGGCCACCACATCTACCCATATATGGACGATTGGCTGGTCAGAGCACCAACCAGCATGAAGGCGAAGCAGTCCATCTCCAAGACAGATTCTCCTTCAATAATTTGGATTTACAATCAATTACAAAAAATATTGTAAACAACCCTCCAAAACTATTGTTTTGGGAGCGTAGTTCTGCACAGCACAGGCGTTCGTGGGACCATCCGTTGAAAAGGTCCTAGCGCTCAAAGCGTTGGTCACAACCTTCACACCATGGGAATGATCTTAGTCAGCAAATGTATGGGACTGCTGCGCACCATGTCATCCTGCATGTCTCCAATTCCTCTGCACGCTACACATATGCCCCCTGCAAGAATTTCTGACCAGCAAATGGTCCCAGATCGAAGGTTCTCTGGTAGACAAGAGTCCAGCTAACTCCCTCTCTCCCAAACAAGCTCCAATGTTGGTCCAACATGCAAAACATAACACTGAGGACCCCCTTTCAAGAGCGAATACCCCAGAACACGTTAATCATGGATGGGGGCACACATCTGCTCCCTTCATGTCAAGGGTCTCTGGACACCCGGAGAAACATCCCTTCACATAAACATTTTGGAACTAAGAGCAGTCTGGTGGGCACTAAAATTATTTCTGCCAATCATAAGCAACTCCAAAGTGAGGGTTTTTATTCCCAATGGCACCACATTGTATTCTATCAGAAAGCAAGGAGGAACAAGGTCACAAACCTTATTCCAGGAAGCTCAAAAGATTTGGCCTTGGGGCATTCGCAGCAGCATAACTCTCCAAGCGCATGACCTACCAGGAATGCACAGTCAAATAGCAGACAGCCTAAGCAGAGCCAAAGCTCGTTGCCACGAGTAGGAACTCTGACAGTCAAGACAACAGGGTGTTCTCTCAATTGGTCGCCCGTCCATAGATTTGTTTGCCACCAGGAACAACAGAAACTGTCACCAGTTTGCAAGCAGTACTCCACAGCAGGGGGTTGCTGGGAGAGGCATTCTCGTTCCTGTGGACCAACATCTTTGCCTACACTTCCCCCCCATACCAATAATCTGCAAACCAGTACAGACAATATGGGTGTACCCATGTCGGGTGATCCTAATAGCACCCAACTGGCCATGGCATACGTGGTACTCCGACCTGCTTCAGCTGTCCCAGGTCAAGCCAATTCCCCTGCGCTCCCACGCCAATCTGCTATCTCAAAACAACGGCAAGAGTCTACATCACGACCCACAATCGCTCAAGCTAACAGCATGGCTCCTGATTTCAGGGAGTTCAGACATTTGAACATCATGCAAGAATACCAAAACATACTTGCAGGAGCACGGGCGCACACCACCATTCGCTCATACTTTCTAAAATGCAAGCGTTTTTGTAACTGTTGTGCGCAACAACAACACATTCTACAGCCCTTCTCTGCGCAGCCATAACAACTCCTCCCATACCTGCTGTGCTTAGGTAAAAGTTGACTTTCTAGCTCATCCATCAGAGTACATCTCAGGGCCATTTCTAGATTCACTTTTCAGCAATAGGTTGGTCAAGCTTTTTCTGCAGAAATTTATTTTTTGTTTTCCCCCAGAAAATACTGTCTCAAAGTCTGAACACAGTCTTTGCAGGGCTCATGAAGTCACTGTTCGAGCCCTTGGCCAGCGCGCACATGAAGTTTATCTCATGGAAGGTCGCATTCTTGGTGTCCATTACATCCTCCAGGAGAGTATCGGAATTGCAGGCGCTAGTAATGAACCAACCATACCTAAGGTTTGGAAAAGACAAAGTGGTACTTAGTACCAACCCCCACTTTATCCCAAAGATCCCTACTGGGTTTCACAAGAATTCAACGATCACGTTTCCTACCTTATTTCAAAACTCTGCAACACTAGTGGATATTGTCTTACACTCTTTAGATGTAAAGAGGGCTCTTTAATACTATTTGGACTCGGTACTTCAGGATCTCCACTCCACTCTTTGTGGCATACAACCCGTCAAGTAAAGGGAAAGCAATTACAAAACAGGGCATAGCAAGGTGGATCTCTGCCGCTATTTGTTTTTGCCATGCAACAGCGAATAAGCCTCTACTTGCAACAGTCCAAGCACACTCCACAGGATCCGCTGTTGCTTCCACGACACTATGGGCTGGCATTTCCCTGAAAGCCATCTGCCAAGTAGCCACGTGGGCTGTGCCACACACCTTTACAAAGCATTACTGCCTGCAAAGTCAGCATTCGGAAGACTCACGGATGAGAAAGGCAGTCCTACAATGTCTGTTCCAATAAAGTACACCCTGCATCTCCAGGGATTACCTTAATTCGCGGTTGAGTTTCTCTTCTTTTTACCTACTGTCACCTCCTAACAGAAGCTAATTCTGGTGTGTACTCTATTAATAGCATGTGAATCTATGAACGATCCAATGCTGGAGAAGGGTATGACTAATCAATTTCGCCAGTGGTCCAGGGAGGAATATCGGTTTCTAAACCATCAATCAACCCCACACCTCGAGTACACCAGAAAGGATACGAACAGATTGAAATACAAGTAAATTAGAAGTCCACCATGTCCAACTTTGGTAACGTGGACAGAACGGCAGGCTTATCTCTGCAAGGTCGTGGCTCATTAGTTAGTAGCAACACAGTGAAAATAAATTATTATCCAATGATAAAAGGCACTGTCCAGTCAAGGTTGTATAACAATATCTACTTTATAATTACAAAAAGAGACAGTTCCAGGACACTACAATTACAACCCACACTGTAAAGGAATACAGAGGACAGACAGTTTCACAATGAAAAGGGATGCACTCTGGATACTAACAGGAGGTTAGTTGGTAAAGCAATCAGTCTTACTGATCAAGGTTATTTGGTTTCAACACCAACGGGGCAAAGGGTTGTAACTGTCTCTAGGGCCCTTCAGAGGAGGACCAGGGGGGCAGAGCCACAATGTAACTTGTGCTGAAGAAGATATTGGTGCTCGACAGCATCAAAGTGGTTCCAGGGCACTTTGCAGCCTGTGAGACAGAGTTAGTGATGGGAGACAGCTGCGGGTACTAGGCGGCAGGCAGTTAGGCAAGCGAGGCTGGACCGATGTCTGCAGGCTGTCCGGCGCAGCTGCTCGGGGCCAATAATCATTGTCTCTATGCTGGTTGGCGGATCTGGAATGCTGGTTGAGGTATCTTGGACGGCTCTGGCGATTGCTGTGTGACAACAGTCAGAAGTGCAGCCAGATGCGGTTTGAGGACTCAGACTGTCTCGAAATTGTCCTTAAAACGATGGACGCTGGAGGATGCTTGTGTGGGGAGAGCTATTGAGGCTCTAATGCAGAGTTCGCAGGCGGGATGGTTCACGCATAGACTGACGCTATTTGCGCACGCATCACAATGCGTTGAACACTACTAGGCTCCGGTAGGACACACCTTTTCAGATGCCTTATCGTGACCTGTTGACCGCGACACAATTTTGTGATTGAACTCCAATGTCTGTGGTTTGTTTTCACTTAGTTCTACTCGACTGAGAACTTGCCCCGCAGGTCCACACATTTCCCAGGACGTACATTCGGGAATAAGTGGCCAGCCTCAAGGTTGAGATATTGGCAAAATTACAGATTTGGATTGCATAATTCTTTACCTCTGTGTGCATTATTGCCGTATTGCTATATTATATATATTAAAATCTCCAAGTGGCAAATATTCTAACGGGAGTGCGCCGTCCTGAAGAAGATGGGCGTCAACCGTGAAACAGCTTAGATGCTCGGCACCATCGAAACTACTTCCTGTTTATATGTCAGACCTAATGTACATAGCAGGTCATGACAGCACAGTAGTCGACGTACGGCACCCCATTTTTAACCTTGTGTTAGAAGGAACTATTATTGCCTTGTCCATATAATTGTGGTTTTCCTTACATTGTCAAATGTGGCCGTAGCCTCAGATCATCAGCCGGCTGAACCCCTTCAACCGGTCTGATGTCCAGACAGCTCGGCAACATGAAGCCAGTACTGACTGAATTTTCAGTCTCGTTTTATACTAGCATGTTGTTGTATTATGCACTTTATTTAACCACAAAATGCTGCTATTTTGTGATGAGCTCGCAGTAAAATTTAATATGCATGTTTTAAACAAATGAAATTTAAATAAAATATTCATGTTTTCTAATAACTGTTTGGTTTATATGGTTTGATCTGTGGTTCTGAATTTAGGGGGGCCCCTCTACCCAACCCATTGCCGGCCACCTTCTTAACTTGAATTTGGTTTCCGCTGACACATTTTTTGTTCATTATACTCCTCCTAGCTTCTCCACAGGGCTCGTGTCCTTTCAAGGCATATGGCCCAAAGCTCAAGAGGGTGTTAGCAGGTAACGGCCTTGTCCTTTGTCCAGGGACTCTCTGGCACTTCCCACCTAGGAAGCTTGCTGTCAGAACCTAGCAAGGCACACTGTATGCTGGCTGGGTAACAGTTCTGGAGCTGCTGGATGGGTCCTCTGAGTCTGGTATCTCCCTCTGTTCACTGAGAGATGTTTAGGGGAGGGGTCTTGCTTCCCTTTTGGAACTCCTGGCCTTCCTTCACTGGCGGAAGATGAAAGGTAGACTGTACCTTCAGCTCAGGTCCAAATGAGTCCTTCTTACTCCTTGTGAAGTCTTCAGATTATTTCATCAGTGAGGGGCTCAGCCCTCTTTTAAAGCCAAAAGGGGGCAAGGGATTGGTGTTGGCCAAGCCTAACTTAGGTGAGCCATTCCTGGGTCTCCACCAACAAATTACAAAAAGAAATATCTATCAGAGCACACCTAATTACTCAAAAACTAAATAACTATTTAGAGAAATTGTATTACAATTCTGGGTGCTGGGGAGGAATACACGCCCTGACACTGGAGCATGTGTTAAACATAAAACAAAAAGTGTCTAAACTTAAAGACACTCCGGTCCCCTGCACACCTTACAAGCTGAAATAAATCAGTCAAATTTCATAACATTTGCACTTTTATATATAGAAAGAATTGTCAATTTAGAACATAGGTAACAAAATATCTTCATAAAAGTACAGAAAAAAGGTATCAACTGACTTCCAATATGGCCAGCATGAAAAACAAATCAAACCAGACAAAGAAATAAGCTCCCAATTTTGAACTGCAGCTTCAAGCTCTATGCGTTTCGGGGACTATCCCCTTCTTCAGGAGCAAAAATATCTGCAAGTATAGATATATATACAATTAGAGGACATCTCACATAACAAATCTTCAGTAATGCTTCAGGTCAGAACCAGGGCGCTTGGCAACAGACAGGGTAAAGATGACAACATATACTTCTAAGTCCCACCCATCTCCCTGTCTGCTGTACATCAAAGTGTTTCCCTAATTAACTGAGCCCCATGCAACGCTTGATCACAACATGGACCACCTTTGAAGTAGGGGGTTGCAGGCAGACTTTCGTCTCCTACAATTCACATACTTTTCTGCTCTGAAGGGAGTGGTTCCAGAAAGGACATTCACTGCCCTTTCATACCAAGGAGGGGTGTTGGTACCAGGTTGACACATTGCATTACAAAGAGGTGTTGGCCTCTGGTCTCCATTGTCACTTTATGCACCCATGCCTTCCCTGAGGCCTGCTAATGAACATTCTTCAGTATTCACCGCCACTAGCAAGGTTTAACAATGGAGATGCAAATCCATGGGACCTTGAAATTCTAATCCGGCTGCCCATGGCCAAAGGCTTTTGATGTACCCACGGCTGTCAAATGTCAGCTGCACATGACAGGAGGGCAGCGCTGGTAAGATGTATCCTCCCAGAGTACATGACTATTTTTCTGATGTGCAGTGAATGTGGAAAATGTGTGCAGGGATGCCTCATCATTCATTCTTTTAAACAAACAAAAAAAGCCCAGGCGAGCACACTCTTCCCAAGCAGGTGGTCAAATTTCTCACAAAGGGATATGTTGCTTACCTGTAACTCTATTTCTTCAACTTTTGTATCTTTCATAGATTAACATGCACCCTCCATCCTTCCCCAGTGGTAAAAAAGTCCAACATTCCGCGAGCCAACAAAAACTGGTTCAAATCTGACGGGATGCTGCAGAGGCAGAGCTACATACTCATGGTCCCATTGGTGGGGACCATAGGCATCCATAACAAGGTGAATGGGCTAAAAAAAGGTGTTAATGTTTTCCTTTGGGAAAAGGGTAACAACATGTAACCGAGGAATCCCAGCCTGACGAAGGGGAATATTCACAGCATGTGAATCTATGAAAGATACCAATGCTGGAGAAATGGAGTTCCAGGTAAGCAACTTATCCCTTCCTACTTCTGCAAAATGAATCATAACACAGTCTGGCAGAAGATTTGAGCAGCAGCCACACTTGAGGACTACCCATGAGTTGATGACTGGCTTGATGTTTCACTTGTATTTGCCTAACCCCCTGAAGCACTCTGATATGACCCCAGATTGACCTGGGTATGATATAGTGCAGTACCCGTGTGAGGCATAGAGTTGGACATGTTTTGGATAGACATGTGATGGACAGTTCAACCTGCCTTGTTTGATATCATGCACTTTTCATCAGAGCTCCAGGTGCAACACACTCCTTATCACTCTGACTAGCAGTAACATTTAACATGTCTGCTTGGGCTGCTGTTTGGGCAAATGCCAAACCATCTCGTATTATCTGTGTAATGTTTCCAGAGCACTGCCAGCACACACATGACCAGCATTGGACCTGAGGTTTGTGAATTACTTCGGCAAAAGTCAGGGGGCAAAAGGTGACCCTGCTAATGAACTAATCTCCTAATTATGTGTCCTTATTTTTGTAGTGGTTCATTAGCAGCGTCAGAGATTCACTCCACGTCATGCCTGCGGGGCGGAGAATGCTGTCCGCATCTGTACAGTGGTCAGGCATTTTGCTTTGGCCCCCTGCCACCTCTGTACACCCTGCCTGCATTTGTGCTGTGGTGAGATCATTCTTTGGAAGGCTGGGTGTGGAGAAGTTGCAGCGGGAGATGCCAGGCTCAGACTGCTAAACCAGAATATGATGAATGGCAGCGGGCACCGTGCCAAATTGAACAGGCGATCGATCTGAGACAGTCTGGATGTGAGTGGTAGATTAAGTGAATGGCTGTGGTGCCAGCCCAGCACGGGGTTCTGCAGAGAAGGAAAGGCCTGCTAAGGAAGGCCTGTCTTTTCAATCCTCCCCCTCTACCTAGCAGGAGGGAAGCAGAGGTGGGTGTTGAGAGAAACGAGTACACACTAATGATAAGAATCTCCTCTGGTGCCACACTACCAAGCTAGGATGAATGTGTGCAGGGGCACATGGCAGGACAGCCTGCGCATGGATTTTCTTGGGCAGGAGTGGCCATACTCAGGGTGGAAAGTTCAATAAGGTGACTGAAATGTCCAATAGAGGGTCCTACTGGCGGTATGAAATGTGCCCCTGGCAAGTGGGCACCTCGCCTTCAAGATCTAGCCCAGTTAAATAATGTGTCCTGCATACCCAAAGCTGGGGCAGCCTGCCATGTAGGTGTCAATCAACAGACCAGAAATCTTTGACACAAGATTGTTATTTTGGCCATTCTATGTTCATTTATCGCTAAGATGAACAGGACTGGTCTGCACCCGATGTTTACTTTCTAAGTGTCCAGAATCAGCTCATGTTCTCGTGTTTCGTTGACTCCATAGGCCTCAGTGCTCATTACAGGCACCGCTAGAGTAAACCTTGCATGACGTTTCTCTGCACATGCGCAGCTCTCGTTAGAAGACACAGCCCTCCTGTGCAAACAGCCGCCTACAAAAGCTTGCTTTGCAACGCCATTAGTAATGTTGTGTCTCGTCGGCTTCCATGATCCCGGAGAAAGACCTCGTCCACCCATTCCCGTCTGTGTGGCTCTTTCCTGCTGATCTCTACAACCAATTCCTCGTGTTGTTTTCCAAGTCCAGCCTGCTTGACGCCAGTGTTGGTCACCTGCTGGACCATCCAATTCAATGAGTTTGGGGGTCTGCTGGAGAGGCTGAGAGCCTGGAAGTAGGAGGGCTCTGGGCAAGTTTGAGTACTAATTATTCTTCACCTCTCTTCCAGCCACACTGACATACTACTGCTTATCCAACCATCCCAGCGCTTCGGGACACTACACGAAAGCTTGAGGGGAGACACTTGCTCATGTCCTGCTCAGATGTGTTGGACCACTTGCCTTCCTGACGCACCACGTTCACTCCCACGGAAGTGTTTCTGAAGTCAGGGGATTCGTGCAGGCCACCTGTGCGTATATTTCAGAGTACAAAGTCTGGCACCAGCGTCTGGGTAGAGTTTCGGGACACCTTAATTGGTTCACAGTTTTCAGCTCCGGACTGGACCCTGGCGACGGACTCTGTAGGTTGGGTCATGAGTGGTCACAAGACGCTGCACCAGGGCCTCAGCAGTATTCTCACTATGCCTCTTACTAGCCCCCCTCTCTCTCAGGATTTTGTTTCTGCTGTCATCTGCTCTCACCCTCCTCTGACCCCTAGCTAAGATTCCACCACCACCTTCTACTTGCTATTATTCTTATTCAGTTTCAATGTTAGTTTATTGCCCAATCCCCCCATTACACTTTTCATTTTTTTCCATGCTTCCACCTCTTTCAACAACCCTATCTCTATTTTCAATCTCATTTTTTTCTTTCTCATCAACCTCTCATTGTTCTCTCTCTGGCAGCCTTCCCACCTAGTACACCCCTTTGGGCACCTCCTTTGCCCCTTTAGGCACTGCGCTCCATCTTACTCCTGTGGTTCCCTCTTGCCTCCATTTTCTCATGACCCCCTCGCTCTCCTTTTTGCTCCTTTTCACTTTTTCAATATTTTCCAGTTCAACACTCCCCTCAGTTCTTTTCTCTACCTCTTACATCAATTTTCCTTAGGGCCAACCTTCTCCCTAGAATTCACTCCTAAACCCCCAACATGTTTCTTTTACTCCTCTGTTCTCTTGTACCAGCCCTCTGTGTCGTGGTCCTCTTGACCTTCTCTCCCCCAGCCCCCAGGGTTTCTTTTCCCAGCCCACTGGCTTTCCTAACTCCCCACCTTATGAGTCTGTCTTCCCCCAGCTTCCTGCGCTTCCGCTGTGGTCTCCTGGGTCCTTCTTAACCCAACCTTCTGAGTCTTCCCTTCCAGCCCCTGGCTCCTGAACCGGTTTCCTGTCTCCATCTCTTGCTTCAGTTTCTGCTGCTTGTCTTACTCTTCAGCCAGATCCATATGAACTCTCCCTCCCCCTTAGTCCTCCAGACCTCCAGCACAGGCTGTGCCTTTTATAGGGCCTTGGCTATGCCTAGCAGCCTCCCTGGTGAAAAAGGATTCAGGTGTGTTAGCTGGGTTGGGGAGAAGGCATTGGGCTCCGCCCCTGGCGATGGGTTACATCCCTGATGTGGGGCTTTGGATTGGCTCATCCCTTCCCTTGAGTGGTTCTCTCTGCCCGTCACTCCGTAGCCAGCCTTCAAGACTCTGGGATAAGGGAACACAATAACATCCACCAATAGTTAGGCAGGGGACTTCCCAAGCCCAAACTACTCTTGGGATCTCATCCTTGTGACAGATGTTTGCCTATGTTTCTATGGTGTTTTGTAGAGCACTGAAATAAAGGTGACTGAGGCCGTGCGTATACGAATATACGTATTTATTTAACGCTCAAGACATCGAGTAAAAGCTCCCAGCTGTACAGTCCCTCCAGCAGATAGCTCCGAACTCTTCTCCCTCACACTTCTACATCACAGACGAGGTACTTGCATGCTGCATTCCACCACACACCCACCCACCCACCCACCCACATCAGAGTTACCACTCCTAAGCACCAAACATGCAGCACTGCAGCCTCTTCTGAGTGCTTTGTTGTTGATGGTTCATTCTGTTCATGTATGCATTTAGCATGGATATACCGTCCTTTGAGGCATCATAATGGTTCAGGTATCAAATGTATTAAATCACTTTTAACTCTTTGATTGAGGGAGGGGTCAGAGGTCCATTGAGTGTCAGATGGTTTGTACGGAGACCACTGTTTGGGGGATTCCTTTACATTGAGGGTGAAGTCACTGTTGATGGGCCTCTTGTTTATGTTCAGAGTTTGATTTTTTTGGGTAGCATTCCTTCCCCTGCTTAGGCCACCTTGCTGTGACCAGAGCCAGAAAGACATCCCCTGTGTAATATGTCTCCCTTCTCTACACACTCACTTGAATCCCGGGGAAAACTGGATCAGAGGTGAAGCATGTGGTCTGGGGCAGGTACAGGGCAAAAAAAGCCTTTTCTGTCCCAGCACAGACTCTTACCAATCCCCTGACTAAGCACCACCAGCCTGAACGATCGCCCCAGGGGGCCGAGCAGATTGGTTGTGACATGCCTAATTTCTTCATCTCACTAAGCAAACATTGACATCATCAAGCCTGATCTTTGGTTACCATCCTACTGCACTGATAACTAGTGCAGCTTCCTGCTTAGGTACCTCCTCTGCCCAGGACAACTGGGGCCTCCTCAGGAATGATTCACATGCCAGTTCGCTATTCAGTGAGTTAACCTGAACTCCTACCTACACTTCAGTGCTGAGAGTCTTTAACATTGTATCCGTTGATTTCCCTATGCGGAACTGAATCCAGAGTAATTGGTTGCACAATGTCAAGCTTCAGCCCCGTGTGGGGTTTGAGCTCCCAGCTATGAGACTCAAAGGCCAATGAGCTAACCACTTTGCTTGAGAGGTTCCCCAAATGGCAGCAAACGAATGACTTGCATTGGGAATTCTATCCAATTCAAATGTAATCGTAAAAACATGTTTCACTGAAAACCAAACATGCATGCAACATGCATTCTTGTACCACGCATTTTTCATTGGCGAACATTCATAGCCTTTAACAGACATAATGTGTTTGTGCTCAAACAGATTTCTCTAGGAAGGAAAAAGTAACACAGGGTAGAGAAAAAGCAGGCTTGGTCGCCCCACGCCTCAATCACATTTTAATCTGTAGAGCTGCCTGATGGGCAGCCCGATTAATACACACCTGAGCTGCCATAGTTGACACATTAGTATAGTAACCATAGAGATGGTGCCTTAAAAAGGGAAGCCAGTCCTGCCAGCACACACAGAAAGCACAGCCTTTTCTGTTTGCTAGGAACTCCATTTACATGAATGGTGCATTGAAGAGAACATCTAACCAGCTCCCTCATGCTATGCAGATCTACCTGTATGCAAAGAAAGACCGATCCAACAAACAGGGGACATGAGGAAAGGCTTCAATTTAGTCTGCCAGCTAAATGCTTTCTTTTAGGCATTTTATTTTTACAACGTATGTAGACTTTAAATATTCAAATGCAACTCCCTAAGGACGTTGGTTCTAGGCATAGATTAAATCAACAGCACAGACCCTCCTGGGTTTGAGAGAAGCATCATCTCATGAAACCTGGGAGCCTTTCTATACATGTGATAAGAGAACAGCTTTGCCGAGCAGTACCTTCCCCTAAGCAGAGAGGGACCCACGTGATCCAACAGAGGCTTGAGAGAACAGGCCTGGTCAGCAGTGCCTGTTTCTGTGTGGGAAAGGAATCCACGAGATGTCTATGAAGTATGGGAGAGTGGTGCCTGTCACCTAGACCACTGCAGTGAACCACTGGGGGCCCTGCTTCATATTCTAACAGATGGACCCACCAGAGTTATAGAACGTAAACTTTTTTTGGGGTGGGGCTGGAGAATGGAGAGGAGCAGTGCTGGTCATTGGGCCGGCTCTCAGTGGATCTGAGATCGGGCTTCCGATATTGAGTCGGATCTCGGGATCCAGCCAGAGTCAGTCACCCAAGCCCATGAACCGCGCTGAAAAACTTTCTTTTAAAAAGAAGGAAAAAAAAGCACCTGAAACGGCAGCATTGCCTTTTACCGCCGGCTTTGGCGGTGTTGTGTAATGCACAATGCTCGGTACAGGGACAACTGATTCCTTGCAGTGACGTGTCGTATCATGGTGGTGGTTCGTGTCTAGGGAGGGGGAATTCTGAAGGGTCTTGCCAGTGCGAGGTATGTAATCCAGTAGCACAGGCTAGCGTGCCTCCCAGCACAGCCCCAGCCCTCGGTTGGTGCAATCGCTGTGCTCCTCCACAGCACATGTGAGTTGCCATAGTAACCATCGCAGAGGTACAGTTCCAGACGACAGAATGAGCGATTTTGCTCAAAAGAGCAACTGCCTACATGTTTGCCTCCTTCTTTTAAATAATAAAAAGAACGTGGCGTTAATGGATTCCAGCCATACGCCTGTAAATGCAAGGAAATCAAAGCTTAAACAAGTCCTGGCAGGACTTTACATTCAGAAGCTTCTCGAAAGAGAGGGAAGAATACTGAGCATGTGTCGCCAGAGTCACGGAGCACTTCCAGTGTCTCCCTGCATGACCGGATGCAGCTCCTGCTGTGTTATCCAGAGCCAATCGAGAGGTCACGTGGCCGTCCACTGGCATAGTGGCTTGTGCTGTGTAATGGGGTCCTTGTGCTAAGGTCTTGCTGACAGCCGTAAGAAGAGACTGATTGTAGAGCAACACAATAGGGGTATATAAAAAAGGAATGACTAATTGCAATATCGAGAAAACTGAGTTGAGAGTTTAAAAAGCTTGAAGGTGTGAAATATATTCATGGCTAAACCATGTTAGGCAACAGAAGACGTACATTGATTCTCAATGTTGTATTATACTTGCACTTCACTATTAGTTTAGGCGTGTCCCCCGGGCTCTGCCACCCCCCCTCCCACCCACACTCTCCCATACCACATTGTCTTCCCACTCCTTACACGGATTCTAGAAGCGGGAAACATAGCAGAACATGGACTGTACATGCTTCATATCTGACCAAGAATCATTCCGTTGCATGTGAACACCTGCTGGGCGGGGAAAGCGTCGATCACCGCAATGACCCACGGGTGTGTCCCTCTGGCTCTGCAGAGAGATGCGACGCCACAGGCAACGCGGGAAATGACAACCATGCAACACGGTTTGGCATCCAGTTGTCTGCGTTCCGTTTCACCCGGTCCATGGATTGATACTGTCCGTTTCAAAAAGAGCAGTGATTGACAGTGCCAATCCTTCCATTTAACTTTAAAATATGCACTGATGAAAATAAACCGTTCAGTTATGCATCGTGCTACACTGGAATGCATTTTAACAATTTAGAATAGCGCGCCTGAAAAATAGCGCTGAAAACCGAGTGAGCCTTCACAACGTCCCTGGTACAAAACAGAATTGTCCCATTGTTCCTGGCAGAATATGGGGCAATCGTCCAATAAGCCTTCGCGCCCCCCTCTGAAATAATCCAGTCAGTGGTCGAAGTGCACGAAAAGAAGTAGTGGAACTATGTTCCCTGCTGGTCTGCCCCGCTCCCGACAAACCTCATCCCTGCGCCCCCTGCCCCCCACACACAATCCAAATCCCCAAACAAACACACCTTCTATTTATGGGAATGTGCAGTGCACTGAAGTGCAAGCTTCAACTTCTTCCTAAACTTTTATTTTAAACGAAACCATTCCAGAACGGTTTCTTTTTAAAATAAAAGTATAGGAACTGTGAAACTTAAAAATAAAAGTATGGGAGCACCTTCCCGCCCGCTCCCCCACACTTCGACCTCTGTATCCCGTGCAGCACACACATTGGCAGAGGTAGTTGAATTCCTTGTCTTCAAACCATTGACATCACTGCCCTCGTGTGGTCATTTGGTAATAATATTAGAGTTGAAAAGATGGACTGGTATCCTTGTAAACATAAGAAATGAATATGCTATGGCAAGTTCTTTTTTTGGTGCTGTGAATAATGTTCGGTGTTGCATGGTGCAAACACTAGGTGCCAACAGGTACCAACAGCCGGTAAGATAGCTCAGTGGGTTGAGCGCTCACTGCTGTGATCTGCGGGTCGCAAGTTGGAATACTGGCAAGGCCAACTGCACAGTTGAACCTTCCAGAGGTGGTTGTTAAAGGAGTACCAAATACGGTTGGGTGATATTGTATGTAAATATGTTCTATGTAAGGCGCTTTGTTGAAAGTGCTATATGAAATAACACGTCATTATCATTGCCTTTTGCACATGTTAATCAAACGATGGTGTCACTCCAACGCATGCCCATTAACAGCATTTGTTTCAACCAAGTTGTGGGTGCTTATGCACACTGGGGAGTCGGGGGGTGGGAAGGGAGATGGTGAAATCTGGACAATGTGGCCCACAACGAGTTTATGGCTGATCGGGGTTGGAGGGCTGGTTATAAAAACAAGAAAACGTACCCAACTACAAGGGCGAGGGAGACCAAAATGATACTTCGCCCAGGGTTACATAACTCCTTGAAGCAACTTTAATTCGGCCTCTCTCTGCTGGTCCAGACAGGAGGGTCTAGCAGACGCTACACTCCAGTACTGCATCTCACTTCAGTGCAACGCAGAAAGAGTGAACATGATGCGTTACACTGTAGACCACCTGTGTGCGCTAGAGGAGGGGGTGTGGCTGAGTGCCACCCTGCAGCTGCTCTCGCACACAGTCTGAGCAGTGGCAAACGTTGCTCCCGAGCAGTGCATGGGTGGCTGCCCAATCCTGCCCATCATTAGAAGCGGCGGCAGCTGGCATCATGCCACTGATCATTGGTGGCTCGTCCAGAATGGGCGACAGGGCAGTGCCCTGCTGCTTACTATAGAGGAGCCACAGAAGGCAGGCAGCGTTGAAAGCGAGTGTTCCCCTGGCTGCTGTATGCAGCCGAGGGAGCGCCCCTCTGCAGGCCCCCGGTGTGGGAACCCCGCTTTCCTCTATCGATCCGATACCCCTAACCTCCACATGCCCGATGTTACATGCACGGCCGAGGCGTTTTGTGAACCCAACCTTGCATGGCCCATTAGGCATGCTGGCTATGCTATGCTATGATATGGCATTTATAACGCGCCTATACACAAGTGTTTGCCCTTCCAGGTATGGGTAGAGGGCCAGAGATCTCAAAGGTGCATATTAAAGGGGCCCTGGTCAGAGGCGTTGCTTGGGGGGGGGGGGGGCGAGGGGCTGAGGGGGCTATAGCTCCGGGTCTTTTGGTTGTAGCCCCGGATAGAAGCTCAGGGACTACAACCAAAAGGCTATAGCTAGCCCCGAATCCCGCCAGTCCCGACATTAGCTTAGCCCCTGGTCTTTTCCAGACCTAGCAACGCCCCTGGCCCTGGTGTCAATCAGCGGCTCCGTGGTGCAGTACACGTGCATCGTGGTGAGATCGCGGTTATAATGGCAGCCGTGGTGCAGTAGCAAGTGGAACTGTTTGGATAGGTCTGTGGTGTTGCTCTTTAGAGCTCGCTTTATTAACATACTGATTGGTACTTTCCATTGTGTCCTATTTCGGTACTGAATTACACCGCGATTGTCATTATTATTGCTGTATGTGGCTGCCAATGTGGTCGAAGAATGCAGCCACAATTGACGTGGTGCCTTGCTCCAAGATCCAAATGTGTAAATCCCAAACACGATACATTAAGTCTTATTGACTATCTATGCATAGCAGACCTATTGACTTTGCCAATCCTTGCTCACTAAGGAGGTTGGTTATGTACACCTCTGCTCACCGATGCCTCCCACAGATACAGCATTCTACAGCCAGGGCATGCACAGGATGAAGGACTCTGAGGAGTGTTCATCCACACCTCTCCCTGTGACCTGCCTCTAGATGCGGACATCATTGAGCTGGTGGAGCCAATGGGTAGCTGAGGTTCTGAGGCAATGGTGAGCTAGTGCAGCAGGGAAGTTTAAATTGAAAAGTGTGTGTGCGTGTGTGTGTATTTGGGAGGGTTATGTTATGTGAGCAAGCCTGTGAATTAATGCTACATGTGTGGGGGAATATTGGCCTATATAGTGGCACAACTACTATAAAAAGAATCTTACAGCTGCAATATTGGTTTTATTTGGCACAGCCAATATGATTGTGCTCTTACAATGCCAATATTGGAATATATTGGGCACAGCCTCCATGACAAATGCCTTTTTATAGTGACAGTATTGGCATTATTAGTCACAACCAACACGAGTGTATGTGTATTAATGGGATGGAGGGTGATGTCTTGAACAGAATTGGCATACAAAGGAATCCATACAAGAAGGAGGCAACCCCTATGTAGGATGCCTTTACAATAGGATCGACATAAATGAGTTAGAACATCAGTTTGGGAAGGTTGGGGTTATGGAACATAGAACTGGGACATGAACAAGTTGACCGATATGAACAATAACACTACGGCTTAGAGTCGTGCAGCTTGTATTAACATATTAACATGTAAGTGGTCTTAGAGTGTCAATACTTGTATATAGCTGCAGTTATCACGGCAACAACTTGCAGTGGGAATATTAGCATTAGGCAGAGCTAGCATGAGTGTGTTCTTACAGTGGAAGTACTGGCACATACCAAGTATGGAAAGGTCTTCTTACCACAGCAATAGTCACTTCATTGGGCAAAGCCAACATGAGTGTGTTCTTACAGTAGCAGTACTGCCATACATTGGCACAGCCAGCATAAAGATGACTTCTTACAGTGGCAATATTGGCATTAAAGGGCATAGCCATCATGAGTATGTTCTTATAGTGTCCATATTAGCATATATTGTGGGCACTGTTATCGGGAATATGCATTAGAAAAAAAACGCGTACCTTTGGTGGTCTGGCATATAGTGGATTTTTGTATGTGTTGCTGTACATAACCGATTTAAATTGAATGGCTTTTTAACCATATAGTTTTACAGAAAGAGTGCTCTATAAAGCACCATTTAACCTTTTATTTTCATGAAATGTAGAAGGTAAGATCACGATTGGTTATGTTGGGTACCTTGCCATGCTTGCTCGCTTGCTACTGGGAATTATTGACCTCCATACATTTGAATAATTCAGCAGCCACCAGCTCCCGTGGCCCTGCAAGAAGAGACAAAGATGTGTAATTGCTGGTTTTGAGAATCGCGCAGAAGTCCTGGTTTTGCATCAGAGTAAGTTTGCTTGCAAACGTCTTGGTATGTCAAAGAGCGCTGGAGTTATCTCAGCTTGACACTCTATCATCCTTCAAGCTGGAGATGATGGCGGCTACTCGGCGTTTAACCCCCGCCTCCGTTTGCAGGATTGTGGACACCAGAGCTTGGAGACAGACGGCACATGCTAACCCCTTCTCTCCCTGTGCCTCCGACCTCCCAGCTGAACGGGAAATGGTTTGAACATCTGGTAATTAAGCGCTGCACAAACAGAGTAGTTTAGCTACATTTTTAACCAATCCCCACTTGCAAAAAGAGTGGCACAGGCAACATTTCCCTCCATGGTGCACCTCTGCAGCAGCCACGCCACCAGTCGGCCTATGCTAGTACTACATGAGGTGATTATTTCCCAATTCCCAGACTTAGAACACCCCTCTATCACACACCTCCACAACCAAAATCTCTAGTTACTTCTCTATGTAATGGCAATGCTTACTGTGTGCCATTGCTGCCTCTCACTTTGACATAAAGAATTTGTCCATTTTCTGTGATGTTCTAATATCACGTTGCTTTCCTTTTCCTGTATTCACCGTTCCTTCTTTACATTTGTATTTGAAAGCGTGGTCGGACATCCTTAATGTCTCACTTGTCTAGTTTAAAGTGCGTTTCTGGGTATTGGATTTTCCATTTTAATGACCAACCTACATTATAATTTAATGCACATTTTTAAACGAGAAATTACCAATACCAGCGTGAAGAATACAAAACCTATATGAAAACGAGATTAGGGAAGTTCTATTTAAAACAAAAAATGTCAAATACAAGTAAAACGTTCAAAGTAATGTTTTTCTAGGTAATAGGTTGTGAATCCTGTTGACACATTCCATCAATTCCTAAAAATGTATGTTTGGGGCAAGTATTAACTGTTTGCAAACAAACAAATACAGTTGGGTGTACATTATGCCAGTCGTTTGTCTTGTTACAAAGCAAGAGCCGACCAAAGCTGAGTGTGATCTGAACACAGTGCATATATATATATATATATATATATATATATATATATATATATATATATACCTATATATATTCAGTGAAAAAAAACCTTAGTTAAGAGAGAGTTAAGGTCATCAGATGTAACACAACAAAACCCCTGAAATTCAGCAATCACATTTCAAGCAACTCCACTTTAACTGTGCGCTCCCTGTTGCACAACATATGACATCACTGGTGACATCACTAATTACATCATACATACATTACCAATGAGATCAATAATTACATAAAATGTGACACTACCGATTAAATAAGCCAGAATACTATTGTTGACCTCCTTTGATACTTATTTTCTTACACCTAACAATAATACCTACATGACAAGGAGCAATACACTGATCAGAAGTATTTATTTATTTGTATTTATCTTTTATTTATTGGATATTCATAAGGTGCCTATGCAAGATAGTGCTTGAAAATGGCAAAAGGGAAGGGGACAAGGGAGTAAATAAACATTGGAAATGACAGGGAATAAATAATAAAACAAACAGCGGTCCTACTAGGCCTTGTGACATTCGGGACATGCAAGTGCAGTGAAAAAGAAAAAGAGTGGTGGCGTGGGGGTAAGTGCTTGTAGGGTCCCCTGTGGGGGGAGTGCCAGTGGTGCCTGTTGGAAAGGCAACTGGTAAATGCATGGTGGGAGACGTACCCAACAGAGAGGGAAGTCTACCTCCCAACAGTTAAGTGCAAGTCAGAGACAATCCACCCAACAGGGGGGGGTACGAGCCCAGAGGGCAGTGCAGGGTGGGGAGTGCTGGTGGCGACTGGCCAGGATCCGAATAGACTCTTGAGGGACCAGGCTGCCAGTCTCTGCGACAATGGCGATGGTTAGCATGGGAGGGAGAGGGGGAAGGAGGAGGAGAAAAGAAAATTTTGTTTGCAGTACTTCAGGTGGTCCGGTGCAAGATGGAGAGAGAAAGGGAGGCTGTTCCAGAGGATGGAGCCAGCTGAGGAGACAGATCTGTCCCAGCTCTCTTTGTTTGTTTGTTTGTTTTATTTATTTATAATGCGCTCCAGACCCTTAGGTTACCGGGCGCAGCAGCAAGTATATGCGAGACTTACAATGTTACAATGTTACATGAATGAATTTACAATATTACAAAATTACATGAATGTACAATTAGCGGTTGCAGTATTTACATGAATGTACAGTTAGCAATATTCAGAGTTAGCAGTTAGAAACATAAGGGTTACTAACGCATCTGAGTGCATTAAGTAGGGCTTCACTTGTGAAGGTTCAGGTCTCTAGTCGTTGTTAGCGTTAATATGTTTGATGAAGTTCCTTCTGAAGTGTGGGAAGGGTTGGAAGGGTTGGTCTCTGATTGGAGAAGCATTTGATCAGCAGACAGTTTGAGCAAGAAGATCGAAGAGATCTGAAAGGAGAGTATTTAGTAAGAGAGAGCTGCAGATAGCATGCTCCCAGGCCTCAGACATCCTTGTGGATGATGCAAAGAGTCTTGAATTTGATCCTTGGGGCAACCGGGAGCCAGTGGAGAGATTTTAGAGCTGAAGCGATATGGTCCCTGGGCTTGAGGCCAAGGATACATCTTGCAGCCCTACTCTGGATTAGTTGGAGAGGGTAGGGAGGAACGAGGCAGGTTGAGGAGTAGACCGTTGCAGTAATCCAACCTGGAGAGACCAGAGCCCTGGAGACATTGAGCTTTTCGGGGAAGGTGAGGAAAGGGAGAATGCCTCTAAGAAGGTGAAGTTGAAAGTGGGCTTTCTTGGCAACGTCCAAGATGTGAGGAGTAAAGGAGAGAGAGGAGTCAAAGATGACCCCAAGGTTTCTGGTTTCAGTGGAAGGTGAGGGAGGAGAGCCCATAGAGGACGGCTAGAGTGCAGGAAGGAAACTGGGAACAGGTGTCCCGATGGGACGAATTTCTGTCTTACTGGTATCAGAGATCATTAGAGGTGCACCAAGACTGAATAGCAGACCGGCAGTCAGGGATGATGGAGGAGGGAGAGGGGAGCTTGAAGAGTTGAGTGTCTGCGTAACACTGGAAATGAGGAGAGAAGGCAGAGATCCTGTGAGCAAATGGTGCAAAGTAGATGTTGAAAAGCCAAGGCGAGATGATAGAGCTCTGGGGGAACACCACATGTAGAGAGAGTGATTGGCAGGAGAAGTAACCTAGGAGCATATGCAAAGGGCTGTCAATGAGGAAGGAGGTCAACCAATCCAGTGCCTGGTCTGAGATACCAAGGGTATCTTGGAGGCGCTTTATGAGGATAGTGTGGTTGACCATGTCAAAGGCGGAAGAGAGGTCAAGGAGAATTACAACAGCAGGAGAGTTGGAATCGAGATTTGCAAGCAGATTTTCATGGGTGTTCAGGAAAGCAGTATCCATGCCTCTGGATGCTCTAAATACATATTTATGGTCATGAAGACAACCCGCGAGTTCAGTGTGATGAGTAAGTTGGGGGAAGACCAACACTCTCCAGGCGTTTCCCAATAAAGGGGGTAGGAGAGATAGGGCGGTAGTTGGCCGGACAGGAGGGGTCGGCTGAAGGCTTTTTTAGGAAGGGTTGCACAAGGGAGTGCTTGAGAGATGGAGGGAAAGAGTCAGAGGCTAAGGAGTGGTTATAGAAGTGAGCTAGAGCTAGAGATCGAGAGAGGAGATGCTGTCCTTAATGGTTCTGGAGGAACCAGGAGACGCCTGTTTGGATGAGACCTTCATAGAGCTGATTACTCGGGAGACCTCATCCATTGTGTGAGGTGAAAAGGGGGAGAGAGTGGGTGGGGGTGGAAGAGAAGCCAATGGAGGCAGTGGGGCAGGGAGAGGAGTGGGGAGGGAAGAGGAGAGAGAGAGAGGTCCAAATTGCCTGAGTTTTAGAGGTGAAATGGGTGGCCAGTGCAGAGGGCCTGAGAAGGAAGAGGCAAGGTGGAGACTGCAGATGGGTTGGTTAATTCCTTGCCGATGGGATAATCAGAGGAAATGATTACATATGGAACATTCATTTGTAGTATTTGTCAGCTTATCAACTTTAAAATAAAAATGTGTAATGTTTTACACATGGTTTGAATTTCATGCATTAGTAAACCATTACAATACTTCATTGCAGAGTAAGTACCTGATTCTGGCAAATCTTTTGCAGGTATTTCAAACATAACATAATAAGTATATGTAGCAGCACAAAAAAAATAAGAATAGTTGGAGGTAGAAACATGTTTAATAGTGTTATGAAAATAGTAAATGTTCACATTTAAATGTGTAATTCACCTTACTGGAATAGCATTACATGAACAGTCTTTTCTAAATGTCAAGTTTTATTAAAAAGAATCGCATACAAAAGAAAGTATGTGCCCATGTGCATTGTGATAATATATAGTCCTAAGAATTCAAAGTTTGGTTAGTATGCAAAAGAAATCAGTTACTTATACTACATAATTACATTTATAGAAAGCAAATGAAGATTAGAAAGTAAATATTTAATTATAGACATAGCAATTGTATTACTCATATTTGGTCATTTCTTTAGAAAATAAATTATGAATTTGTATTCCAATATAACAGATTACCTTCCAAAGTACAGAAGTGCTGACATAATATTCATCTTTGTAATAATGTCTGTATGTACTTAAAAATGTATATTGCTCATTCCATTAAAAGAAACAAGGGCAGAATACATTGTACTGTCTAAGTATGAAATATGTGCATAGTATATGGTAAAAAACAGTTGTCATAATTCAAAATGTAATGAATCAAACCAGTGGTGGCAAGCATGATGTAATTAGTGACGCCCCCGGTGATTTTATCAGTGATGTCATGTATGATGTCATCAGTGATGTCATTGTCATCATATGCTGCGCAGCAGGGGGCGCATAGTGAAGGTGGACTTGATCAAAAAAAATATGCAGAATTTCAGGGGTTTTGTTGCGTTAAATCTGATTACCTTAACTCTCTCTTAACCATGGTTTTTTTCACTGAATTTGAAAGTTTTTGTTGCTATGTATTTTTCACGTTATGATATGGTATTTATAACATGGCTATACACACGTTTTTCAAGGCACAAAGTAAAATCCGATCACCGTAACTCTCTCGTACTAAAGTTTTTTCTCTGAATTTCAAGGGCTTTGTTATACTATAGAGTCTTTGGGGCCCACTAGCCATGGCCTTCAGCAATGGCCCCTGTACATGTTGCTGTAACACTCTCCAGGCAGAATCATTATCTACAACTCAACGGCAGGCTGTTCAGGAGGCCCAAAAGGGTCAAACATTCTAATAAATTAATGCAAAAATTATATAACAATTCTAGTAAAGTAGACCAGTTTAATACATCAAAATTAGTTTAAATTCTGGTCAATTCATCTGCCTTAACAGAAAATATGTTTAAAGCTTTAAATCATAGTTGTCATCAAGTAATTTACATATACATTTTGCACATCATCACAAAAATCTTTCACGTCTATTTATACAAAAAGACCCTGCATATTTCGGGACCAAAGTCCCTTCTTCAGGGGTACACCTTTGTTATGTTCCTAAAAGACCAAATCAAACAAGGTATAATCAATATTCCCCAGTAAGCAGTTCAGAAATGGAATATCTCTCCCCCACCCAGATAATAATCAAAACATATCTTAACCTGTTATTGATAGTAAACTATCACCCATCATATTGTCTGCTCAGTTGACCTTCTCAATTGCATTGTTGACTGTAGATGTTGCACCAATAGGTTTCTTTGGGGCCCACTAGCCATGGCCTTCAGCCATGGCCATTGTCCACAGCCTTTGGCCGTGGACATTGGACATGTTGAACTAATCGGTTTCTCCAGGCCCTCTAGCCATGGCCTTGAGCTCAGAGATTCATTAGCCCATGCCTCGGAGATGTGATCACGGCAGGTGTAAAAACAATTTTTTTTCACTCTCTCTCCATTCCCGTGGGATTCCCTGATATTCCCCCCAATAATGGCAACAAACTCTACATACAGCAGCATTGAACTGCCAATGCCTGCAGGATTTTCCCAGTATTCCCTCGATAATGCTAGAAAATCCCAAACTCTTCCCTGTCTCAGAGGCACTCACCAAGTGCCCCCTCCGCTTTGCATGCCCCGCCCCCACTCACTCCAAATGCGTTTTTCCTCCATGGCCCTCTCCTGGCCATTACTCCCCATCACTGTTTGGTTACTTCTCCGAGATTAACTTGATTGAAATGCAAGTGCTGAATTTCAGGAGTTTTGTTGCATTAAATCTGATCACCTTAACTCTCTTAACAAATGGTTCTTCACTGAATTTCAAGGGATTTGCTATACCTTAGTTTCCTCAGGGCCCATTAGCCATGACCTTCGGCGGTGGCTGCTGCAAATGTTGTACCAATAGTTTTCTTTTTAGCCCACTAGCCATGGCCACGGCTGAACATGTGTGTCTTGCTGCATTGCTGCTATAATCTCGTGAGATTCAGGTGATCTTCCCCTGATGAACCAACATTTTTCTACCCGTATCTGGCTCCCCAATCCACCTCAAATCACCAACTTCTCATGGTGTCAGACCTCTAGCCTGATGTGATTTCTATTCCGTTTCCTATTTATATAGAGTCTATAGCCAGGCCCTGTGGTTCAAATCATTAGCGTTCCCACAGAAGTGACTACGTAAACAGAAGAGTTTTGAGTCTCTTTCTGAAGTCAAGAATGTTATTAGACTCTGTATGGTCATGGGGGAGTTCAGTCCAAAGTTTTATGTCATCTTTTTTCCTTCTCTAAATATGGTTTTGTGTTCTTTCATTTGTAGCTTCTCCCGGTAACCGGGAATCATTTGCATTGAGCAAAAAATAAAAGGCAGCTTTTAATTTCTGAACAGCCTCTCAGACTTTAAGGTTTTAAGGAACACAGGGCACCCCCATGTCACTGTTGAATTTTTTAAAATCTACTGGGTGGATTTACCCTAGATCAGTCGAGGAAATTAATCCAAGGTTTTGTGCCCACATTGTTTCTTATTTGGTCCAAATATGCCAAGCGTTCTTCAAGCTACGGCTTTTCAAAAACCACACTTTTTCTCTATGGGAAAAATGAATGGACTGGAAACTGTGAAACGGTGGTGTTTTTCTTTCTTAATAACTTTTTCAATTTTTAACGAATCGTTCTCAAACTGTCCAATATGGGGGATCGTGACAAACATTTTGTTAGAAAAATATCAGCCAAGTCCGTCATCCAAGTCAAACGTTATTAGCATTTACATTTTCGGGTTTCCCTATATATTAACTATAGTGCAGCGATCGCACAACTATAATTGAATATCAAGTTTGGGAAAGTTTCGTTAAAAAATGAAACAGTTATTAAGAAAGCAAAAAATGCTGTTTTCGGCCTACTCCCATTCATTTCCCCATAGAGAAAAAGTCAGAATGTCTGCACAGTAAAAACCGCTGGACGGAATTGAACCAGGTACGGAACAACGTGGGCATGAAGCATTCACTCGATTTCCGGGATGGGCCTGGGTTATTCAGTCCAATAGTTGTTAAAATATTTGGGCAAGGGGATGCCCCCTTCTCCCATAATGATGGCTATATATGTGTCCCACAATGCACCAGCAAGGATTTTCAGAAATGAAGGAGCAGCCATTTCTTTTTGTACCCGAAGCGAAAGATAACCGCGGTTATAACAGGTATAACTGGTGTAAACCCAAAAACAAAAAGTGGAAACATTTCCATTTGGAGGAGGAAAAGGGATTAAATGTTTAGAGCTTGAACGTTTTCACATTACCAGGGTTTTCCGGCGGGATAACCGCGGTTATAATAGAATGAAAGTACATCACATGAAATGACGAGTGCTGGAGGGAATAGGAGAGGGCAATGGAGGGAAAAAGAACTTGATGGGAGTGGGGGGCGGAGAATGAATAGTGGAGGGGGGCCCTTGGTCCGGGCCTGGGAGTGCAGGGAAGAGTTTGGGATTTTGAACATTTTTTTTTTTTACAGATAACTGCAGTTATTTGCAGGAGTTTACGGATAACCGGAGTAGTACATTGCTGTTATCGGGGTATACTAACTGTGGTTATGGGAACACATTTTTTTTTTTTAAAGCTAGAAAAAAGAAAGAAACAAAAGTTGAATGTTACATGTAGGTGGCGGTTAATGGGTGTGGCCGAAGCAGAGGTGTTGGTGGGGCGGGGGGTGCTGAGGGGGGTATAGCCCCAAATCTTTTGGTTGTAGCCCCGAATAGAAGCTCCGGTGCTACAACCTAAATGCTACCTAGCCCCGTGTCCCACCAGTCCCGCCTGCCCCTTAGCTTAGCCCCTGATCTGTTCCAGACCTAGCAACACCCCTGGGCCGAAGGCTATTCCTACTGGGTTACATTAAAGAACCAAATAGTACAGTATGGAAAGTGGACCTGGCCGAAGGCCATGGCTAGTGGGCCCCAACAAAATTGTTTATTTGTTACAAATCTGACAAGTGGTTTTCACACTACAGCTGTTTAAAAACGTTTTCTCTATGGGAAAATGAATGGGCTGTGAAACTGTGGTGTTTTATTTTTCTTAATAACTTTGCAGGGGTGGGGGGCTGCACCTTGGCAAACTGTTTGTTTTGAACATTTCATCCAAATCCACCTAGCAAGTCAAAAGTTATTAGCAATAGAATTTTGTTAGGAAAATAGCTGCTTTTACATATCTGAAAATCCTGTCAGCCTCTCTGCTGCAAAGCACCATGGGAGATATCTCTATAATCTTGATAGAACGCAACATGACATATTAAAAAAGTACTGGACACAATACCCCCTTCCCCTGGAACTCTAATCAAAGATTTGTGCCCAAGTTGTTTCGTTCCTGGTCCAGTTCTGTCCAGTCTGGCATAAAAGGGCCTTTTTGGTCTATGGGGAATAGGCTGAAAATGTTTTTTTTGTTTGTTATCTTAATAACTTTATTTTTTAATGTTTCTATCCCATAATTTCCAGTCAGAGGTAGGGGGGGGGGGGGCATTGCACACAAATTTGTCTGCAAAAAAAACGACATATGAGTCAAAAATTATTAGCAAATAATTTTTCAGATTTCCTATGGTACATGCACCTTAACTATAGTGCGGCAAGTGCTGCACTACAATATATTCATTAATAAAACTTTAGTTAAGGGACAGTTAATGTGATCAGATTTAACACAAAAAACCTCTGAAATTCAGCAGATGTGGGAAGTGATGATCATCTGAACTCGGCGTCCGCCCCATTGATGACCCCTAGGATCTAATGATGTGTAATTCATATGGCGCTTATGCCTATGTGCTTTACATAGAACACATATACATACAATATCACCCAACCAGAGGTGGTACTAATTTATCAACCTCAGAAGGGTAAAAGGCTGAGTTGGCCTTGCTGGAATTCGAACTTGAGAAGTGCAGATCACAAACATATTGCTGTATCGAGCGCTCAACCCATTGAGCTATATTGCTGGCCTCTAACTTTGTTTGCCATTGTGAATCCCATCTGTTATGTATGTGCTCATGGGCTTTGCAATAGAGGACGCTGATAAGATGATCAACACTTCCCACATCTGCTGAATTTCAAGGGTTTTGTTGTGTTAAATCTGATCACCTCAACTGTCCCTTAACTAAAGTTTTTTTGAATGAGTTTCAAGGTTTTTGTTATAACATAGTTTATTAAAGGGTCACTAGCCATGGCTTTTGGCCGTGGCCACTGTACATGGTGCACCTATATGTTTCCTAGGGTCCCACTAGCCATGCCCTTCGGCCCTGCCCACTCTATATTTTAATACGCTGGGTTTCTTTCAAGCCCACTCATCATGCCTTCGGCTTTGGCTACTGCACATGTTGCACCAATAGGTTTCTTTGGGGCCCACTGCCCAAGGCCATTGTCACAAAGTCCCATTTCCCCCTGCCTAGTAGATGTGATCACAACATATGTCCTCCCATTTTTTTCCTTCAATTTCCATCTCCGATAATTACTGCAGTAATCTTGAGCTAATTACTGCAATAATGCTTGAACATTTAAAAATCCTTCCAAGCACTCCCCATGTTCCTCATTCCTTTTCCCCTGGTCTCCCACTGACCTGAGTTGATTTTTACCTCCCTGATGCCCTCCTTTTATTCCCTTTCTCTCTTTGCTTCATCTGATGCATTTTCCACGAAATTCCCCCAGTAATCCCCCAATAATGCGAACACGTCCAAACTGTAAATGGCTCCTCGGACTACACCCAAATCCCCAACTTCACATGATGTCCTCTTTCTCCAGTGTGGGGTCTGGCATGGATTCACATGCTCATGAATATTCCCTGTTGTCAGGCAGGAAATCCTCTGTAAAAAAAAAAAAGAAACACTTTCACTTTAAAACTGTATTTCTACTCTAAACCAATCACTGTCCTCTGGGTCAGCCTTGGTAACTGGAGGGAAAGCCCTACAAGTGTCAGGACTGTGGGCTATTTAAACGTGATACACAAGGGGGTTGACCTGATCACTGTATTTTCGTGGTCTGCTTACTAATTACTGTAGACCCAAAATTGGTTCTGCGATATAACACACATTTAAATTTCTTAACTTAGCCCATCAATAGATAATGCAGACAAAATGTTAAACTAGGTACAGCTTTCATTTATTTAGCTGTTCATGCATTTTGTAGTCATGCATTTAAAAGTTTTTTTGCATAGATTTATCAAATACATAAAAAATTCAGTTTATCAAATGTGGTTTGTTTTTATGCATTTACAAATCCTTTAGTGGCAACTGAATGAGAAAACACAATTTCATTAATACAAAGTTAATTTGTGCTTTAGAATTTTTGTGTAAAACCACCACCTATAGTGACTAGTGATAGCTAGAGATACATAGTACAACCAGATCAAGAAAGCAAAGTCACAATTGGTTGTTTTTTTATCCAGGCTAGAGGGTGACCTAACAGATGGTCGACGTCTGGGTATAAGTCGGATGGTTGTGAGGGCCAAATAGTGCACACTAGGGTGCTGGTCCACAGACGTTTCGGCAAGGTGCCTTCATCTAGGGCCTGGAATAGGTCTCCCTGAAAAGAAAATGGAGGGGCCTCTATTAATGCCTGCAATGCTTGGAGGCTGCTAAGTAATAACAGTTAAAACAAAATCCATAATTATGGTACACCACTGGTTAAAATAAAAATTTCCCAGGATCACACGGCACTGGCGTTAGGGGTAGTATCACTGTGGATCCTGTGAAGAGCGGTCCTTCAGTATTAAGAATGGAGTGAATGGTCCATAATTGTTCATGAGTAGTTTAGTGCAGCGTCAGGCTGCTGTTAGGAAAAATGAAAATAAAATCCAATAGCTTCTATTAGGACACTGTTTTACTAAGTGTCTCACATATTCATGTAAAGGGAGGAAGTACAGAGGACCTACACACCCACACAGAAATGCTCACCTTGTATAGCGTTGCTGTGGGCAGCTAGTAGTCGTGAAGAGCTGGTAATAATGAAGTCCCCTCTATAACGAAGCTGGAAAGAGTTGAAGGAATTCTAGTGAAATGGGAGTTATGGTATCCCAAAACAAAAATGGACGCTGTCCTGAGGGATGGAGGTAGGAGAAGAGCAAAAAGCAGGTTTAACTGTGGGTGCTGTGATCACTACTGAAGTTAGTGAGTGGTGCCTAAGTAATAGGTTGGCTAGACGCTGTACCTGCTAGAGATCGGCGTTCTTCATCCTGGCCGTGGTGAAATGAATCGACTAGTGAGCTGTCTATGTAGGGCAAGGAGCTGTACGGCAATGCGCACGCGCCTGGGGGGCAGTGTTTGGCAACTACCAGTGCGCGTGTGCAGGACAGAGTTAGACTAATCCCTGCATGTTGCGCGCGCGCCCGAAATGTAATATAGTGCTAGTTGCCCGTGCGCATGCGCAAAGGGGCAGTGTATCCAGAGCGTGACCCGCGGTCAAGGTAACGCGTATCTTTATGTACGTGGAGCTAAACCGGCGGCTGAGGTCCGAAAAGGACTCCAAAGAGTCGTTCAATTTAAAGTTGGATAACGTTAGTCTATGGCTAGACTAACGATATATAGTAGAAAATCATAGATATGCTGGTGTGCATAAATAGTGTTGGCCTGGCTGTCGCACCTAATGGCTTCTGTGCCCGTAGGTATGTTTAACAACAAACTTGATTTCACATAGGGGAAGGGCTATCTGGTTGGGCTAACCTAGCATGATGGCTAGGTGCATGCCAAATATGCGGCAGAGATTACAATGTTGGATGCAATTTGTATTGAGGTGCTCACTAGGTGGGGTGGAAGGGCATATGTTTCTCAGTGTGGCAGGTTTAAAGTGACCAATGACTGTCAGGTGCCTCAATATAGGGTTCAATATAGGGTTCCCATAGAGCTATATTATGGAGCTGTGGAGCGGTGGACTGAATAGATTAATTGATGGCCCATAGTCCTAGCCTGACCAAATCCAATGACAGTCCTCTCCCTAAGCTCCACTGCTGGTGCCAATCTTCAGATTTTTACAGCACGATTCAGTTTTGGGAGTCCCTATGTTGCTCTCCAAGCTATTTTCGTGCATTTTTGAGTTTTTTCCATAGAAAATTGACTAAATTTGACCGATTTTGACTTATCGTTTTCAACCAAAAGACTGCTACCGGCAGCAGGGATCTGCTACCGGCAAAGATCTTCATTCACTGCGGTTCGTCCATCGAAGTTTCGAGAAGACCCGGCCTTGGGCTAACTTTGCGCCTTTCCACCATGTCCGAGGAGAAGGAGGGCAGGAGCCTCTTCAAACTCTGCATGAAGTCTGGATTAAGAAACATATTCGTAGAAGATCGACATCATAAATGCTTATATTGCCTGCATCCCGACCACGATGATGAGGGATGCAAGGTATGCTGTGGTTTCTCAAAGAAAACAAAGAAAGATTGCTACAGCAGGCTGGTAGTGTGGCTCAAATTGAGCAAGGCCCCTGACTTTGCCTCCGGGCAAGGCCATGCCTCACCCAGGACTGACCGGTCAGAGCGACAAACTCCCTCCCGGAGGAGGTCGAGAACTTTTGAGGACACTCTGCCCACAGAGGTCCAAGAGAAGGCTGAGCTTCGTGACGCTGGTTTCGCTGGGTTCGCCGCTGATGTAGGTCCCAAGTCGGGCAGAGCGCGATTGCCGTCACCATCAGTCTCCACGGTGAGCCTGCCGATGAAGGGGGCCTCTTCTAAGAGAAAGTCCCAAACCTCACCCAAACTCCATTCATCAGCAGGCAAACCGACGAGAGAGAAGTCCGGGGGGGACCCTTCAAAACTAACTAAGTCCTCTAAGCCTTCCAAGTCAACCGATTCGCCGCAGCCTCGTCGACGAGAGGCTCGATGACCACATCGTTGACAAAGTCCACTAAGATAGCATTTAATGGAGAGCGGGTCCGTGAAGGTGGTGCCTATGACGGCCACCCCCACGTGTGTCATTAACCCTGAGGTGTGATACAGCTGCGGATGCAGCAACGAAAGCAGCAGGTGCCGCAAGGATGGGAAAAAGGCCCTGCAACAGCACCTGCCCAGAAGCCTGTGGAGAAGGAAAGAGTGAAAGACAAGGCCCTCCCAATAGAACCTCCACGGGATGTGGACCCACGTACTGCTCCATAAAAATGGTGCATATTTATTCAAGCTCCGACGGCAACAATGATTTGCCCGATGACTACTATGCAGACCACGAAGGACGACAATCTGAGGGCGGTGAGTCTATATGCCATGGCTCCTTTTACCACTCAACTGAGGGACGTGTCGCTGGATATTCTGATGAGTGTACGCGCACTGGACACAGAGATCCAGCAGAGGATGCCCCTACACCGGGGCCAGCGTCACCACAGGACCCTCAGGTGCCTCAGTGGTTGAGCCCTCCTCGTCAGAAGAGAAAGTCTAACGGAGGAGCTGGTCCTCGGCATCACCTGACCCCTGCACCACCACTGCCATGCCATGACCTGACTCCACCCAGAGCTCCGGCTCTGCACACGGACACAGGCACAGACACAGCTACTATGGCTGGAGGCACTGATGAGGATGACAACTTTGTGCCGGCTGACGGGGAAACACCACACACGGATGAGCCCCACAGGGCTTCCCTGCCAGACCAAGTTAGGTCCTTTCATTATGTCCAGGGCCTCTGAACTGTTTCAGTTAGTACCTGAGGAAACTAAAAAAGAAGGGTTCCTGTACTAGCAACGTGAGTCCACAAGAAAGACCATCATGTATGTTCCTTTTCTGGATTGTGGGAGGAGGGCCTTGTGCTATTGAAGAACCCCAATACACCCACCCAAGCATGACAGACTGGAGAAAAAGTACAGGGTACCAGATTCATCCCCAGGTGCTTACGATTTCAACCTTTGCCCAACTCATTGCTCTCGGCCACAGCCAGGACACACTCAGCAAACCCATTGTCGTCAGCCATGGTGCCCCGGACCAGGAGGGGAAAGGCTGGACGCAATGGGCAAGAGAATAATCTATACAGCAGTCTCCACCATCAAGGTGGATAATGCCCTAGCCGTTTTGTCCCGATATGACAAAGAACTATGTTACAAGCTGGCACCTATTCTAGACTTCCTGCCCGAGGACAAGAAAGTTGAGGCACTGCAACTTTTTCAGGAGGGGGAGGTGGCCTCGGACCATGCCATTAGAGTAGTGGTGGACATCGCAGACATGGGATTCAGCCGGATGGGGAACGGCATGTCCCTTCATCGACAAGGGTGGTTGAAGGTCACAAACCTCCGCCAGGACATTCAGGCTAAGGTGCTAGATAAGGGCTTTGATGGTGAAACTTCTTTGGCAAGGCCGTCGATGAGCCTTTGCAAGTCATAAAGACCAACACAGAGACAGCGCGCTCCCTGGAAACACTGCAACAATGTCAGATGTCGTCCTTTTGTTCATCCAGAGGAAAGCCCGGCAGATCCTCCAAGGGATATACTGCCCTGTACCGACAGCATTCCTGCTCTTCCACTCAAGAAGCATACAGGGGTCGCTCTCAGGCTTATGGCAGTGGAGGACAGTGTCAGCGCTGCCCACAGGGCAGGGCCCCTACCCCCAAGCAGGCCTGGGCCTAACAAGTGGCCTCAGGCTCCCACTTACGCACCCCAGTGGGAGGCCCGCTGGTGAAGTTAGTCTATGCATGGAAGAAGATTACCACCTTCAGATGGGTGATGGATTCTCTCGAACAGGGACACACTTTGGAGTTCCAATGCAGATGTCCTCGTATCCCACTGGTGCCTCGACAGGAACAACACAGGCCACAGCTTCTGCAAGAGGTGTGTGCCATGTTACAGAAGGGGGCGATAGAGCCCATTGCGCAGCACCTCCGGGGGTCCGGAGTATATTCCAGATACTTTCTGGTTTAAAAGGAAACAGGGGGTTGGAGGCCAATCCTGGATCTGCGTCATCTCAACAAGTACTTAAAGTCCCAGAAGTTCCGGTTGGTCACATTACAACATGTGCTAGGCCAGCTGGAGGAAGGGGATTTTTGGACGTTGTTGGATCTGGAGGACACCTACTCCCACATCCCCATTCACAAGAAGCACAGCAAATTCCTACAATTCGTGGTTCAGCGGCAGCATTACCAGTTCAAGGCTCGTCCTTTCAGCCTAAAATCATCTCTGAGGTTTTTTCCAAAGAGCTTGGCCATGGTGGCAACACACCTTTGCCTGCAGGGCATCGACATATACCCTTACCTGGACAATTGGCTCGCTTGATCCAGCTCCCACGCTCAGGCGAGCAAGCATACATCAAGGACTGTACGTCTGTTGATGGAGTTTGGATAGTTTATGGAGAACCCCAAGTCTTGCTTGACGCCATCTGAGAATGCGCTGTTTCTAGGTGCCTGGCTCAACACAGTAACGTGTTTGGCATCCCCCTCCGACGAGAGGGTGGTAGCCATACAGGGTAAAGTACAGTGCTTGTCATCGAGGCAGACGTTCACGGTGTGGGCCATCAAGTCGCTGCTGGGCATGATGTCCTCCTGCATCAGCCTCTTCTGCCTCTGCAGACTAAAGATGAGGCCTCTCCAGGAGTTCCTGGATGCAAAGTGGATGCAGGTATCCGAGATCTTTGCGGACAGCATCACCCTCAATGAGGAGTTCCGTCAGGCGATACAGTGGTGGGGTGTATGGCTGTTTCTCATCCAGGGGACTCAGTTTCAAGTTCCACCCTACCAGGAGTCAGTCACCACGGATGCCTCGCTAGAAGGCTAGGGAGCCCACACCGGGCAGTTGCACACCAGAGGCCTCGGGCAACTGGAGGAAAAGGGCCTCCACATCAATGTACTAGAACTTCAGACCATATTCTTAGCCCTCAAGTTTTTCTTTGCCGTCATTGAGGTGCAAAGTGGTGAGGATCTTCATAGACAACACCACTATCATGTTCTACATCTGGAAGCAAGTGGAGACCCACTCGCCGGCCCTCTCCAAGGAGGGCCAGGATCTGTGGCGCTGGGCCATTGGGCAAGACATGTTCCTCATCCCCTTTCACCTGGCACACAACAAGAATACCATTGCGGACTCGCTCAGCAGGGAACTGTGTTCTTGCCACAAGTGGGAGTTTCGCCAGGTTCTGGTGGACCTTCTGTTCAACAAATGGGGCCAACCCCAGATTGATCTCTTCACGACGGTGGTGAACTCAAGTGCCAGATGTTCACCAACAGGTTCCCTCAGCCGAGGAGGATGGGGGAGGAGGAGGGGGGGGGGTTCTCATTCCCGTGGGAGGGACTGTTTTTGTAGGCTTTTCCTCCATTTCCACTCCTCCTATGTGTGATGAACACACTCACAGTGCCACTGCAGGATGATACTCGTGGCTGTGGCAAATCTGGTATCCAGACCTGCTATCTATCAGTGGCCCTGCCGTCAGGCTGATGCTGCTTCTGGACCTCCTCACCAGAGAGGAAGGGGGCTTTCTGCACCACGGCCCAGAGTCACTGAACCTGAGGGCATGGCTCCTGCAGTCCTATAGTTTTGAAGTTATGCTTTACCTGCGAAATGTAAGGACATCCTGGCCAGGGCCAGAGCCTTGTCAAAGTTTAAGTGATACGGCCATAAGTGGAAGCGCTTCTCCATGTGGTTCCAGGCACAGAAGAATACCCCTCTGCATGTCACAGCCCCCAAAGCCCCCGCAGCTTCTACCATACTTGCTTTCCTTGGCTAATGCTGGACTGGCTCACACCTCTATCAAGGTGCATCTCGCCACCATATCCTGTTACACTAGGCCTTCTCTATGGTCACACACACTCATCAAGGAGCTCTTCTGGAGTTTCCTACTGTTGAAGTGTCCTACCCCAGCTTGGGAGCTCAATGTAGTCCTGACTAGGCTCATGGGACCACCCTTTGAGCCTATGCATCAAGCCCTGCTCAAGTTTGTCTTGTGGAAGACGCCTTTTTCGCGGCTATCACCTCGGCAAGGCAGGTCAGGGGGGATCCAGACCACGTCTTGCAAGCAGCCTTACTTGTCTTTCCAAGCTTCAAGGGTGGTAATACATACACACCCCACCTTTATGCCTCAGGTACCTTTGGAATTCCATCTCAACAAATCTTTGGTGTTACCTGTCTTCTTCCCAAATCCATCATCGCCAGCAGAGAGGGCCTTGCATTCGCTGAAAGTTGCTCATGCCTTGAAGTTCTTAGTGGCACGTACGAAGAATTTTCAGAAGAAGTCTCAATTGTTCATCAGCTTTGGACCTTTACATCATGGAAATGCCTTGTCGAAGACTTCTGTCTCTAGGTGGCTCTCCGGCTGCATCGTGCACTGTCATCGACTCGCTAAGCCAGCCGAGAGCCCACTCCACCAGAGCCATCGCAGCAATGACTACGTTCCTCTCTGGTGTGCCCCTGCTCGACATATGCAGGGCTGCTACATGGAGGTCCACGCATACCTTCACGAGATTCTACTGCATCGACCGGGATTCCAGGCAGGAGTCTCAAGTCGGCGAAGCAATGCTACACAACCTGTTTTTGTGAGGGGAGTCTGTTTCACGGGTGTTTGTACTTTTGAGCCTTGCCCCCGCCTGTGGTTGTGTATAGCTGTGTAATCGTTATTCATGAGCATGTGAATCCATGCCAGACCCCATGCTGGAGAAGGTTTAAGTTACTTACCTGTAACTATTGTTCTCCAGCATGGGTCTGGAATGGATTCACATGCAAACTCTCTCCCCTTCCCCTCTGTGGTTCTTCTTGGTTCACACTGCCATTTTACGTGCTTAGCATATCTGAAGATGGCCACCAGGGGTGGAGTTTAGGGAGAGGACTGTCATTGGGTGGGGCAGTATGACCCAGAGGACAGTGATTGGTTTAGAGGAGAAATACAGTTTTAAAGTGAAAGTGAAACTTTTCTTTTACAGAAGATTCCCAGCCTGATGACGGGGAATATTCATTAGCATGTGAATCCATGCCAGACCCATGCTGGAGAACAATAGATACAGGTAAGTAACTTAAACCTTTCCCCTCACCACCTCTAGCCTGATGCGATTTCACCCTTTTTCCTCCACCAAAAAGCTTTGTTTACACTTTGTGTTTTCACATTCCCTGATATTACTGCGGTAACTGCTCGCATCGAGTTTAAAAAACCATGGGTGGCGTTTCATTTCTGAAAAACCTCTATGCTGCAAAGCACTATGGGAACAAATAGCTATATTCTTGAGAGAAGGGGGCACTCTCTTACCTTTCAAATATTTGAAAAACTACTGAACAGAATAACCCCAAACCTGTCCCGGAAATTAAGTCACTGCTTCGTGCCTGTTTGTGCCCTCCCCGTCTTTGACGTGCAAAAGAATAAAACAAACACACCCCTGACGGGGAATAAGGCAAAGAGAGTAGGCTGCAAGAGTTCAAGGCAAGGCTTATCTAATGAATAGTATCCAAGAGATATCTGAGACCCCTCTGCACAAGTTATCATTACATTCCATTTTATAAGGTAGATGACGCAACTAACATAGGATACTACGTTGGTCCCGGATTGGTCAGTTCACTCGATGTCTCAGGTGGGGTGGCATCTCTTCATCTGGGTTGGTCATTTGGTTGGCAGGAGGATTGACGTCAGTCATCTGCGCTCCGCATGGGTGAAGGTCAGGTCGCTGGAAGGCAGGGTGGTCTCTATCTAAACTAACATAATATATTCTCAAAAAATGCATGCACTAAATAATTGTTCAAAGACCGTCAGTAGTTTATCATGTCTCTATAAAAGTCACACATATAGCTATACTATCAATAACATTGGATTATACAAGTCTTAGGTTAAGGGTCTTGACCGCTATAATACACTGGTTGAAGTTAATGTCCGTACTCATAAGAATTTCTGGTATATGGCATTTGTTAGTAGTAGGCAACGATATACTGCTGCAGGGGTCTAATGTTAGTTGGGGATCTGCTGGGTGGGCATCATGGCATGGTCAGTGGTCTGGCACATGAAAGGAATATCTTGCAGGGACACAGGGTCACAATGGCAGTAAGTTTCCACTGGAGAGGGTGCGGGAGGGGTAACAACACGTTTGTGGAGATGGACGAGCTATGTGCTTAGCTCATGCTGGTTCACATGCAGGACAGTGATCTCAGAGGAAGAGCAATGTGTTACATTTATTATGTGTTGGAAGCATCTCCTGCTTCAGTGTGAGAATGGGCCCGTGGAGTTTTACAGTCAGAGTGAGAACGAGGGTGGGGGCCCTGTGCCCTGCGCGCCTGGCCGCACCGCTGCGAGAAAAGGGAAGAGAAGCGTTTTTGTACTATCGCAGTGAGGCCTAGTCACCAAGATGGAGTCGAAAGGGGGTACAAAAATGGATGCCCCGTGTCCTGCTCAGTGGCCCCATCTACGCGAAAGTCAACCAAAGTTAACATCGCATAAGGGCAAGGGGCGAACCCACTGGAGGCACTTGGTCCGAGTTTTGTACTGAGAAATAGAGGGCGCGAGGGGCCTGATGGCCCCTCGCTCCCACACATTCCCCCCTTTCGTTACATCTAAAGTAACGAATTATGACACTTTATTCTTTTCATTCTCCCTTCGGTAGTACCCATTGTTACCATCATCATAGTCTAGGTAGACATACTTTTTGCACAACATCGGAGTCCCAGTTGGCACACGCAGAAGAATAGTAACACAAAGACGATGATAGGAACTAGTATTTTCATCATCACATTTACCAATGCTGGTATCCAGCTGAACAAGTTGTCAATGCATGTACTTTCTTCTGCTCCACCCTCTGTTCTCATCTTCTCTCCAAGATTGTGGACTGCTGTTATCACATGTGAGAGTGTCCTGTTATCTGCATCTTCAGATGGCACGAATGTGCAACAGGCCCCCCTGATTTTTCGGCAAACACCACCGTCCATCGCCGTGAGGAGATCTAGAACATACATGTTTTACATTGTCATTAGGCGTAGGGCACAGAGCTGTATTTTTATAACGTTGAATCCTTCTTCAGTGTCGTTGGCCAGTTGGATGAGCTCCCAGTGTACTATTTGCAACCGTTTGGCCTTTGCTCGTGCTTGGAGCCCTGGTGCTAAGAATGATGCAAAAAATGTCTCTGCAGATGAGAACAGCTTGTATTTTTGCGGTATCTCAGCAAGGAGTTTTGATGATTCTGACGAAATGTAGTTGGATGATCTTTTGCTTCGTGACAACTTTGTTTTCAGCTTGTATTCTGACAATAGTTCATACGCTGGAAGTTCTGTGTTTTCTTGTTGGGGTGCTGCCGATCGACCAGCCGATTGCCCAGCTGCCGATTTGTCAGCCGAATCTCCTTCTGCCGATCTGCCAGCCGAATCCCCTGCTGCCCCTTGAATATGGCTTTCTGGTATTACCATCAGTGCTGTATGGAGAGTGGCTAAGGTGCAAGTACCCTTCCAGGATGTGAGTAGATGCAGGTATGCTTGTTTGGCGCAAACCCAGTACATGTCCATGAGGGCTGTGGTGCCTTTTTTCATGTATGGTATTATTACTGTTTTGTTGCATTTTCTTGCTTCCCCCATGTTCACCTTTCCCTCTCCACGGAAGCATAGTTCGTGCGGTATTTCTTTGTGTTTTTATGGGCTTTTCCAGCGCTGTAATCCATGTTAGCTTAGCAACGTGCTGTGACCAGATAGGCGTGCACACTCCCTTTATCCATTGGAATGCTTCTTCGGCCAGCCCCCGGAGTGCTTCTGCTCTGCACTCAATAGGTTCATCGTGCCATTTGTTATCTGCATACCTCGTCCCCTTTATGACAAGAAATGGTCTCTGAGGTAAATCACTCCTTGACGCCGGCTTGTGCATGTTCTCTCACTCTCCATCCTTTCTAGGCTGACGGTGTGTGCCTGAAAGGTGCTTTTTATCCTACACAGAACTAAATGAATTAAACACTGAGCCTCCGACAAGTGCACTTCCTGGGGTATCAACATTTTTGGTGTCCCTGATGCATGAGGAATGAGTGAACAAACATAGCAGCTTTCATTTGTTGCATGTCCGAGTACCATTTGTTAAATTGGTCAGGGTGCCGGGAGTCTTCTATTGCATCTAACCCCAGGTCATGATAACTGTCGTACCTTTTCCCTCCTGCCCCCCCTTTTCCTTTTCCTTCCCTCCTTGTGGCTTCTCACTCTTTGGTAATGTATTGGAAACATTCCAGCCCAGGTCGTGTCATTGCCGTTGAACATGGCATGTGTATATTCACTAGTGGTAGCAGCGTAATATGAGCTAGGTTCTATAACTGCCTGTGTATATGCACTTGTATTAGCTAAGTCTTTCAGCCAATAATAGTCGCCATCATATTCATTTGATTCATAATCATTACTCATATTTATGCCAGGATGTAACACTGAGACAATTGTTGGACCTGCAATGGCATGTTCAGAAGGTTGCGTTACATTTGTACCGTTAATACCAATGTTGTAAGTTTCTCCCCACATTGTCTTTACTCCAGTCCATATTAGGTTCGAACCTTCTCGTATCATATTAGCCCCGCTCCCCCCTTTGTGCAAATAATTAACCAGAGATCAGAGAGTATAGTACTAGGCCATGAAAAACAGCATCACTGAAAATAAGATTGCAGCACATTTCAAAACACATTCAACATTACTAAACATTTTTGCCCTGATGGCATCCCTATCACTATCTAACATAATTGCATCCACTGCAATTGTGCTTCGTTGGGCCATTTATCAACTGGAGGGGTGATACAAAATTGTTAAGTCATCATAATATGTACATCCATTTATATATTTACATTTCATATTCACTCATTACTTCCATTTTGCTATTTCATTTTTATATACGTTTCTCAGCTCTTTGTTTCAATTATGTCCTTTGTTCTTAGGCATTTCTATAGAGAGAGAGAGAGAGAGAGAGAGAGAGAGAGAGAGAGAGATAAAAGACAGTAAAAGGAAATTGATTCGAACATATGGCAGAGTAAACCAGAGGGCATAACATCCTTTCATGTTCCTTCTTCATTAAATCACATTGTCATTGTTTTTCAACCTTGTTTGTAGTACCAATTGCACATCCCTGTTCGACCTGAGGGAGTGTACTATCGCATGCCCTCCTCACATCTGAGAGGTGCACCCAATATTTCAGTCCCTTCACTTTCACTGCAGTGGGTGTTACTATATATGACCTCGTAGAGGCCATGAAACCTAGGTGAATTCCATCTCCTCACAAAGCTTCGGAGGTACACCTGTGACCCCGGCATCAGCGGCCCGCTGGGGCTCTCTGTAGCTGGTGTGGTAGTATTAGTTGCCACATTCTCAGTCAATGGTGGTGCTATTTGGCACGCTATGTTGCGAACTGTGCTTGTCAGCTGAGTTAAATATTCCCTAAATTCCTCCCCCAGCACTGTGGCAGCCCTGTGTGCATCTGATGCTCTCCTAATTGTGGAGAGTGGTGTGTATATTCGCCGCCCAGTCACAATCTCATGGGGGCTCAGATGGTGGTCCTTGCATGGTTGCGTCCTTAGTTGGAACAGTGCTAGGGGCAGGCAATATACCCAGTTCTTTTTTAGTGTGTTGCACAACTTTATTAATTTGCTCTTCCGCAGGCCGTTGATCTTCTCCACCACTCCATTGGCCATCGGATGATAAATGGAACACAGTTTAGGCTTTACCCCCAAGAGTGTCATCACTTTGTTGAAGAGGTCATTCACAAAGTGTGTGCCATTGTCTGACCGTATCACATCACATATTCCCCACCGGGAAAACACTTCTCATACTAGAAACTACTCCACACACCTCGCATCTGGGTGGCGACATGGACCCGCCTCCACCCACCTTGAGAAGGGACACACCACCACAATTAGATATCTTGCTCCGTTACATCTCTCTTCCATGACGGCGTAGGCAATATGGAGTTCTCTAAATGGCCCTTCTTTGTGGCAAGGTGCCTCGCAATGTCCTCAGTGTCATCCCTGAATTGTATGTTTGACATATCGTAAACTCTGACAAACTTTTACAAATGCTCCTGTACGTTAGGGACAAACCAATGTTCCCGAATGTCTGCTGCGATGTGTTGTTTCGCTACATGGGCTGGGAAGTGCAGCTGTTGGAATGCTACTTCTAGTAATTCTACCGGCATTACTACTTTTCCTGTTGTCTCCTGTCTCCATATGAGGTCTGTGGCTAATTGTTTGCACCCCCGCTTGCTCCACAACTCTTGCTCCTCCAGTGGTGCTCTCCTCTGTAGCTCTATTAGCTCTGCTATGGGTGTGTTACTATAAGCTTATTCTAGTGGTTCTGTAGTAGCTGCTTTTACAATGCACTCGGTGACTGGTATTACATTGAAATATGAGGCTTCCTTCGCTGCTGCATCGGCTGCCGCGTTTCCCAATGAGCTCGCATCTGTGTTGTTGTTATGGGCCTGGCATTTCACCACTGCCACTACCGATGGTTCCGATAATGCATCTATCAATTCATTCAATAGTGCAGCGTGCTGTACTGGCGAGCAATCCGCTCGTCTGAACCCCCTCCTATGCCAGCGCGATAGAATGAACAGTGGTAGTTGCATATGCTGAATCTGAATATATCGTCACTGTGCATCCTTTGGCTGTGCGTAATGCTTCAAATAATGCAGTTAGTTCTGCTGCTTGTGCGGAGTAATGGGATGGGAGGCGCTTTTGGACGATTGTTTCATAGCTATCTTCTTCCATTCGTACTACTGCCATCCCTACATTTTTTCCCCTGTTTCGGCATTTATTGATGCTGAGCCATCGATGAAGTATAGTTCTCCTTCCTTCAGGGTGTTTTCACTTGCTTTGGGAATATCACCCTCCCCCTCATACGTTGCACAGTCATGTTCCTGAATGTCCTCCATTGTGCATGGCTCTGTTATGAACATTGCTGGGTTTACCGTTTTACACCTAACTACATGTACATTGGGGCTAGAAATTATTATTTCATATGCTGTTGCTCTTTGTGTTGTCAGTGTCGATTTTGACCGCTCGAGAATTGCAAATAATGAATGTTCGGCATATAGTGTTACTGAACATCCCATCACAATTGTGGCACTCTTTTCAATGGCGAAGGCCGCAGCTGCGAGGGCCTGTTCGCACCCGAAGTGACCTTGCATCACTGCGTCTAGTGTTCCACTGTAATAGGCCAATGGTTTGTGGCCTAATGATGTTTTTTGTGTCAGTGCTGCTGTCCTCAGTGTTCCATTGCAGTGTGAGAACAGGAAAAAATCCCTCTCATAATCTGGGTTCGCGAGGACTGGAGCATCTGCAATGAGGTCTTTTAGTCTAAAGTACTGTGTCATCATGTCATGTGTCCATTTTATTGGGGCTCTGTTCTTCTGCGCTTCTTTTAGTGCTTGCAGTAATGGACGTGTGTATGCTGCCTAATCAAGGATCCATGCTGGGCAATAGTTACATATGCCAAGACATTTTTGCATGTCCTTCACTGTTTTTGGTATGATTATGTTACGTATAGCAGCTGCTCTGTCTGGGAGTATTCGTTTCCCGTCTTTCGATATCAACTGTCCGAGGTATACAACTTCGGTAAGGCAGTATTGTAACTTCCCTTTATCCATCTTGTACCCCTTTGTAGCTAACACGTTTAGTAGTGTTATGGAGTCTTCACTGCACTTTTCCTCTGTTTTGCTGCAGATGAGTAGATAGTCTACGTATTGTATAATGGTGCTCTCTACATTTATGTTGCCAATATCTTCATGTAGTACCCTGTTAAAAATGCTGGGGCTTTCGCAGTGCCACTATGGGAGTCTGCGATGCTCATATCTGTTGTTTCCCAGTGTGAATGCTGTGAGGTACTGTGATCCTGGATCAAGTGGTATAGAGAAGAAAGCATTCTTCAAGTCAACCACAGTAAAACATGTAGATTCTTTTGGTATACTGCACAGTATTGATGCTGGGTCAGGCACTAACAGGAATTCTTTTTGGATGACATCATTGAGTGGGCGGAGATCTTGGATCATCCTCCATGCCCCTCCTTTTGCTTTTTTGATCAGGAAGATTGCCGTATTACACAGGGAATTTGACAGCACTATGATACCTTGGCTCAGGAGTGCATTTATTTTTTCCCTAATTCCTTCTTCTGCTTCTCTGGATATTGGGTATTGTTTCACTCTCGGTGGTATGGCACCTGGTTTGAGTTTTATCTTTATAGGTGTGACTTCATGCAGTAACCCTACATCATGGGGGCCTGTAGTCCAAATTTCTGGCGCCACCTTTGCCATGTCTTCCTCAAATATTGTTGGTGGGGCACTAACACTGGCCATGAGCGGGTTGTGTACCTCTCTGTACTGGATCATAATGTCACACGGTATGCTTATTTCCATTATTATTTCTCCGTCGTCTTCGTTATCAGTGAATAATTCTTCATCAGTTATGTCTTTGAGCATCATGTTGGGATCTATGCATAGCACAGTTCTCCACTCGCACCCATGCGTGTCCAAGCCTATGACCACAATACTTTTACTCGATACCTGAACTGCCTCGATGTCTAAGGACATGATCGTGCCTGGCACGACATCTGTGTTTGCAATTGGGTGGAATATAAAGTCCGATTGGTGTCCTCCACTCTTTTCTCGTTATCTCAGGGACTACTCGGGCTAACACCTTAATGCCATAGATGAACATCTCTATAGCAATGGGTATCCCTTGTACTACAACTTCATTCATCATTGTACTGATCATCAACATTGCTCGCACTGGGCACACTCCTGGGGTGGAACACACTATTCCCCGCTCTGTAAATGAAATGGTCATGTTCAATTTGCTTAACAAATGTCTTCCCAGCAAGTTGATTGGCGCGTCTTCGTGGTACAGTAAGGGTGCGTGCACAGTTTTTCCCCCCCACCGTTATATCAAGATCTTTCGTGTAAGGAACTTTTAAAATAGCCCCAGAGAACCCCTGCATTTCCAAATTCCTGCCTGAGAGCGGAAACCGCCCTTCCATAAGACATGATTTTTCTGCTCCTGAGTCTACCATAAAGATAAACTGCTGATTTCCTATCTCTGCCCCCACTAGTGGTTCCTCTTCTGCATGTAGGGTGCTAGATAGGACTGGACACGCAAGTGCTTCCTGTGGGCTGTCCTAATCTGCGTACCTTTCTTGTCCTGGCACTGAAAAGACATTATCTCCAAATACTGTTACACCACGGAATGGTGCAGGTGCACCGTTTGCTGCCATTTTAAAATTATTATTGCTGGCGTTCCCTACAGTGTTTTGTCGTGCCATGGGCTGTGATGCACTGTGATGTGGCTGTGGGGGTGGCTGTCTTTGTTGCATTTGGGGTTCATTATAACACTGGTCCTGTGGTCTTCCACTCCCCATTGTTAGTCCATAGGGGCTACCTGGTTGTGGGCATCCCCATACCTGTTCATTGTCCATGGGTGGTTGTCCTTGAAAGTACCCCGATGGCCGCATTCTGCAATCTCTTGAATAGTGTCCCCATCTTCCACAATTCCAACATGACCCTTGCTGTCCCCCTCTCATCACTTGCCCACCAAAACCTCTGTTTCCCATACCTCCAAACCCCCCTCTCTGGCCGCAGTACCCACCTCTTCCTCTGCTTGGTTTTTCTTGCCACTGTGGTCCTCTCTGTGGTTCTTCTCCGTTCCACTGTCCTTGTTCTCCTGCAGCCCACAGCGCTGCTATTCCAACTGGTCTATTTCCCACAACTTCGTCCCCCTCGTTCTCTCTATCAGCAGTTACGCTGGCGTTTATGGCGGCGACCTTCACCAATTTGTTCTGAACTAGTTTTGCTTCGTCTGCCAACCTTTTTTGTGCTATCTCCTTTTCTCTCTCTTTGATCCTCCTACAGTGGTGTACAATTATACTCTGAATTTCTGGCCAACCCTTGGCTTCTATCCCAGCTATTTTATCCAAGGCCTTCTGTACCTCCTTCGGGAGCCCTTTTTCGATAAAAAAGAAGAACAGGGCAGTGGATTGATTCCACGCCGTGCCAGTTTCACTTCTCCACAAATCTTGCACTCGCAGTATGAATTGCATAGGATCCTCATTCTCCTCCATTGTACATTGCATCACTAAATGTAAATCTGGAATATCTGGAAACGTGTGCCGCAATGCGTCCCATACTTGCGCTTGAACATTGTTGAATGGCGATCCATCGTGGTGGTCACAACTCATTGTCACTCCTGGGAACCCTGCTTTTCCCACACAGCATCTTCCTGATCACCAACGGCGGACACTAGCAAACTCTTTACATCACCTATTGCTAATGGTACCCCTGCCATGTTTTTCTCAAATGCATGTATCCATTTCCCTGCCCCTCCCGCAAGTGGGGGGAGGAGCTTCAACAGGTTGTTTTTGTCCATTTGGGCCCATGAATGTAGTGTGGCCTACCTGCTCCCTTATGTATCAGCGGCATCTGCAACTTATGTTTCTTTCCTGTCTTACTTACCGTCCCTTTCTTTATCTTACTCACCAACATGTTCCCTACTCACTACCTTAATCTACCCTGCCATCGTGGGGGCGATGGTTCGTCAAAATCATCGAGCTGAGATTGTAATGGGGATCCCATAGCTGCTGCTCCCTCTTCATACTCATCTAGATCACTCCACACCTCTTCTACTTCCTCTTCTTGCTCGCCATTCTCATCGTGTCCTTCCCCTCGCTGACTTTCTGGGTGGCTGGGTGTATAATTTTCACTGGTTTATCATTCAGATGGAACAGAAACTCTCTTGACAGCCATTCCTTTTCTCGCCCCTTTGATATGTGTTCCATGAGACGATATGGATCAAGTTGGCTCTGATGTTGCTGGTGCCAACTCCCCTGTTGCGCTTAATGACGGTGTAAGATCTGCTACAGATAATGGTGGTACTTCCCCTCCCCCGGCAGCATTTGGCCCTTACCACACAATGCTCTCAGCTGTGTCATTTCCATCTGTGCATGCGCTAGCTGGAGGACTAGATCTCCAGTTAATCGCGCTAAATTTACTGGAGGCGCACTCGTTGGGCCATACAGGCCTCCTTTGTAATATAGCGGCGATGCGGTGGTTATTGCTCCGTTAGAGGGACTGGGGGTAGGGCATGGCGGTATGTACAGAGGCTTGCTATATTCTACTGCTGGCCTTGTCATTAAGGGGTATATTTTGGTTGTATCGCCCTCAGCTGTTGTCGTGGTGCACTCGCCCTTTGGCGTTCCGCTTACCTCTTCCTGCCCTTTTTGCTTTTTGATTGTTTTTTCTTTACCTACCTCGGCTGTGGGGGCGACTTCTTCAAACATTCGCCACAGGTCCAATACTTCCCTCCTGTTCTGCAACTGTTTCCCCTTATATCGTGCCAATAAGTGCGTAGACACTAAATCTAACACCCTTTTGTCAAACGACCCTCCCTCTGGACAAATTGGTGTCACGCTGTCCCCTTTTATCTCGGTCATCCACTGATCATGGTATTTTTGTATTCTATCACTATATAGGTGGAGGTGTTGGCAAATATGAGCTAGTGGTGTTATTCCTCCAATGACGATGTTTCCCCCTTCACTTGTACGTGCACTTGCACCTGAGCCTCCCTTCTACTCAACCCCTCCAACCACTTGTCCCCTTATACAGATCAGCAATATGTCAAGTATTTCTCAATTATTGTTAATTATTCTGTTCCAATATTCAATGTTACCTTTGTCCCTATTGCATTTCTAACTTCAATAGTTCACTTTTAACATGTATGACCTCTTTCTAACAAATCACTTACAATATTTCAGCATATGCAACACAAAATGGACAAAAAGCAAAAACATACAACACATAAAATGCACATGCACTACCTGTGCACTTTTATTTCTCCTTTGTTCCTGTTACCGAACACTTTTTACCCTTCCCCGTTTTACCTGCTCTTCTCATTCACTCCCCACCTCTTACACCCTCTTACTCGTTCCCAAGAATTCTTCCTTGCACAGAAAAAGAATATTTCGAATAACTACTCCCAGTCTACTCAATATACGAGACCCCTACTATTTTCTCTTTATCTTCACTTTTTCACAAAACCTAATGGCCATATAAAGGACAGATCAGAAAAGCCTCAGTCTCACTCACACAGTCCCACTATCACCTGTTCCCTTGTTCCCGTACTTTCCCCCTTACCTTTCCTTGGAAACCTTCGCAACCGGCACTCACATGTTCGGTCAGGCAATCCGAGGGTCACCATTCTCGGTCTGACCCCAGTCAGGTCCGCACCCCAACCAAGCCATGGCCAGCCTCGGCGAGCAGCTTTTCAGTCGGGTATTTCGTGTAGTGCGCACAGGCTGGTCGGCTGCAGAGGCGATGGTTTTGCTGGGGGGCATCCCGGATCTCACCGCGCGGTGTGGGCCTCGAGGCACCTCTCCAAATCACGTCAGGATCACCAAATGTTTGTGCCCTCCCGTCTTTGACGTGCAAAGGAATAAAACAAACACACCCCTGACAGAGAATAAGGCAAAGAGAGCAGGCTGCGAGAGTTCAAGGCAAGGTTTATCTAATGAATAGTATTCAAGAGATGTCTGAGAGCGCTCTGCACAAGTTATCATTACATTCCATTTTATAAGGTAGATGACGCAACCGGGACCAATGTAGGATACTACATTGGTCCCGGATTGGTCAGTTCACTCAATGTCTCAGGTGGGGTGGCATCTCTTCATCCGGGTTGGTCGTTTGGTTGGCGGGAGGATTGACGTCAATCATCTGCGCTCCGCATGGGTGAAGGTCAGGTCGCTGGGAGGCAGGGTGGTCACTATCTAAGCTAACATAATATACTCTCAAAAAAATGCATGCACCAAATAATAATTGTTCAAAGACCTTAGGGAGTTTATCATGTCTCTATAAAAGTCACACATATATCTATACTATCAATAACATTGTATTATACAAGTCTTAGGTAAAGGGCCTTGACCGCTATAATACACCGATTGAAGTTAATGTCCGTACTCATAAGAATCTCTGGTATGTGACATTTGTTAGTAGTAGGCAACGATATACTGCAGCAGGGGTCTAATGTTAGTTGGGGATCTGCTGGGTGGGCATCATGGCATGCTCAGTGGTCTGGCACATGAAAGGAATATCTTGCAGGGACACAGGGTCACAATGGCAGTAAGTTTCCACTGGAGAGGGTGCGGGAGGGGCAACGACACGTTTGTGGAGATGGACGAGTTATGTGCTTAGCTCATGCTGGTTCACATGCAGGACCGTGATCTCGGAGGAAGAGCGATGTGTTACATTTATTATGTGTTGCAAGCATCTCCTGCTTCAGCGTGAGAATGGGCCCGTGGAGTTTTCCAGTCAAAGTGAGAAGGAAGGTTAGGGGCCCTGTGCCCTGTGCGCCAGGCCGTGCTGCTGCGAGAAAAGGGAAGAGAAGCGTTTTTGTACTATCGCAGTGAGGCCTAGTCACCAAGATGGAGTCGAAAGGGGGTACAAAAATGGATGCCCCGTGTCCTGCTCAGTGGTCCCATCTACGCCAAAGTCAACCAAAGTTAACATTGCATAAGGGCAGGGGGCGAACCCACTACTGGAGGCACTTGGTCTGAGTTTTGTACTGAGAAGTAGAGGACGCGAGGGGCCTGATGGCCCCTCGCTCCCACACATGCCCATGTAATGTATTTGCTCCAAATGTCACCAGCAGTTTTTGCCCATGTCACTCACCTCACCTATGGTGCGTGACTGCCGTACTATTATATATATATATAAGTAGGAAAGTCCATTTGAGCCAAGTCACACATTCCACAATGCCACCTAGGAGCCATTGTTGGAAGTTCACCTCCAGTTCTGAGCCACAACCGCAAGGCATTGTGGGAATGCAAATTAGCCCAAATGCAAACCTTGTTCATCAGGAAATTGTCTCTGCCTACGAGGGTAGTGCTACTAGGTGGCATAGTGGAATGTGTGACTTGGCTCAAATTAATTTTCCTACTTTCACATTTCAGGTGACATTTTTTTCCAAACCTTTTTAAACCCACAATTTGTTTTTTATATATATATCAGCACTGGATGGAAGGGGCACAATTCACCTCCACAGCAACGGATGTTTTCCTACAACCAGTTTCTGTGCTTATCATGTCATCAGGGAGGCAGTCTCACTTGCAGCAAAGAGCCAGTGCAGGTGTAATCAATCAATGTTGATTCTGTTGCAAGGAATTATGGTAGCTGTAGTCATTAGGTTTGCAGGCAACCTGCTCACTCTCAAACGCCCACACTGGTGGAGGGAGGGGAGTAGCTCATAGTGTGGCACTCCAAAGTCAGGCATATATCGCCTTACTGCAGCACCCATTAGGACCCTGGAGCTTCCACCCTCCAGAGTACCTTAAACATAAACAGCACTGGACGGAAGGGGTGCACTCTGTTTCCCTGCACAATTCACCTCCACAGCTACTGATGTTCTCCGACCGGTGTCTGTGCTTATCACGTCATCACAAAGGGAATATTAGAGTGGTGACTGCTGCCCTATAGTTAAGGTGAAACCATTGTACATTAACTTTTGTCAGAATTCTATTGCTAATAACTTTGACTTGCTGGATAAATGTAGATGAAATATTCCAAACAAAAACTTCATCATGGGCCTCTCAAACTGAACATTTTGGGAACATTTTGTTAACAATGTAAAAGTTGTTAAGCCAACAAAATAACGCTGCTTTCGGCCTAATCCAACTCACCATCACATTGAGAAAAAATTGCAATTTGTGGGAAGCAGTAGCGTGAAAACATCTTGATGGATTTGGGCCAAATAACTTGGCACAAAGCGTTGACTGGTTTGGGGCAAATCCGTCTAGTACTTTTTAAAATATTAGGCAGAGAAGTGGGTGCGCCCTGCTCTCAAAAAATGTTATATATCTCCCATGGTGTTGTGCAGAATCTGAGGCTTTTCAGAAATAAAAAAAAACATCATCTTGTTTTCCTTCGATGTGAGCAATTTCTGCCGTAATTTTGCAGTCAATTCAGTCTTGTTATGTAATTTCACGCGCAAATAAGTAACTTTTGACTCGCTGGACGGATATGGATGAAATATTAAAAAATAGAACTGTGCCCCGGGTCCCCAACAACTGGGAGAAATGTGTCAAAGCTCAAAAAGTTATTAAGAAAAGAAAAAATAACAGTTTTCGGCATAGTCCCCTCATTTTCCTATAGTGAAAAAGTGCATCATTTGAACACCTGAAGCGCGAAAACCGTTAGACATATTTATACCAAATAAGAAAAATGCAGGCACAAAATATCCCAAATTTCTTTTTTAATGGTTTGGAGTAAATCTGTCCAGTAGTTTTTTTAATATTTGATGGAGAAGCGTGTGCCTGCAACTCCCCAAAACAAAAAGTTGTGTATATATATATATATATATATGTTAAGTTGCCCTAACAAAAACCTGTACACTTCACTACAAAAATACTTTCCACCTCCCCTTTATGATTCAAATTAAAACCGAAAAACCCCTGAAATTCGACAGTTATGGTAAACTAAGCCCCCAAACCTGCCACCACCCCTGTGCACTGCTACCACTAACACCCAGACCATGAAAGATGTCATCTCAAATGTCAATGATGACATCAATGACGACATCACTTGTTTAGCCCCTTTCTTTTCCTTCCTTGCTATACATATATATGTACATTCATTAAAAAAATGTCACTAAAGGAATGGTACACGTCACAGTGCAACCAAACACCACTGCCCATTCCCCCATTATAGTAAGCTAAGCAACCATAACTCGCGCCATCTACATGCATTGCTAAGACTAACACCCAGGACATCAAAGATGAGATCACAAATATCATTGATGACATCACGGATGACATCACATGTGTGCCTCAAATGTCTCCAAGCATCAAAACCCTGACCCTCTCCACCTCTGCCATCTTCAGTGTGCGCACCGTCTTTCGACACAAAAGAGTAATGTGAACATCTGATTGGCTGATGCCTACAATCGCCTTTCCATGCAGGATTTGCTGTAGAAACCCGTATGTGACACGCCCTACCAGTGGACAAGCGTTGCGTACGTGCGGCACGTAACTCTTACCCAGTCCTTCTCCCCTTTCTACAGCTGTACCAAAGCGAGTCCCTCATTAGACACAACTAAGCAGTCTCACAATCATCCACCAATCACATTGAACATCGCTAATTTTAACTCCGTCATCAACATTGCGCACTTCAAAATGACTGTCGATGATTTTGAATGGAAGTCGCATATCATTGCAAAGCACTTACTTGACAAGCTAATGTGCAAATATTACGAATTACTACGTACTGCTCCATGCATGTGCACACACATGAGTATAGAGAACAGGTATGTATATTTTAATCAGAGAACATGTGGAACCCTTATGATTTAATTTAGACAAAATGATTCTGCTAAATCTCCATAGGGAATACATAACAACGCTCCCCCTTTAAAGTGTAAGATGTCCGATTTGTCATTCACAAATCGCACGACTGCTTACTGTCATCCGCATTACCTGTACATACGTTGCAAGCATGCCTATTTAGGGCAGAACTCAATTTTGCATGTGAAAATGTCAGAGTTGTGTACTCTGTACGGCCTACAGTAATGCTACTTGCAATGTGATTGTATGAGAAGAGAAAGTGCTCCCGGTTGCGGTGGTGACATTTCCTTCTGAGGGTCTCCTGATTTTTCGCCATCGTGCTTTTAATTTCCAAGTAGAAAATCTTCCCCATTTAGTACTATGCCCTATCGCTTACAAACCTCTCTCCTATGCATAGTACACTTTGTAAACAACAAGGCATTTCCATACTCTTAAAAGTTTTAGCTATTTTGAAGAACATTCAAGTACCATATTGCAAGTACCATGCAAAGACTGCACAGAGTGAAGTGAAATGTACACGTGCACTGGGTTGAAATATGAAAGTTGAATGCTCTGATGAAAAAAGCACAATTAATGTGTGCAGTATCATCACTGCTGCAAACACACAAAGTAATTGAGATGTTTTGGTTTGAATCGCAGTGAAGACTACTCTCCTGAGAATCAACAGCATCTACAGTGCATGCGACATATCCAAAGAAACCTGCTCATCTTGCACAAAAAAGTAAGTACAGTACAACCTTTATATTGTAACTACTCCTGAAAGAGGCTGCGTGTGTTTTGTTTTTTTTGGGCACCAAAGCAAGCATTGATTTGCAAACCATTCTACCTACAAATATCCATTTATTGAACAAAGAATAACAGGCAGAATGGCCGACAAATCCCTGTGTGTTTGGTACTCAAATAACATACGTAATCCTTAGAAGGTTAGATTGTGAAAAGAAATTGCTGTAGCAAGTTTTTGGCATTTCGGTTATTAATAATGGTTCTCGTCACAAGTAGGCCACTTTGCACTCTCATCTGAAGCACATTGTAGTAGTATACAAACAGTAAAGTAGCCTTACCAAATCATTGCAGGAGTTCAATGCACGTTGACACACCATGACAAAGAGCTTCCCCATCAGACTCGTGCACATATGCACACTGCACACATACATTGAACAACAGACCAAAGTATATATTTTTTTGTCAACAGACACCAAAGAATGCCTACCAAAAAGCAACTCCGTAGAAAGGAACGGAGAAGTAGAGCAAATAAAAATAAAGGTGCCAATTGTAAGCATCTACCTGTTGTACAGTTTGTACAGAATGTTGGTACAAACCAGCTAATGCAGTTGGGTAACAAAATAAAGGAAGTCTCAACTACCGAAACTGTACCTCCTCCATCAAAAAGTGTCACGAAACACAAAAATGTTGTCAAAGAAATGCCTACCAGTACAGCTAACAATGTTCCTAATAATCCTGACAGTGTATGAAGAACCCATAGTAAAAAAAGTATCTTAGCAAAAATGTTTCGTCACAGAGTCCTTCAGAATCTACTAAGAAGAGGACTGAAATCATCCTCACCCCTTAAAACCTACCGTAGAAAGTTAATCCTACAAGCTCTCGTGGACAGTGCAATCCTTTTCAAAAGGAAGTTGTTCAGATTAGTGTTAAATAGGATGAAAGCACTAACAAATGTAAGTACCAAACTACAAAAGAAACTCGGCAATAAACGGAATGTGAACAAAAATAATTTCTTACATGTTTGTGGTGGTTAATGGAGTCACACAGCAACCACAGAGCCATATTTTAATGAAGAAGCATACAAACAAAATCAAACAAACACAATTGCCATCCATAGCAGTAGACGAGGGTATGAGAAAATCAATACTACCATTATGGAACAAGAAACACTGCTTACAAAACTATCCCCTGAAAACTCAGAATTACCTCTCAATTCAGCAGAACCACACCGTCCAGTATACAAATGGCCGTGCACATCAATGTGTGCCATTCCAAACAAAGCTTTCAAATCTTTACGTCAGTTCCTCAATCAATATGTAGAAGGTAAAGATAAAAGTAAAATGAAAGTGCTGCAAAATATGTATATCTGTCCTGTGCGGAAAGGCACAGGACTAAAAGGACATTCATTAGCCAACATTTCTGGGCCTATTTGCAAAAGTACCTTCCATGATATCAATAGAATATCAATACATCATTCCAATGTAAGAAATGTAAGAAATTAAATATTGATGAAAGTTTAAGGGAAACAAGTGAAAACATTCAAGAGCCATCAGAAACTGGACAATTTGAACTTCTGGATCCAGCTACAGTTTCCACTCTTTTGGACCATTACACAATTCATCCATTGCATTCCAATGAAAGCATAGATGATGCACTAAACTTACCAAATGCGACAAACCAGAGGGTCACCAATGAGTATTTGGGAAAAAAGTATAGAAGCACGTGCTTTTCCACTGCTATTTCCTACTGGCAAAGGTGGAAGATACGATGCTAGACCCACTCAGATTGGGGCCTCAGAATACCACTCATTACGAATGTATTCGCAAGATCACAGATTTAGACAAAATGTGCAATACATATTCCACCTACTCTATGAAAGTGAATTAGCAACACTATGTTATGGAGTTGCACACATTCTTAAATCTGGAACCCACTTTCAAAATATGTCAGCTACGCAGTTAATACAAAAAGTACAGAAAAAAGATGAGGTTTTACAATCAAGTATAACAAATTTGTTTGCAAACATGCGTGGTACAAAGGAATACTGTTTCAGACGGCACAGAGACGTGCGTTGCATGATCAGAAACCTTGGACCACCAACTTGTTTTGTTATGCTAAATTGTGCAGAATATGCATTGGAAGATTTACATGAGTTCCTACGCATAGCAAACCGCAACAAAAACAACATAGATATATTAACACCTGGAGAACTTTGCTCTCTAGATCCAGTTAATGTCTCAAGATATTTCCATCATCGTTCCATTGCCATGCTACACTTTGTTTGCAATAAAACTGTTCCTTCCCTTGGAGAAGTGCAGCACTTCTTTTGGAGAAAAGAATATCAAGCGAGAGGAGCATCACATATTCACATGCTGTTATGGATCAAAGGTGCACCGAAATCTGGGCACGACAGTGATAGCACTGTTTTGCAGTTTATCCAAAAATATGTCACATGTGAAATCCCTTCACAACAGACACATAGTGAGCTGCATGGGCAGATTTTACAATTTCAAATACACAAATGTGGCAAAAATTGTCGCCGCAAATACAAAAACAAAGGTAAATACCACACCAAATGCTGCTTTGGTTTCCCTAGACCAGTTACAGAAACAGGTGAAGTAAACAACTTCATGTCTTCAGTTCGACATAGTGATAAAGGTAAATCACCTAAAAACACGTTATACATAAAAAGAAGGGAAGAATCAAAATATATCAATGATTACAATGCAAACATTGTCCTATTATGGAATGCAAACATAGATGTGCAGTACATTGCAGACAATTCAACTGCTGTTGCACGATATGTTACAGCCTACTTTACAAAAGCAGAAAAAACAGAGCTTCAAGACCTCTGGGATGACCTAGCATCAGACAAAACATTATCACAGAAATTGTACAGCCTAGGCATAAAAATGCTCTCTCATAGAGAATGTGGGGCCTATGAAGCAGCAGATTGTTTCACCGGCACTGCTTTGTATGGAAAATCAGACAACATAGTATGGCTTAGTCTTGGTCCTGCAAAATGTAGAAAGAGTGCTAAAATCATATGACGACATAGAAACAATTGCCAGAAATGATCCCAACAGCCAAGACATTCTAAAAAACAATTTACTGGACACATACTATCTGAACAGGAGTACCACTCTGGAAAGCATGTGTCTATACCACATGGCTCAAAACTTTGCATACAGAAATTATGTAAAACCTGATGAAAGCAAACATAGATGTAGAGTGACCGATTGTGAAGGGAGCTTAGTGAAACCTACCAAACAAAGCTTAATTAACATGTAAAATTGTCATTAAAAACTCCCCAACAGAAAGAACTATATTACATGTCTCTCTTACAACTTTTCAAACCATGGAGAAAAGAGGAAGACATACTAGATAATTATGACTGCTATGAAGATGCTTTCAAAGCAAATGAAAGCACTATCACCGATGTGAACTTTACGCAGTACAAAACAATGTTACACAATGAGCAGCAACAGGAAAAAGAACAGGCCCAACTAGATAAGGACTCTTCCGACAGTAGTCAACCTTCTGTAACAGGAAGTCAAGAACCACTAGGACAACCACTAATAGCAAATGAGGCTGAAGTAGCTATGGCAGAAGTAGAAAACACCATGTATCAGTATCAAGAAGATACAGAAGACTTAACTGTACAACAAGCAAAACTTAACAACGATCAGCGCACCATTTTTGAAGACGTAACAAAACAAATTGTACATGGTGTACAACACGAAAATAAAGCATGTACCTGTCAAAAGTACAAACTAATACTGCTGTACGTCAGTGGTGAAGCTGGACCAGGGAAAACATTCTTAATCAAAATCATCAGCAAGTTCCTTCAACAATTGACAAACAACAAACTGTCAGCTGTTGTAACGACCCCCACAGGTTTAGCTGCCTACAACATAGGTGGTGTGACTTTACACCGATAACTATTGCTTCCAGTAGAGCATCAAAATAAATGAGACTACTACAAACTTTCTTCAGAAGCTGCAATGGAATTACGTAGAGTATTGAAACAAATGAAAATGCTACTAATAGATGAAGTGAGCATGGTCTCCAACCTAATGTTGGATTTGATTAATCTCAGATTGCAAGAAGTACTTAAAAATAATAACAAAGAACTCTTTGCAGGGAAACACATTATCGTTTTCGGAGATCTACAATTGACACCAGTGAAAGGTGAACCGATTTTTAAAACCTTAGGCCACAAACTGTTGGTAGCATAGGTAATGTTAACCTTTGGCAACATTTCCAATACAGAGAATTAACTGAGAACATGCAGCAATCTGCAGATCTCACTTATGCCAACATTTTAAAAAGTATTAGAGTTGGTGTATTATCGCAAGAAGCACAAGTTGTATTGAAAATCCGGCATATACATGCACTTTATGGCGATAATGCATGTGCAACTGATGTTATGGAACAAATAGCGCACAAAAATGTCAATTGTATGGCCTTAATGCCAACTCTTGCAAGCTGTTTCAAATTCAATTAAACAATGTTAAAGAAAGAAATGCAACCAATAATAGAAATTAGCGCCACAGACAAACTAGACGTACATGGTATGACAGTACCCATGTGTGAGCAAGCCACAACAAGACTAAATAGTTTAGAAAATTCAATCTCCAACACAGCTGGGTTGGAAAAAATATTGAAATTATCCTTAAATTGTCGAGTAATTCTTAAACGTAACCTTGACATAGAGCAAGGGCTAGTTAATGGAGCACTGGGCACAGTTGTTGGCTTTCAATCATACTCGCGTGATAGCAACATTCAGTTTGTAAATATTCGCTTTGATAAAGTTTCAGAAGTGAAAAGGATAGGGCGCTCAATTGCTCGATTCCTTCTCTTCAAAGACATGTATGTACGTAGAGAGCAATTTTCTCTAACTCTTGCATATGCAGTTACCATTCATAAATTCCAAGGTCTTACCCTAGACAAAGCATTGATAGATATAGGAAACAGTGTTTAAGGAAGGCATAAGCTACGTAGCATTATCACGCTTACGTACACTTGACGGTCTATTGCTAATAAACTTTGATTCAAGTAAAGTCAAAGCTGATATTCCTTGCATTCTAGAATACAATAGATTGCGTTCACTGTACACCCCTCATCTGAAACAATACCCTGTTCCAGATAAAGTGAAACGTGGTAAAAGAAAAGTAAATGAAACAGAAATTCAACAGAATTCAACAGCAAATTCCGCAAAGAAAATAAAAGAAGGTGAAGTTTTATCAATTGCCGCAAACATAGAACAACCTATTAGGGAATGTACACCAGGGACGCCGGCAAAGAAGCAACAGAAAAACCGGAAAATTCACTCAAATACAGAACTTGCTGGGCCATTTAAATTTGCAAATGAAAGGGGGGTAAGTTCTATGCAAATGTAGCAATGAATATTCTATTTCAATTGCCACCAATTGTTAACAATATTTACCTGCACAGTACAGACCAATTGTGTTTGCAAATGTTAGTGCTGCATAGAAATGCAACAAGCAATCCTGACAACACATACAGTGTTCATGGAGTAAGGCAACAATTGCATGACTGTGCTGGAATGGTGAGATTCACTATGAACTCACAAGAAGATCCACAAGAATGTCTAATGTATATACTATTAGTATTGGAAAACAAAAGCATACCTGTAAATGAAATCTTCCAAATTTCGTACATGTGGAAACATACATGCACTCTCCATAGCAAAGTGATACAGGAAGAAATACCAAATGAGCGATTTGTGTATGCTTCCATACCAAATTGTGAGAGCATTCCATTTCAGCAACTTGTACAAAATGCAAACCATGGCAGATTATGTAGTATTTGCAATTCAGACAATCGCTCCACCTTATTGATACAATCACATAGTGCCTACATAATACTTATGCTTCTACGTTATAATGCAGATGACACCAAAAACAACTGCAAACTGACTGGATTCACACACGGTCAAGTGTCACTTGGAAAGAAAAGCTTTACAACAGTAGGAATAATCTACCATGCAGGAGCTACAACCAATGCAGGGCACTACACTGCATACATTAAAAAGAATTCTGGATGGTTCGAATGTAATGATAACACCATTACTCTAAAGCAGAGATTGCCAGCTAACCTAACAAATGCGTTTTTAATGTTTTTAAAGCCAAAATTTACGAAATAATGTGTACTTCAAGATTGTCAACACATTATATGAAAGACTACAAACAGAATACGCCCACAGGTATCTAACTACTCAACAGGATGGAAAAATGACACAAATAAATAATTATCACAAATCGTTGGAAACAGATGCACAGGTAGAATACCCCTACAGGTATCTAACTGTTGTTAAAAATCGGCAGGAAGGCAACAAACATAACATTGCTCAGAAAGATGAAGGAAACACTCAAAGGAAACAAGGAAGTAGTTAGTACTATAGGAAACAAAGGTTTTTTTTAATCCGACAAGGATTTTTTTTCCCCAGACACAAGGATTAGAAAATCAAACACAGAAACTGAGCACAATGCACAGTACACGGGTTTGTAAACTAAATATGAGGGTAAAAAAAAAATGTTAACTGTCTATTATGCGATGTAGTAAATTTTCAAAAAATGCAAACACTAACACACCTTTTTCTTTCATCACAGAAATGGAAAAATTGATACTTCTGCCAAGTACGGTAGCCACTTAAAAAATGGATGTGGATTCTGAACAAAGTAAGGAGTAAGTGTATTGGCAGTCATTTTCTACACATGGGAATCTACACGTCTAATCTATGTTACTAATATGCTGCAGTGCCTGTAGGCTGGCCCTTGCATCTTCGGTGAGTAACCTACCACTTACGCCTTACGACCAAGGTACAAGGATTATAGTTCCTATCCACAACCATCGCTGCATATCAAAACCATGGCCCTTGTAAATTAGCTACTTAAAAATGTACTTTTCGGACCATCGTCTGTAGCCATGAAGCTAAGACACTAGGGCGTCAACACAACTTGCGCATTACACCACACCCATATTGACTTGTAAATCCACTGCTTATGACTTCAGTCTTGGGTGCATGGGCTTTGGCCATGCACCCAAGAGTGCAGGGTCTCTCCACAAACACCTCAACGATGTGTTGTAGTGGCGGTTTTTCTATAAGTGTGATATCCTTCAGTGCTTCTGGCCAGAGGCTTCACTCCTAGCTATATGTCCATAGATCTTACATGGGATGGGTGTGCAGTGGCTTGCACGTCTAGTACTTCGGCCTTCGGCCATGCATCCAAGACTCTAGGCCCTGGCCTCAACCACCGTAGCATGTGCCACCCATGGCGGCGTACTGATGAATTCAAAAACCTTAGGAAAAAGTATAGCAATTACGGCATGCAATCAATTTCAGTATTCCCTAACACCACATGTGTCTTTACAACTGTAACAACTTCCCCGTGCACTGCACGGGCTGAAATACTGGCCTTATTGGACCCCTCATTTTCTGTGCATACAAGGAGGCCATACAACATACCACATTAAGAAGATCACTCCACACATCTTGCCAATCGAAACGCAATACTACGGGTGTATGCATCGGTGGCACATGCTACGGTGGTTGTGTCCAGGGCCTAGACTTTTGGAAGTAAGGCCTTCGGCCGACGGCCATGCTTCCAAGACTCTAGGCCCTGCCCACAACCACCGTAGCAGGTGCCACCCATGGCGGCGTACTGATGAATTCAATAACCTTAGGAAAAAGTATAGCAATTACGGCATGCTGTCAATTTCAATGTTCCTTAACACCACACGTATCCTTACAACTGTAACGACTCCCCCGTGCACTGCACGGGCTGAAATACTGGCATTATTGGACCCCTCATTTCCTGTGCATACAAGGAGGCCATAGAACATACGTCATTAAGAAGGTATTAGTGTATTATTGGGTGCATGGCCGTTATTCTATAGGTGTGTTATCTTTCAGTGCTTCTGCCCAGCGGCTTCACTCCTAACTGTATGTCTGTAGATCTTACATGGAATGGGTGTGCAGTGGCTTCCACGTCTAGTACTTATTACTTTCTTCTTGGGTGCATGGCCTTTGGCGTGTCCGCGGTCATGACTCAGCCCCTTAGCCAATCTGTATCTTGTTCGTGGACCGAACAGGGAAGTGTGACCGCAGAGATATCCCTAATTTTTTCAGACCTACTTTTTGATAATTATAAAGAAAAATACTGCACGGCTGGTCACCAAATTTACAAAAGCACGCTTTCTGGACCAAGCCCCTGTACCTGCCGCAGATTTCATCAAAATCCGTCCAGCGGTTTGACCTGTAGCCGTGCGCAAAGTTTTTCCCCCATTCAATCTATGGGAAAAAAGACGTTTTGGGACCCCCCTATAACTTTTGCCCCCCTGCACCAAACATCACCAAATTTTGCGAGAAAATTCAGAGTGGGCCATATACTTTTTTTGCAAAGTTTGGTGAGGATTCGTCCAGGGGGAGCGAAGTCATAAGCCGCCCAAAAAGTGCTCTTCCTATGGAAACAGCAATTTAACCATAACTACATGGCCACTACTGTGGCCATGTAATATATATATATATAATGGTTCTTTGCATCAGAGAGGCTGGCCAGCTGCTATTTTCTTTTGCTTGATGCAAGCGATTCCCACAGAGAGACATCAAGGGAAGCCGAAGGCCGTGGCAACTGGCCATGGCTAGTTGGCCATGAAGAAACTACAGTATAACAAAACCCTTGAAATTCAGTGAAAAACTTTAGTTAAGAGAGTTAAGGTAATCATATTTAACTCAACAAAACCCTTGAAAGGGTCGCTGCCCTATAGTTGAGATGAAACCATTGTACATAGACTATTCTCAAAATTCTATTGCTAAAAACTTTTGACTTGCTGGACGGATTTGGATGTAATATTCCAAACAAGTTTGACACATGCCCCACCAAACTGGACATTTTGGGAACAATTTGTTAAAAAATTTAAAAGTTATTAAGAAAATGTTTTCGGCCTCCCATTCATATTTGCATGGAGAAAAGGTACAATCTGTGGGAAGCCACAGCGCAAAAACCGCTGGATGGATTTGGATCAAATAAGGAACAACTTGGACACAAAGCATTGACAGAGAAGAGCATGCCAACTGATCCCAAAAACGTTTATAAGTCTCCCAGTGCTTTGCAAGAGAGATGCTTTTCAGAAACGAAAATACCCCATTTTTCTTTTGCTTGATGCAAGCGATTCCGAAGATGATACCTAGGGAAACCGAAAATTATAAGTGCTCATAATTATACAGGAAGGAGGAAAAAGTATGCAATTATACCAGGCCAGAGGTGGGTACGGGGAAAGAGGACATGTGAAGTTGGAAGTGGCCTGAGGTGCCATTTACAGGTAGAAAATATTTGGCTCATCGCGGGAATATCAGAGGAATCTGGCAAGATTATCACGGCAATGCCAAGAGACATGCTAGGAAAAGATACTGCGTCACACTAACCGAAGAGTTATGGGGGTAATGGAAGAGGGCTAGGGAATGAAAAAGCAATTGTGGGGAGTGGGGGCACCAAGGAAGGAGGGGGGGGGGCTATGGTGAATGCCTATGAGGATGGGGAAGGCATTTTAATTTTGAGTGTTTTTTGGCTTTTGGGGATTACAACAGCAATTTATGTCAGTTTTTCCCATTATCAGAGGAAATCAGCACTACCACATGAATAGGGAGTTAAACATTTCGTTTTTACACCTGTAGACATTACAACAACTAAGCAAGGGGCAATGGGTTTTATGGATCGGTATGAAATGTACAGTGGCCTCGACCGAAGGCCATAGCTATTAGCGCCCAAAAAAACTTATTTGTGCAACATGTACAGTAGTCACAGCTAAAGACCATGGCTAGTGTGCCCCCAAGAAACCTATTGGTGCAGTATGTACAATAGCCACGGCTGAAGACCATGGCTAGTAAAGAAACCTATTGATGCAACATGTACAGTGGCCATGGTCAAAGACCATGGCTAGTGGGACCGTAGGCTGTGGCCACTGGGCATGCCCGAAGGGCATGGCTAGTGCGCCCCAAGGAAACATATTGCTGCAACATGTACAGTAGCCACGACCGAAGGCCATGGCTAGTGTGCCCAAGAGAAACTTATTGGTGCAATACGTACAGTGGCCACAGCTGAAGACCATGGGTAGTGGGCCCTGAAGAAACTATGGTATCGCAAAACCCTTGGAATTCAGTGAAAAAGCATTAGTTAAGAGAGAGTTAAGGTGATCAGATTTAACGCAACAAAACCCCAGAAATTCAGCATTCCCATTTCAAGCAAGTCCACCTTAACTATGCTCCCACTGTTGTGCAATGTCTGCCCGCCCAAGAGGGTTATATCGCCATTAGCACGCATGTAATTGAAATGCGGGTGCTAAGGGTGTTTAATAATTTTTTTTTTAAATGACAGAAATGTCTGTGTGATTCAGTGCCACACAGTACTTCCGTTTTTGATGTTGCTGACCGCGATATCATCAACAAGGAACCGGACTTCAGAAACTACTGGGCCATGCCACACTGCAAGGTACGTTTTTTTGTTTTTATTAAAGTTGAACACCCCCTTAGCACCTGCGTATGAACTACTCAAGTGCTAAGGCCCCACCTCTCCACCCTTATCTCACATACTACCAGCCAACTGCAAGCAGACGTTCATCCCAGAATTCAAACTCATCAGGACTGGCATATATCCTTTATACTTAATACCTAACTCATCATCATCTTTAAGTTCCTCTTTGTCTCCTCCTCCTTTCGCCTAGCACATGTCTCTCACGCATTCATCTATACATGCCCAACTCTTGGTGTTGACACATCTGTCATCCGGCTTGGCAAACCCAGATCTCTCCCTGATATAGGGGGGCATCTCTTAAATGACTAATCTGGTAAAGGCCTCCGTACTTCAAGTGCTTGCTTCAGCACCCCTCAAGTCCAATAAGCAATCACACACTAACTACCTATTGTACCATGCATCGACTGCTCTAGAACTTCCATCACAGCAAAGCTTTTTCCTAAATGCAGTGTCACTTTGCTGACCCTTTCTCATGCCCTCATTTGATAACAAATTTACATTTAAGAAACATGCATAAGCCAGGGTATGCCCACTCTTAGAAAAGCCATCACTTGACCCTACCATCCCTGGGAACTATAGGCCCATCACAACAATCCCCTTCCTGTAAAAAAATTCTGGACAAAGCTGCCTACTTACTAGTACAAAAATACCTGGAAGAGAAGCGTCTCCTAGGCCTGCAGTGATCTGGCTTCCGCCCAGAACATGGCACTGAAACGGCTCTCCTTGACCTAAAGAACCAAATGGATGATCTTAGAGACATAGGCAAACCGGCCCTACTCCTGCTCCTTGAATTATCTGCTGCGTTCGACTTGGCCGATCACAATACCCTCTGCCGTCATCTCGCATCTGCTGCCAACTTCTCCCCCAAAGCCTGTGAATGGATTACCTCTTTTTTCCAAGAAAGGGCTATGAAAGTCTTCTCTGACTCAGCCTCCGCCACCCCTAGCCTCATCAAATGTGGTGTCCCAGAAGGGTCTTGTATAGCGCCAACGTTATATAAACTCTTCACTAGAACTCTGTTTAGCATCCTGGACTCCATGGGCATCTCATACACCAATTATGCGAATGACGCACAGGTGCTAATCCCACTCACAGGGGACTATAAAACAGACATGTCTAATCTCACTGCCATCTACTCGATCATCCAATCCTGGTAGGCGGACAACTGGCTGTGCCTTAATAGCGAAAAAACAGGAATCCTACTTATCGGTTCACCCACTACCCTGGGTAACCTCGGTCAGGACTACTCGTCCTTCACTATTGACAACACACCTATCAAGGTTTCCAACATTGTTAAAATACTTGGCGTAAAAACCTAGACTCGGACCTCACCATAGACAGACAAGTGAATTCTATTGCCACCTCATCAGCCTACTACACCAAAATTATTAACGCAGCCAGACCATTCCTATCACGACAGAACTGCCTCACCATTGCCAGGGACATTATTGGCTCCTGACTCGACTACTGTAACGCCCTCCTATCTGGGAACACTTGCAAAAATCTGGCTAAACTACAACTGGCTCAAAACAATGCCCTTAGGGCAGCCACTGGGACTTCAAGGAAAGAACACATCTCTGAAATCAGGAGGCAGGTCCATTGGCTCCCTGTCAAACGGAGAATTATTTTCAAAACACTCTCCTTGGCACACAAATGCCTCCATGATATTGCTCCTCCATATCTTGCCCAGAGAATTGTCAAGCACACCGTCACAAGACCTCTCAGAGAAGGTTACTCTAACCGTATCCTCGTGCCTAAAACCAAAAAGGCACGTCCAGGGGGATCTAGCTTTCTCACGATAGCCGCCACACAATGGAACACCCTTCCACCCCACCTAAGAACGATTGAGTCTCACCAAGCCTTCTGCAAAGCAATCAAAACCAAACTCTTCATCTAATACCATCTGATTGCTTTCTTATGTCTGCTTAATTCCTTGTATGTATTATTGACTTATGTACCTGCAACTAAGAGACCTCACGGTCACATGTAACCATCCCAATGCAAAATGTATGATAAACCTTCATGTAACAGCGCCACGATGCCTTTAGGCTGCATATGCGCTATACAAATGCAAATTAAAAAAAAAAGAAAAGAAAATATCCCGGGTACCACAACCATGTGCCCTACTCATCTTTCCAATTTGCCCTCTCCACCCGAACTGCCATCTGCTAACCAATCCTTCTTTCCGGTCACCTCCCTTCCTCACTTCCTGGTCTTTCTTACCCTCAGGCTATGGTCTGCTGACACCCACGTGGGGTCACAATACACTGTTTATTGGACAGGGTTAGGCACTGTAAGATCACTGCTGTGGTGATGGCGACGTGTTAATGATTACTGGCATAACATAAAAGTCAGCACATCATTGCACCCCATCCATTCAGT